>NC_051852.1:66926373-67229403 GCF_905115235.1 Hermetia illucens
CCAAGTTGTAATGAAGAAGATCCGCGGGCGAAAATCACCTCAGGTGACATGCCCACGGCTCTTGTTGCAAATAATTACAACTCTTTTCCCGCAGCAGGAGCAGGACGAAAGAGAACCCCAACTGGCAGCTCAGCAGGACGTCTTCTCGATCCCTGATGTTACTGAAGAGGAACTTTGGGAAATCTGCAGACGTATTGGGGACAGCAAGGCTCCGGGATTGGACGGAATTCCGAACAGGGCTCTGAAGGTGGCAGTCAAGGCCAGACCAAGGTGGTTCGCAAGCACATTCGAATCGTGCATGGCGGAAGGAGTGTTTCCCGCCCAGTGGAAGAGGCAGAAACTGGTCTTGCTACCGAAGCCTCGAAAACCACCCGGCGTGCCCTCTTCATATCGCCCTATTTGTCTCTTAGACACCATGGGGAAGATGTTGGAGAGGGTGATATACAACAGGCTGCTCCCGTTCATCGAGCTTGCGGGTGGTCTTTCAGAGCGGCAATATGGGTTTCGGCGAGCCCGTTCTACGGTCGATGCAGTAGCAAAGGTCGTGGAATTGGCTCGAAATGCGATGGCCATGGGCAAATGCTGTGCTCTGGTGACGCTGGACGTCAAAAATGCTTTTAACTCAGCCAACTGGGGCTGGATTAAGGGCGTTTTGGCCAAACTGGGTGTTCCTAGCTACTTGGCTCGGCTCATCGAGAGTTACTTTTCGGATAGACTTCTCTGGTACGAGACGGACGACGGGCCGAAGGAGTACATTGTGACAGCAGGTGTGCCTCAAGGTTCTGTATTGGGACCGCTGCTGTGGAACATAATGTACGACGGAGTGCTTGGCCTTCGCGTGCCGAAGGAGACAACGCTGATTGGTTTTGCGGACGACTTGGCGGTAATTGCAATTGCAAAGCATCCCGAGGACGTGGAGCTTTATGCAAATGAAGCCATTCATACCATCAAGTCATGGTTACGAATGGCCAAGCTGGACCTGGCGGACGAAAAGACGGAGGCGGTCCTCATTACCAACCGTAGGAAGAACAACACGGTTACCATCCGGGTTGGTAATCGTGAGGTCGTCTCAAAATCGGTTGTCAAATACCTGGGGGTGATGATCGATGCCAAGCTGAGTTTCAAGGGACACTTGGATTATGCGCGAGAAAAGGCAGCAAATGCCAGCTCATCCCTTGCAAGGATGATGCCTAACGTGGGAGGGCCGAAGTATAGTCGCAGGCTACTCATCGCGGGAGTGGTGAGGTCGATCCTGCTATACGCGGCCCCTGTCTGGGCGGGAGCGTTGAACCACGCGGTCAACCGAAGGAAGATATGTTCGGCATACCGGCCAATTGCGCTAAGAGTGTGCAGCGCATTTAGGACGGCGTCGACGGAGGCAGTGTGTGTTATCGCAGGAATGATCCCTATAGATCTTCTAGCGAGCGAGGCACACTGGCTCTACGAAAAACGGAAGGCAAATCCAGCCGAGGTGAATGCGGATTTCCGAAAAGCCATCAGGAGAGAGTTGTGTGGCAAGTGGCAACAACGATGGGATAACTCCGACAAGGGCAGGTGGACCCATACATTGATCCCGTGCATCGAGAAATGGGTCAACCGAAAGCACGGAGAATTGAATTACCACCTGACACAGTTCCTTACGGGACACGGTGGCTATAGGAAGTACTTGCATCGCTTCGAGTTGGACGAGTCTCCCAACTGTCCTGAATGCGGTGCTACACTCGAGGACCCGGAGCACGTTATGTTCTATTGTCCCAGATTTCTACAGCAGAAAAGGAGGTTGAACAGCATCTTAGGGGCGGACATCGAGCCCTCCAACCTGGTGGAAGAGATGTTGAAGTCGGAGGAAAACTGGATGGCGGTAAATGAGGCAGTAGCCGTGGTGCAGACAAAACTCCTGGAGTTGGATCGAGCTCGGAAGGCGGCGCGACGGAGACGTGACATGGACGAGCTGGTATAACGAACCAGAGCCTTCCCCGCGAAGTAATACTTCACGGTGGTCCCGCGGGGAGGGGCGGAAGAGTGGGGGTGGTTTTAGTGGGTGTGAATCCCACACACTGCTGCAACCTGGCGCAGCAGCGTCTTTCTAAGATTTCCACCTCCATCCATAAAAAAAAAAAAAAAAAAAAAAAAAAAAATAATATAATATAATATAATATAATATAATATAATATAATATAATATAATATAATATAATATAATATAATATAATATAATATAATATAATATAATATAATATAATATAATATAATATAATATAATATAATATAATATAATATAATTTTTTTTTTTTTGTGCGTACACGGAGGTGGAAAATCTTAGAAAGACACGTCCGCCGCAGCTCCGCCGCCCGAACGGCGGAACAACAGCGGGCGCGTGTGGGATTCACACCCACTAAAAACCACCCCCGGTCTCTCCAGCCCCAGCCCCGCGGGACCACCATTGAGGTATTACTTCGCGGGGTAGGTTTGCTCTTAGGCACTCATCCTTCTCCTATTTGCAGCTTTCCTCCTTCTTTGTTCTTTCAGCAACTCCTCCTGCATTTGGATGATTGCGGAGCTAACCGCAAGCCGCTTCTCCTCGGACTCCAGCATCTCAGTAACTAAGCTCTCCGGGGTCCCGCTCCTGCCCAGCACCTGGTTTAAGCTCCTTCTCTCCATCGCAAATCGTGGGCAGTGAAACATCACATGCTCTGGATCCTCCGGTATGCCATCGCATCTGGGACAGTTCAGGAAAATCATCTAACCCAAAGCGGTGCAGATACTGCCTGTAGTAACCACCGTGTCCCGTGAGGAACTGGGTAATGTGGTAGTTGGTATCCCCATGCCCTCGCTCAAGCCACACCCTAATGTTGGGAATGAGCCTGTGCGTCCACCGACCTTTCGCAGACTCGTCCCATCTGCGTTGCCAGAGATCAAGCGACTCTGACCTTGCCGCATTTCTACGCTGTGCATGCCCCTCCATATGTCTCGCATTGTACACGACACTCATTTCTTTGGCCAGAATGTCAACCGGGATCATGCCTGCCACCACCAATACTGCCTCATCTGATGTGGTTCTAAAAGCACTGCAAACCCTCAAAGCCATCCGCCGGTAAACCGAGTTCACCTGCTTCCGTCTCTGAGAGTTTGCAAGCGCCTCCGCCCACACAGGCGACGAGTAGAGCAGGATGGAGCGCACCACTCCGGCTAGCTCCAACCTCCGGCAATGTTTCGGCCCACCAATATTTGGCAACATTTTTGCAAGTGCCGTGGTGGCACTGGCTGCCTTTTGGCATGCATACTCTAGGTGCTCCCTAAAACTCAATTTGGTGTCAATTATTACCCCCAGGTATTTGATAGCCGGCTTTGATACGACCGTATGTCCACCGACCTCCACTTTTACAGTATTATTTTTCCTGCGTTTCGTTATCAAGACCGCTTCCGTTTTCGCGTCCGCCAAGGTCAGCCCAACCTTTTCTAGCCAGGACTTTACCGCTCTCACTGTTTCCGTTGCGTAAACCTCCACATCTTCTGGGTGTTTTGCTGCAACAACCACAGCTAGGTCATCAGCAAAGCCGACAATCGTAGTCCCCTCTGGGACGGGAAGAGCAAGTACCCCATTATACATGATATTCCACAACAGGGGACCAAGTACCGATCCCTGTGGTACCCCGGCTGTGACAATGTACTCTTTGGGGCCCTCATCCGCCCCATACCAGAGAGTCCTCTCTGAGAGGTAGTTTTCCACCAAATTCGTTAAGTATCCGGGGACACCTATGTCAGCCAACGCCCCTTTAATTCTATTCCAGTTGGCCGAGTTGAATGCGTTTTTGACATCCAACGCCACCACGGCACCGCAGCCGCCAGAAATTAGTGCACCTTTTGCCAGGTTTACCACCATGCCAATTGCGTCCACCGTAGAGTGGGCGCGTCGGAAACCAAACTGGCGTTCCGACAAACCATTGTTGGCTTCGACGATGGGCAGGAGTCTGTTGTAGATGACTCTCTCCATCATCTTCCCCATTGTATCCAACAGGCAGATAGGACGATACGACGCTGGGTTTCCAGGTTGCTTGCATGGCTTCGGAAGCAACACCAACTTTTGCTTTTTCCACTGGGCAGGGAATATTCCTTCTTTTAGGCACGCCTCGAAGGTGTTGGCGAAAAAGTCGGGCCTAGTCTTCACTGCCAGTTTCAAAGCTCGGTTGGGGATGCCATCCAAACCTGGGGCCTTGTTGTCACCGAACCTACCACATATTTCCCGCAGCTCCTCCACAGTTACAGGCGGTATTATGCCGTCATTTGGTTGGACAAAAACTTGTCTTCCCCTATTTTCGTGGTGAGGGAACAGAGTGGTAACAATCTGTTTCAGGAGGCGCGGACAGGTCACCTGGGGTGATTTCTGCAGCCTTTTCATCACCACTCTGTAAGCCTCGCCCCAAGGGTTTATGTCGGCATGGTCGCACAGCTGTTTGAAGCAGTTCTTTTTGCTCCTCCGAATGGCTTCCCTTAGGCGGCCACGCAATTGCTTGTGTGCCTCCTCTCGACCGTCGCCACCGGGTTTTCCCCTGAGCCTCTGGCAAAGCCTCCTTGCCCGAAAACATGCGGCTCGCAAACTTGCGATTTCATTGTTCCACCAGTAGTTGGGTTGCCTACTGGGGAGCAATCGCCTTCTGGGCATAGTTGCATCGCATGCTTCCGTCACCCATCGAGTGATCTGGGTGGCTTTCTCTCCAGCCGTACCATTCAGGGATATGTCGGATTTGAGCACCGCGGAAAACGTGTCCCCCTCGAACGCTTTCACTGTCCAGCCAAGCATACCACCCGGCATTTTGCGAAAACTCTTTTTCGAGCTCGATCCGCCCTTGATCTCTATGCAGATTGCCTGGTGGTCGCTGTGAGTATAGTCCTCACTGACATGCCAAGCGATTCTACTGGCTAAAGTGGCACTCACGTATGTCAGGTCCACTATAGACCCCAGACCCCTTCCCCGGAAAGTGTACGAAGACCCAACATTCGCCAGTACCACGTCCAGCTCCGCGAATGCTTCGAGGAGAACACGTCCCCTGACATTAGTTATCCGGCTGCCCCATTCAAGAGCCCACGCATTGAAATCGCCTCCTATTATGATCGGCCAACGTCCTCTTGCATCCAAAACAAGAGCAGCAAGCATCCGCTCATACTCGACGAGTGTAGCGCTGGGTGGAGCATAGCAGCTGTAGATGTGGATGCCCTTCACCTTCGCTCTGATGAAGCCCTCCTCCGGGTGCTCCATTATTTCCTGGAAGGCTTGTTCTCCACAAGTCCACAGCGCTGCTTGGCCCGTTTGGTCTTTGACCCAAACGCTACCATCGCGGTTTCGGTATGGTTCACTTAGTATGGCCACATCGATGTTTTTCTCGCGGATAGTTTGCGCGAGTAGATCCTGCGCCGCCTCGCAGTGGTTGAGGTTGATTTGTATCAACCTCATCTGCGATTTGTGCTAAGGGTTCTCCTGTATTCCGGGCACCTGCTGCTGCCTGCAATGTGCCGATGGTCCACACCCTCCTTTCCTTTGCACAGTAGACAATTTGGGTCCGCTCCGCAGTCCTTGCTGATGTGGCCCTCCACTCCGCATCTCCTGCATTGCTTTGACCTGTCATTTGGGTTAGTGCATGACTTCGCAATGTGACCAAAGCCAAGACATCTAAAGCACCGTTTTAACGCCACCTGTTCCCTAAGGCGACACATAACCCAGCCTATTCTCACTCTCCCTGCTGCTAACAGTTTGAGTGCGTTCTCCACTGGTAGGCTGATGATGGCGGTTTGTGTTCCCCCATAGGCTTTCCTTAGAGTTTTTACCGCTGACTCTTGTAGTCCGGCAAGATCGAACTGTTTCTCCAACGCTTCGCGAACCTCCTCCTTCGTCGTGATTTCATCTATATCTTTGCAGATTATAGTGATCTCCGGCCTGCTAGCTCTTATGTCAGCTTCCTGCCCTAAGGTCTTCCCGATTTGGCTTAAGAATTTGTCCGCGGTTACATCCTTGGATTTCTTAAGTTCCAACATAAGATCTCCCTTCTGCGACCGTCTAATACGGCTGACGTTGTCTCCCAAATTGGTGAGTTCGGGGTCTGCCTTCACTTTCCTGAGTATGTCGGCGTATGACCCTTCGCCTCGTTTGGAAATGAAAATCACCTCCGGTCTAATCTTCCTCCGATAGTTTCTTTTCCGCGGTTCTACCTTCCTCCAAGCTTCCGCATCCGCCTTTGAAGGTTCGATCCCTTTTCTCGAGGTAGCCACTGCAGTACTTTCCCTGGTAGCTTCAGACATAATTTTCATGAACTCCGCCTTTTTGGGAGTTGAGTCCTTTCTTCTTTTCGGGGTTTGCTGGCCTGTTGAGTCATTCAGC
This sequence comes from Hermetia illucens, assembly GCF_905115235.1. NCBI lineage: Eukaryota > Metazoa > Arthropoda > Insecta > Diptera > Stratiomyidae > Hermetia > Hermetia illucens. The sequence continues at coordinate 66,932,746 of NC_051852.1, forward strand.
TTCTCGCGCAGCCTCTTCCCCGGTTTCTCCCCTTTTGTGTTTTGAACCGGCGTTACTTGAGTTGCCTGGTTCACTTTTCCAATCGGCGACTTCCCTACTCATTCATCCTGGGCCTTGCCGTACGTCAAACGGATGCCTCTTATCATGGCCCTTATATTTTGGTGAATGTTCCTGCGCTCCTTTATGAACTCACACAGCTCCATGATCTTTTTACCGAGGGCAGTAAAGGCAGCTCCAGACTGATCATTGTCCAAAACATCGCTCGGGTGAATCGGCGTCAGCGATTCTTCCTCATCGAAGACTCCCGCTATACGCTTCCCACTGGGGGTAGCGATCGTGGGGGCTTGTGCCCGTGTGGGAGGGGATCTGCGAAAAATCGAGCTCCTTCTGAACGGATCCATCACTGGAGCCAGTTCAAGTTCCTCCCGTACGCTTGTAACATTAGATGCCACAGTAGCCAAGGTTCCCACTACTGAGGCACTGCGGTCGTTGGATATCGACGGCCGGGAGCCCGCTTGCTCACTCCCAAAAACCGCCGGCACTGGGTTTCCGAAGCCCTGCACCGTAACTTCATTCTTCTTCTGCTCCTCCATGTTTGGTTTTATTTCTGGGTATCCTTCCCATAGCCAATTTTTATCCACGGGTGGGCGTTTACTTCCCACCTACCCGGCCTGCGCATAAACATGCCCATACACGCACATCTCCGGATGCGTGCATGTGCATGGCCATGACACATTCGCCGAGCATTCCCTTATCCGCACGAAGGGACGCGCCTGATGGGAGATTTGGCAACTCCACACAGGTATAATATAATATATATATATAATATAATATAGCAAACATGCAATAAACTCCGGGGTACCTGCCCCCGACTAGTCAAACCCCGCTCAACCAGCGTCCTCCCACACAACACCTCACCCAAAGCCCACGCCGACCTGATTGCTAACAGCTTTATAGCCGCCCACCACACCACCCGACTTTTGTCCGACCCATCCACAGAAACAGCGGTGCGCCAACACATACACAACCTAACTAACACGCCAGCCATCCACACCCAATTCCTGATCCTACAACACCCCACTGCTTAGCAATACAAGCCGTCACACCCCAAACAGTTGAATCCATCATCCTCTCCCGAAATAATAAAAGATCTACCGGACCCGACCACATCCCCATTATCATCCTCAAAAAATGCGCCAAAACCCTAAGCCCCTTTATCGCCCAACTCTTCAATCAATGCCTCCTCTCTGCACACTTTCCCACCCTATGGAAACGAGCCCACATCGTCCCAATCCTAAACAAGTCGGAATACCGGAAGCTCGCGCTTCGGGTATAAAGGTTTTGTGTTCATCTTATGTGAGAAACTTCAACGCACATTTTTCTGTCCGTACATAGCTACAAATCCAACATAATCCTTCATATTTTTCCAAACTACGAGACATACGTACATATTAGAGCCATAGATATCACGCTCACCCTAAACAAACAAACTGCCTATTACCTGCTGTACACATATATGCACGTATCTAAATTTATCGTACCCATATTTCCGATTTACGTCTTATATCTATCTGAATTAGGCACTAGCCGCAAAGTTCATTAGCACGCATATATTATATACCTACATATACACATGTCTGGTTGACAAATAACTAACAAACTAAAACAAAATAATTGTCTGCGACCCAATTCATAAGAATTCATTTCGTTGTGGTATTGACGAATTGATATGTGATGATGACGTCATGCGGGTTGTAGAGTGCACGAAATTCACAAAAAATTGTAAAGTTTCACCCCCAATAACTTTGTTAATAATAGTTGGATTTTCTTCAAACTTGACCAAACTGTGCATTATATTCTTCGTTACACTCATGCTAAATTTTGTATTTCTGGGATGAATATAAAGGGGGGTGCCGGGTAAATTTCTAAAATGTGGAAATATACTATTATTAACTTTATTTGTGCAGATATCGGAACCGGATATATTTTGAGGCCTAGATTTCGTAGAGATGCACCACTGTGATTTTTTCCAGATTTTTCGGTTGGATAGGTTCTGAGAACGAGACCTGTTACACTTTTTGTGGGTCATATTTTCAACCCTTACTCCCCTATGTTTCATCTAATATCAAATATTGAACCAGATTCGAAAAGTACTAATTGAGACCTTTCATTTGATACCCCACTTGGCTACATTCTGTGAAAAAAAATTTGCACCCTCCATTCACATGTACTGGGAGCCCCCCCTTAAACTTAACGCAAGATGGCGCCACTTACTGCATGTAAAGGGATCACCAGATTACATACTCTCACCAATTTTCGTGACAATCGGTCTAGCCGTTTCCGAATAAATCGGGTGTGACAGACAGACAGACAGACAGACAGACAGACAGACAGACAGACAGACAGACAGACAGACGGACAGACGGACAGACAGACACCGTCACCATTCTAATAAGGTTTTGTTTCACACAAAACCTTAAAAAGGACCAGCCTTCAGCTTCCCCGGGCAGCTACTGCCTCATCTCCCTCCTCAACGTGACATCGAAAATTTTCGAACACGTCATCCACGATATCATGCTCCAACACATCACCGACCACGCCATTATCCCCCCCTTCCAGTTTGCCAACAGGCGCGGCCACGGCACCTCACACGCCCTCCTAGTCCTCAAAACCGACATCCTATCCCAACTAAACAACAACATCCCCACCACAGCTTGCCTCCTCGATATTCAGAAAGCCTTGGACGCGGTCTGGCACGACGGTCTCACCTACAAACTCTCCCACACTTTCAAATTCCACCCACAATTATGCAAACTCATCCTTAACTACCTGTCTGATCGCCAATCCTTAGTCCGTATCCACGATACCCTGTCCGACCCTTACAGTCCTCCCGCAGGCATCCCCAAGGCTCAGTTCTGTCAGCAACCCTCTTCTCCCTATACACCGCCGATATCCCACTCCAGCACCCTACCAACTCCCCCCAAGCAGTCAAAACCATCCAATACGCTGACGACTTGATCCTCTACACCTCTTCCCGGAGAATACAATCCGCCCAAAACCGCATCAATATCTCAATCCAAACCCTCAACAAATTCCTCTAATCCTGGAAACTCCTACTCAACCCCTGCAAATGCGAAGCCATCGTCTTCCGCGGTAGAGCCACCTTTACCCGCAAGATGCTGGCCGACACCGCAACCTCACTATCAAGATCGGACCTTCCACCATTCCCTCCGTCCAATCCACTAAATACCTGGGAATAACCCTCAATACCCGCCTATCACCCGTACCCCAGGTAAATTCCATCATTTCAAAGACCCTAACAGGACTAAAAGCCCTATGGCCCATCCTTAAGAAAGACTCCGCCATCCTCCCCAAAGTCAAACTCTACTGCTATAAGCAGCTAATTCGTCCCTTAATTACATATGGATTCGTCGCATGGTGTGACGTCTCCTCAGCTCAAATGGAGCGCCTTCGGGTACGCGAAAGGAGGTTCTTCCGCCTCTCCCTTTCCCCGTACAATATCCACTCCAACCAAGCTGTCTACGACGAGGTAAAGTGCTCCCGCATAGACCAGATCCTCCTTACCTCACTAACCAAATTCCTCACCAAATGTCAAGCCCATGAAAACAACCTCATCCAGTTTTACTCCCACATACGCAGCCATAACACTAACCCCACATACCGCCACCATCCCCTCCCTTCAGACCTCCTAACCCTTTCCTTTCAAAACAGCAGTTATCGCAGCGGTAAGATGTTCATATTCAACCGCCCATACGATCGACATCGCCCTGGCCTCGTCTACTCCACCGCCCAATAACACCACCTTCCCCTATATGTATCCTTCTTTCATCCATTCATGCAACACAATTATCCTCCGAACAAACAACAACATAAGAGGGGTTTTTCCTGACTTTCCCCTCTATAGCATTAGCCATAGGATAAATTAATACTACCGTAAATTAAGTCTAGTATTAAGCAAAATGTTAGTCTCTAGGTAAATTTAAGCTGTTAGAGATAAGTCTAGGATTAATTTTAGTCATAAACTATCTGTAACAAAATCAAAGAAAATAAATTGAATGTGTTAAGAAAAAAAAAAGGTTTCGGTTCTTCCCGTACCTCGGCATCATCGGCTATTTCCTCAACCTTTGAAACTTGCAGCGGCAAATTCCTCGCGCATTAACACCTACGGGTACAGGAAAGTGGACGTGAGTCTTGGCTTGCGGAGGACGTTCTCGTGGCAATTCATCCTGGCGGATGTCAGCTTCCCCATTTTAGGCGCAGACTTCTTGGGTCACTATGGATTGCTGGTGGACTTGCAGAACAAGTCCCTTATAGACTCAACAACCAACCTTAATTCGTCAGACCAAATTTCATCTCTTCCTCACAACAATCGTTCCGTACTTTTGGTGGACATTACTTACTCTCATTTTCGGGCACTTCTCCAAAAGTTCAGCTAGATTACCACCGAATGTAGTCTCTCTAAACCAGTGAAGCACAATGTGCAGCACCACATTAAAACTACTATTGCACGAAAAGAATTCGAACATCCTATGCAACAGGGTATCTGCAGACCTTCGGACAGCTGTTGCTCTTCCCCACTCCATATGGGGATTACAGAAGGCTAAACGCACAAACTGTTCCAGACCGATATCCTATTCCACTCATCCACGACTTTTTGCATCATCCTGCAAACTGCCGCATCTTTTCGATCTTGGATTTAACCAAGGCGTATCACCAAATCCCTGTAGCTCCAGAAGACATTCCAAAGACGGCAATATGCACACCCTTTGGATTCTTCGAGTTCACATGGATGTCTTTCGGGTTATGCATTGTGGCGCAAACCTTTCGTTCATTCACTCAATCCTCCGAAACCTCAACTTTTGTTTTGTATGTTTGTATGATGTTTGGTCCCTCTTCCTTAGAGTCTGAGCACTTAGCCCATCTCGAGTGCATTTTTCAACATCTCCTTAAGGTCGGTTTAGTCCTAAACGTTGATAAATGCAAGTTTCTCCAGACGCAGGTTAGATTCCTCGGCCCCTTCCCTGACGGAATACAGCCCGACCCAGACAAGGTGCAAGCAATCACAAGCTTTCCGCGTGCAAAAACTGTGAAAGATTTGCGGAGGTTCTTCGCCATGCTAAACTTCTATCGTCGTTTCCTGCCCAAGGCCGCCCAACACCAGTCCGTTTTGAACGCATACTTGGCTGGCCCAAAACAAAGGACACACGAGAAATTGTGCGGTCTGAGGAGGCTCTCCGCGCGTTTGATAAATCCCGACAACAACTGGCTGATGCTACACTCTTGGCATTTCCTCGACAAGATGCACCCCTAGCCGTTTTTATTGATGCCCCTGACATCGCAGTAGGTGCTGCTCTTCACCAAAAGGTGAATCAAGTCTGGTAGCCGTTGAGCTTCTTCTCCAAACAGTTAAACCCCGCTCAACGGAACTACAGCACCTACGATCGAGAACTGCTCGCTGCGTACTTGGGCATTAAGTACTTCTGCTTCTCCCTAGAAGGCAGAGCGTTCACAGTGTTGACGTATGGTTTGAAACAGAAACCCGACAAAGCCTCCCCTCGTCAACTTCGACACCTGAGCTTTATAATCCAGTTCACGTCCGACATACAGCACGTGTCGGCAATGATAATATAGTTGCTCACGCTTTGTCACATGTCTCCGAGGTTAACATCCCCGCGTCACTCTGCTTCTCGGCTATTGCCAAGGCGCAGGAGAGCGACCCAGTACTTCAGAAACTCAAATCCAACCCCAAATACAAATTTCGAGAGTTGCCCATCTCCGGCTCAAACCTCTCTCTCTGCTGCGAAGACTCGGAAAAGTGATCCCGGCCATACATTCCGGCCACCTTTCGCAAGGAAGTGTTCCACGCGGTTCACGACTTAGCGCATCCAGGCATCAGGACGACCAATCGGCAAGTCACCGAGAAATACTTCCATTATGGGTCTTGACGATCCGTTCTGAACTTAAGTCTTGCCTCTCGTCCTAGTTGGCTTCTGAACAACCCGCCGAGAGGAATTTGCTGGCAGCCTCGTGGAGCTGGTATACGGGGAGAACCCAAGGCTCCCAAGTGATCGGGTCTTCGACAAGAGATCGGGTCTCACAGATTCGGGATTGCTGCGCCTGTTGAAGAACAACCTTTCCCGCATTAAAGCCACACCTCCACCCGACACTCGTCCGCACCTGCCTGCGCTCCCAAGGAACTGGACACGCGCACGCACGTCCTGGTCAGGACGGATGCGGTCCGGATGCCGCTGCAGCCTGCATACGAAGGCCCGTACCGTGTTCTCGAGCGGGGAGAGCATTTCTTCCAGCTCGAGATAGGAGGACATAAAAAGGCTGTCACCTTATCCAGGCTGAAACCCGTGTGCACCTCAAATCAACCTCGCGTTCGCTTCGCCAAATAATGGAGAACGCAGTTCCAACTTCAGTCGCTGAAACCCCTAAATTTCATCTGGGGGTGGAGTGGTGTGGCGCAGCGGCATATACGTATACACGATTCTCTATTTCTATTTCTAGGACAAACTTGAGGGGGCTGTCCAGTAATATACTATTAGTAAGTTTTTTTGAGCTGATACCGGAATGGAACATATTTTGAGGTCTACATTTCATAAGTGCAGCATCCTGATTTTTTTTCAGATTTTTGGAGGGGGTAGTTTGCGTCACTTCAAGTGTATATATATTTTGACTCCTCACTCGCTATTAACATAGTATGCTGGTCCCAAGCCCAGGTAAAGGAGTAGGGTTTGAGGCAACGTACTCTGTACTATCCTCAGTAAAACAAAAATAAAATGCCGAGATCAGGGAAAGAGATAAATAGAGTATAGTTGGAGTTATTCCACTATGCTAAATCCTACCTGATCTCTCTTGGTGACAGGCCCCGCGACAGGCCGACCAAGAAAATGCATACAATGTCGTTACAAACATGATGATCGGATTGAATCACAGGCTTCGGAGAAATGCTAGGGCGTCCACCTCAGTCGACGCGGCAGGACGGGCCCCGGTCCTGTCGGGAAATGGGCAAGGGTTCTTGACGCATGGACGGTGTCAGGACGTAAGCAAGTTAGTCCGCACACAACGAACAAAACAAATACGTGTCTGCACGCTAAATGTTGGTACCCTAACTGGAAAGACCGAGGAACTCGCGAAAGCCCTTCGGAAAAGGTGCATTGACATCTGCGCTCTGCAAGAAACCCGATGGTCTGGTGCCAAAAGCTGAGACATTGAACGCGAACGCGGGAAAAATGGCTACAAACTTCTCTATTTTGGTAACCCACACACTCAATATGGTGTTGGCATTCCCATGTCAGAGGGTTTCCGTGATGCCATTAAAGAAGTCCAACGATTTGATGATCGGCTGATGAAGCCAGCAGAATGTTCAAATTACCGTCCGATCCGGTTACTTTCCCATACCATGAAGATTTTTGAACGCATTCTTGACAACCGTATTCGCGAAATCGTTGAAATAACCGTGAATCAAGCCGGATTTGTCAAGAACTGCGCAACTACTGACGCAATACACGCTGCACGGTTACTCATGGAGAAACACCGTGAGAAGCATCGCCCTCTTTACATTGCATTTCTGGATCTAGAGAAAGCGTTTGACCATGTACCTCACGAACTCATCTGGTATGCTTTACGACAACACTTCGTGCCAGAAGAACTCGTGCGCTGGGTTCAATTGCTCTACCACGATCCGAAAAGTAAAGTTCGAAGTATGGCGGGTGTATCAAAACCGCTTCGTGTCTCTGTTGGAGTTCATCAAGGAAGTGCCCTCTCACCACTCCTCTTTGTCCTTGTTATGGACACCGTCACACGGGATATCCAACATCCAGCGCCCTAGACACTGCTTTATGCAGATGATGTTTTCCTAGCATCTGATAGCAAAAATGATCTCGAGCAACTTGTTCAAAAATGGAATGATCGCCTCATGCAACACGGTCTCAGATTGAATTTAAACAAAACTGAATTTTTGACGACTGATCCCCATGAAACAGGCACAATCACTGTCAGCGTCAGTGATCTGCCCAGAACTGAGCGATTTAAATACCTCGGGTCAACGCTATCAGCCAATGGAGAACTGCGTTATGAAATTGCTTCACGCATTAACGCAACCTGGATGAAGTGGCGTTCCACAACTGGTGTCCTTTGTGATCGACGTATCAACGAACGTCTCAAATCTAAAATTTGCCGCAATGTCGTCCGTCCAGTCGCTCTCTATGGTTCTGAGTGTTGGCCGACCATAAAAGACAATGAACGGCATCTTGCGGTAATGGAGACGAAGATGCTACGTTAGACTAGTGGCGTCACACGTTTAGATCACATCCGAAATGAGGATATCCGCGATCGTTATGGGGTTGCACCGATCGTGGAAAAGTTGCGTCTTCGATGGTATGGTCACGCAATTCGTGCCGACGAGAATTAACTTGCCAAGATTGGTCTGAACATCGAAGTCGATGGTAAACGACCAAAAGGCAGACCTAAGCAACGGTGGCTTGATACGCTGGATGGGGATTTGAAAGCCTCGAGATTGCACCCAGATCAGGCATTCGGTAGAGCCAAATGGCGAAGCCGATCACGACGAGCCGACCCCGCTTGTGAACGGGACAAAGGCTGAAGAAAAAGAAGAACTCGTGCATTTTACAATTCAAGTCAAAACTAATATCAGTTTCAAAAAGTACTAATTAAGACTTTTCATTTGATACCCCACACGCCCATATCCGGCGAAAAACAAAATTACATCCCCCTTTCCATATATAGGTAGTCCCTGTCGCCTTTAAACTCGACCTAAATTTATGTCACACTGTATGCGTGGGATGTCATAGTTCTGAACTGTCCACCAAATTTCGTTCGAATCGGTTTAGCCGTTTTGGAAAAAGTGCGTGTGACAGGCATACCGACAGACAGTAAAGCGATTTTTACACAAAACCCCTCTTTCTGAAAGGCATTTGCATAACCTTCGTCGGCCAGAATTATATCCAAATGTGAAAAAGCGTCTAATAGGCTGTGGCTACTTGCATTTGTCTCTCACTCCTACCCCATTCACGGGCCCAAGCACTGAAGTCACCAGCAATCACCCTTGGACTACGACCCCTTGCGTCGAGAACAAGACTCTCAAGCATTTCCTCGAATTCGGAGTGTCAGGCTTGGTGGGCCGTAACAGCTGTACATGTATACCCCGTTTATTTTCGTCCACATAAAGCCGCTATATGTCTGACTCCCAGTACATTGTATGGCTTGTCGACCGAATGCCCATATCGCCGTTCCACCACCCGAATCTGTAACCCATACGCCACCGTGACGGTTTCTATAAGGTTTGCTAGTGATGGTAATTTCCAGCTCAGATTCGTAGGTGGTCTGCTCGAGTAAATCTTGAGCGACCCTGCAATGATTGAGGTTTATTTCAATAAACTTCATTCCATTGTAGTCAGTTCCTTCCTAAATTCCAGGCTCCAGCACTTTCGGCAATATGCCGGTAATCCCGTCCCTCACTTCCTTCGCACGATAAGCATTTGGGATCCCTATTGCACTCTTTGTTGTCCAGATAGCTGAATGGTTAAAGCGCAAGGTCGCAGTTCAAATCTTACTGGTTGCAGTAGTGCATGCCTTCGCGAAATGATCAAACGCGAAGCACTTGAAGCACCTCTTTAGAGAAATCTGCTCTCTCAGACGGCAAACAACCGACCCGATTCGAACCTTTCCGGCCGCCAATAACTTCTCGCTACGTCCACTGGCAATCGCAATGTGGCCGTTTGAGTATTGCCATAGGCTTCCCGCGACGATGGACTCCTTGGCAAACTCCTCCAACTTGAACTGTTCCTTCAAGTCATTGCAAATTTCTCTTTTGGATGTCACTTCATCGAGATCCTTACACTGTACCTCATGTTTTTGGGCCTGTACTGTGACCTTCTATCCAAGTGAGTTGCTAGCATGAGTTCGAAAGCCATCAGTTTTTCCCAAGCTGTTTTTTTTTTCTGCTCAAACATGGGGTCACCCTTTTGGGTCCTTCGAATCTTGTTGACATTTCCGCCTAGAGGTTTTAGGTCGCGATCAGCTTTGACCATTTTCACTATCTTCGCGTAGGAAAAAATTCCATTGCTGGGGATCACAATTGCTTCTGGGCGAATTCCCACTTTTGCCTTTTTCTTCGCCGTTTTATTAGCTAACTTGGTCCATTCACCATTTTCACTTTCCTTGGATTTTGCCGATTCTATCGTGAGCTCGCACTTGGTGGACCTGCTTTCTCTCTTCGGTGCTTTTAGTTCCGTCTTTCGGAACTATTTCTATAGCCTTTTTCCGTTTAGGCGCCTACAGATTTTCTGGAGGATCCACATCTTTTTCCCGCACTCTCGTTTGGTGGCAGGTTGATTGCAATAGGATTAGATGTCACTTGGGTCGCCTGCGACACCGCTGATGCAATCGATTTCAACTTGGCCTTGGAATTTCGTTTTTCCTGCTGCGATTTGTTATAGAGCACTCTAATTGCTCTCACCATATTTTTTATGGGTTGGTGCACGAGTTTCGTAGCGAGCGGGTGCATTGAACAAACAAGCCGGGAAACCGCAACCTGGGCGTTTCAGGTATGAAAGGTTTTGTTTGCTTCTCCTGTGAGTATATTTGAGTGTAGAACTATCCCATTTGTACGTAGCCCGTTAAGAATATGCATTTAGCATGTTAGATTTAGTACTTCAGCTTGTAAATTTATACTGTAAAGACAACTTTAACTTTGTTGCTAATAGTACGATTTTGATCAAACGTGGAGATAATATGCTTCATATTATATTTTATACTACTACCAACTTTTATAACTCCGAGATAAACTTAAGGGGGTTTTACTCAATTTTCCCAAAAATATGGTAATACTCCGTTATTAACTTAATTTGAACAGATATGGATATGGAAAGTATTTTGAGGCCTGGGCACCATACAGAGGCAGTGTCGTGACCTCCACTTTCACTGTTCACTTCTTTTTTTACACTCAAACTCTTTAGTTCCGTTTCTAATCAAATTTTATTAGTTATTATACTTAAATTACACTTCCACTTACATTTTCGTTACTCTACACTACTTAAACTTTCCCTACCTTTCGGGTTCGCTTTTACAAATCGACTGGTGCTTATATTTCGTTAAGCTTATTCTAGACCTACATTAACCTACTTTCTTATTCTCATTTGCCGACCCACGATTACCTCAAAACATTATTAAGAGGTCAGTGCTGTTATGCAAACACTCAGCATTTTACAACACAATACTGACCGACAAGTATGTTCCGCATATTGTAATACAAAGCTTGCACTTTCTATCACAATATCAATTACACACTTCTAGGTCGCGCCCAATGAGTCACCTCAGCAGCTTCAGGATTTTTTTCAGATTTTTCGGTTGGGTGGTTTCTGAGAATGGGTCCGTTAAAGAAATCATCACTTTCCACCCCTCCCACTTCCCGCCTTTTTAATAAATCTCAAAACTAAAAGCGTCTTCGAAAAGTACTAATCGAGACCTTTCATTCACCCCTCCCCCTTTATCTCAACGTAGAAGGATCTCATTCACTGCATGTCTGGGGGTCCATAGGTCTCACCTTCTCACCAAATTTCGTGTCAATCGGTATAGCTGTTTCTGAGAATAGTACCTGTGACAGACAAACAGACAGACGGACAGCCAGACAGACGTTGAACCGATTTTAATAACGTTTTGTTTTGCAAACAAAACCTTAAACAAGTCGGAAACCGGAAGCTAGACGCTTCAGGTATGAAAAGTTTTGTGTATTTCTTTTATAAAGAGATTTGAGTGTGCATTTGTCCCATTAGTATATAGCACGTAAAATATGCATATATTATGTGAAAATATTCATTTTCAAGTGATATTGACATTCATAGTCTTGAATTTGCAGAAGAGCGTCAATTTTGACCTAGTATAACCTTATTTATAATAGCGCGATATTCACCAAATTTGGCAGGATCATGGTCTATGCTGTAACCTACATTGCTGCAAAATTTTGTGATTCTAGGGTGAACTCAAGGGTGGTTTTCCTGTCAATTATTAAAAATTATAGTAATATACTATTATTAACTTGATTTGAACAGGTATCGGCATGGAGGGTATTTCGGAGCCTAGGCACTATATAGTGGCAGCTCCCTGATTTTTTTCAGATTTTTCGGTTTGGTAGTTTCTGAGAATGGGTTCGTTAGAAAAATTATCACTTTGAACCCCCCGCACTCCCCAACTTTCCAAGAAATGCCAAAACTAAGCCCGGCTTCGAAAAGTACTAACCGAGACCTTTAATTTGATACCCCATATGAATATACACCCCCCTTTTGCATGTAATTTCATGAAATCAAAAATGCTGACATTGTGTCTAGACTTTAGACAGGTGTCCAATTTCTGGTTTGCAAGTGAATTTTGTTGTTTTCGAATTTTTAGATATAATTTCCATTATTCAGGTTGGAATTTATCTCCCTGAATATTTTAGTTACGTTGTCATCTGGTGATGTATACATAGCTTCTCCGCCCTTACAAAGACGATTCTCCTAGATTCTATCAGATTTACACTTCTATTTTTAACATCTTTAATGTAAACTGCCATGTTTTTGCTTTTTTGACAAATGGTACGTACGACAATTATGATAACAATTAAAATACAATATAATATGAAATTTTCCTTTCAAAATTAATTTTCTCGGTAAAATTATGGATTTTTTCATCCATGTAGAAAAAATTGTCTACAAATTGAATATTTTTATTGCTAAATGTTTCATCCAAAATTCTGATACTACAATTGTTTATTACTATTAGGTAATGTAATGTTACCAGTTCAATGATAGTTCCCAACGGTCGTTTTTGTGCCTCCTCCGATCTTAATCTCTTTATCCAGTCTTCTCTCTATACGAGTTTATGGAAAGTCGGAGCAGCTAAAGTGCCAAACTCCAGGCCAACCAATTTTGGGAGCAGCAATTGCTTAAACTCCACAAGATTTAAACACGTCCTGTTCAGCTTTGATAATTCTGACGAACTATATATTTCTAATTTCATATTTCCTAATTTAAACAAAATTTACATATGCTTAGTGGGCCTGTACTTTTAGGTACATATGAATGTACAGTATATGAGAAAAAATAGTACGTAGAAGGCAATGATAATGTGGGTAAGTTTTACAGTATTTTACACCTTACCCCTTTAGAAAAAATGAATTGTCTTTAGGAACGGTAGGCAATTCGTTTTTTTTTTGTGTTTATATTGTGTACAGTTGGGAGGTTATTTTAAACAATAATGAGTTATATTTTTAAAATGTACTTATTGTAATATATTGTTTTGGTATTGATTAATTCTGTTTTTAATTAGGTGGTATATTTATATTTCTAACAGTATTTTTAACAGTATAGGCTATTCTATCTATTTCAAAACAATTTCGTTTATTTGCTATAAGTCTAGTGAAACTTTATTTATTAATTTATTCGTCTTAACCTATTTTTGTGAATTTTAGTTATATTATTGTCCTGGTCTTTTATCAGGCAATTTACATTGTCAATTGATATTATGCTATAAGGACCTTCATACAATGGGGCTAGTTTTCGTCTGTTTTCGACGGATAACAAAACTTGATCTCCTATTTTCAATGATAATGGGTTACATTTTGAGTCATTTTGGTTTTTGTCTTTTTCTTTGCTTTTTCTAGAAGTTGTTTGGATTTGCTAATGGAATTTTGTAATCTGTATTTTCGTTCATTATTGATAAGTCGTAATTATATATTGGGTCTGGTTTTGTTTTAGAGAGTTCTGAGGGTATATTTACTCTTTTTCCAAACACTAACTCGACTGGTGTGTAATGTATGGAATTGGGTGACGTGTTGTAATAGAAAGACTAGTATTGTACCCAATCATGCCAATCGTCTTTGTTTTCGTTAACGAAACTTCGTAGGTATTCGTTTAGGCATTTATGGTTACGTTCTAGAGCTCCTATGGTTTCAGGATGAGCTGGTGTTGCAAATATTTGTTCTATATTTAGCATCCTAATCTCTGGTTACCATCCTATTTTTGCCATCCTAATCTCTTCCTCCTTAACTGTAGAAAACACATTTCCCTCCCCCTGTGTATAATCTACAACAAAAGTTTAGACGAATGCTACTTTCCCCGTCTCTGGAAAGAGGCCATTATCATTCCTATCTTGAGCGACCCTGCAATGATTGAGGTTTATTTCAATAAACTTCATTCCATTGTAGTCATCATCATCATCATCAACGGCGCAACAACCGGTATCCGGTCTAGGCCTGCCTTAATAAGGAACTCCAGACATCCCGGTTTTGCGCCGAGGTCCACCAATTCGATATCCCTAAAAGCTGTCTGGCGTCCTGGCCCACGCCATCGCTCCATCTTAGGCAGGGTCTGCCTCGTCTTCTTTTCCTACCATAGATATTGCCCTTATAGACTTTCCGGGTGGGATCATCTTCATCCATACGGATTAAGTGACCCGCCCACCGTAACCTATTGAGCCGGATTTTATCCACAACCGGACGGTCATGGTATCGCTCATAGATTTCGTCATTGTGTAGGCTACGGAATCGTCCATCCTCATGTAGGGGGCCAAAAATTCTTCGCAGGATTCTTCTCTCGAACGCGGCCAAGAGTTCGCAATTTTTCTTGCTAAGAACCCAAGTTTCCGAGGAATACATGAGGACTGGCAAGAACATAGTCTTGTACAGTAAGAGCTTTGACCCTATGGTGAGACGTTTCGAGCGGAACAGTCTTTGTAAGCTGAAGTAGGCTCTGTTGGCTGACAACAACCGTGCGCGGATTTCATCATCGTAGTTGTTATCGGTTGTGATTTTCGACCCTAGATAGGAGAAATTGTCAACGGTCTCAAAGTTGTATTCCCCTATCCTTATCCTTGTTCGTGCTTGTGTTTGACCAGTGCGGTTTGATGTTGTTGGTTGATTCGTCTTCGGTGCTGACGTTGCCACCATGTATTTTGTCTTGCCTTCATTGATGTGCAGCCCAAGATCTCGCGCCGCCTGCTCGATCTGGATGAAGGCAGTTTGAACGTCTCGGGTGGTTCTTCCCATGATGTCGATATCGTCAGCATAGGCCAGTAGTTGGGTGGACTTGAAGAGGATCGTACCTCTTGCATTCACCTCAGCATCACGGATCACCTTCTCGAGGGCCAGGTTAAAGAGGACGCATGATAGCGCATCCCCTTGTCGTAGACCGTTGTTGATGTCAAATGGTCTTGAGAGTGATCCTGCTGCTTTTATCTGGCCTCGCACATTGGTCAGGGTCAGCCTAGTCAGTCTTATTAGTTTCGTCGGGATACCGAATTCCCTCATGGCCGTGTACAGTTTTACCCTGGCTATGCTATCATAGGCGGCTTTAAAGTCGATGAACAGATGGTGCAACTGTTGTCCATATTCCAACAGTTTTTCCATCGCCTGCCGCAGAGAGAAAATCTGATCTGTTGCTGATTTGCCTGGAGTGAAGCCTCTTTGGTATGGGCCAATGATGTTCTGGGCGTATGGGGCTATCCGGCCTAGCAAGATAGTGGAGAATATCTTATAGATGGTACTCAGCAACGTGATACCTCTATAATTGCTGCACTGTGTGATATCTCCCTTTTTATGTATGAGACAGATTATGCCTCGCTGCCAATCGTCAGGCATTGATTCGCTGTCCCATACCTTGAGCACAAGTTGATGAACCACTTGGTGTAACTGGTCGCCTCCATATTTAACCAATTCGGCTGTAATTCCATCGGCTCCTGGCGACTTATGATTTTTTAGCCGATGAATTGCACGGACTGTTTCTCCTAAACTTGGTGGTGGCAGTATTTGTCCGTCGTCTTCAGTTGGCGGGACCTCCAACTCGCCGATGTTCTGGTTGTTCAGTAGCTCATCAAAGTACTCAACCCATCGCTCTAATATGCCCATTCTGTCGGAAATCAGATTTCCCTCTTTGTCTCGGCAGGATGAGCATCGAGGTGTATAAGGCTTCATCCTGCTGACTTGTTGGTAAAACTTCCGCGCCTGGTGCGGTTGCTCCCTGTACTTTTCTAGTTCACAGACTTGTTGGTTCTCCCAGGCTTCCTTTTTCCGTCTGTGAAGTCGCTTCTCCGCTCGACGGAGTTCGTGATAAGTCTCTGCGCGTGCCCGCGTTCTTTGAGAATGCAACATTACTCGGTATGCGGCATTCTTACGTTCCGTTGCTAGCTTACATTCATCGTCAAACCAGCCGTTCCGACTCCTTTTGCGGCTGGGGCCAAGTATATTTGTGGCCGTATCCATGATAACGTTCTTCAGGTGGTTGTGAAGATCATTAGTTGATGCTTCATCTCCAGGTCCTCTATTGACTGCGGTTATTGCGGCATCCATTTCCCTCTTATAGGTGTCGCGGAGGGTTGTGTTGTGGATGGCTTCAGTGTTCACTCTCACCTGATTGTCAGCGGGGATTCTAGGTGGTATTGTTATTCGAGCTCGGAGCACCATGCCAACGAGATAGTGATCCGAGTCTATATTGGCCCCCCTATATGTTCTGACATTCATCAAGGCTGAGAGGTGGCGGCGTTCGATCAACACGTGGTCAATTTGGTTGAAAGTGGTCCCGTCTGGAGAGGCCCACGTATGTTTGTGGACCGCTTTCCGCGCAAACCAGGTACTTCCAACAACCATTTCGTGTGACCCTGCTAATTGAATAGTCCGCAGTCCGTTATCATTTGTTTTTTCGTGTAAGCTATGGGAGCCAACGTATCGCCTGAATACGGGCTCCTTCCCTACTTGGCTGTTAAAATCCCCAAGTATGATTTTGATATCATATCTGGGACAGGCTTCGAGGGTTCTTTCTACTGCCTCGTAGAAGGTATCCTTCTCCCACTCTGCAGTCTCCTCTGTAGGGGCGTGAACGTTTATGAGGCTTATATTTCTAAACTTGCCTCGCAAGCGCAGAGTGCATAGCCGTTCGCTTATACTTTCAAAGCCGATAACAGCAGGTTTCATTTTTTGGCTGACTAAGAAACCTACTCCGAGCACATGGTTTACTGGATGGCCGCTATAATATATGGTGTAGTGGCTCTTCTCCAGGAAACCGGTCCCTGTCCATCGCATCTCTTGCAACGCTGTTACATCAGCCCTATATTGGGACAGGGTATCGGCTAGCTGCTTATCAGCTTCATCTCTGTACAGGGAGCGCACGTTCCATGAGAAAATGCGCAAATCGTTGTTCCTTTTTCGTTGCCGGGTCCGTCGTTTTAATATCCATCCTATCCGAGGCTCCTG
This sequence comes from Hermetia illucens, assembly GCF_905115235.1. Taxonomy (NCBI): domain Eukaryota; kingdom Metazoa; phylum Arthropoda; class Insecta; order Diptera; family Stratiomyidae; genus Hermetia; species Hermetia illucens. The sequence continues at coordinate 66,950,015 of NC_051852.1, forward strand.
TTGTGGCTTCGTAACGGTTGTTTTCCGTGTAGGGTTGTCAGCCCTACCCAACCCCCAACCTGGAGGACCAGTTGGTACAATTTGTCCCGTTTTTAGGCGCGGGAGACTCGCCTTCATCCTTCTCCGTCTGCAGCTTTTCGTCAAGAAAGAGCTCCCAGCGGTCACCACGTGGAGGTGGAGATAGGGTTTGGTAGTAGAGCTGTTGGTGTTGGTTCAGCAGGCATTTCCCAGGTTTTATGCTCCATCGTGGGTACCAATCCACGTTTCGCCCCGGGACCTATACTACCCTTTGACCACCAATGGGGCTAGTTTTCGTCTGTTTTCGACGGATAACAAAACTTGATCTCCTATTTTCAATGATAATGGGTTACATTTTGAGTCATTTTGGTTTTTGTCTTTTTCTTTGCTTTTTCTAGAAGTTGTTTGGATTTGCTAATGGAATTTTGTAATCTGTATTTTCGTTCATTATTGATAAGTCGTAATTATATATTGGGTCTGGTTTTGTTTTAGAGAGTTTTGAGGGTATATTTACTCTTTTTCCAAACACTAACTCGACTGGTGTGTAATGTATGGAATTGGGTGACGTGTTGTAATAGAAAGACTAGTATTGTACCCAATCATGCCAATCGTCTTTGTTTTCGTTAACGAAACTTCGTAGGTATTCGTTTAGGCATTTATGGTTACGTTCTAGAGCTCCTATGGTTTCAGGATGAGCTGGTGTTGCAAATATTTGTTCTATATTTAGCATCCTAATCTCTTGTTACCATCCTATTTTTACCATCCTAATCTCTTCCTCCTTAACTGTAGAAAACACATTTCCTTCCCCCTGTGTATAATCTACAACAAAAGTTTAGACGAATGCTACTTTCCCCGTCTCTGGAAAGAGGACATTATCATTCCTGTCTTGAGCGACCCTGCAATGATTGAGGTTTATTTCAATAAACTTCATTCCATTGTAGTCAGTTCCTTCCTAAATTCCAGGCTCCAGCACTTTCGGCAATATGCCGGTAATCCCGTCCCTCACTTCCTTCGCACGATAAGCATTTGGGATCCCTATTGCACTCTTTGTTGTCCAGATAGCTGAATGGTTAAAGCGCAAGGTCGCAGTTCAAATCTTACTGGTTGCAGTAGTGCATGCCATCGCGAAATGATCAAACGCGAAGCACTTGAAGCACCTCTTTAGAGAAATCTGCTCTCTCAGACGGCAAACAACCGACCCGATTCGAACCTTTCCGGCCGCCAATAACTTCTCGCTACGTCCACTGGCAATCGCAATGTGGCCGTTTGAGTATTGCCATAGGCTTCCCGCGACGATGGACTCCTTGGCAAACTCCTCCAACTTGAACTGTTCCTTCAAGTCATTGCAAGTTTCTCTTTTGGATGTCACTTCATCGAGATCCTTACACTGTACCTCATGTTTTTGGGCCTGTACTGTGACATTCTATCCAAGTGAGTTGCTAGCATGAGTTCGAAAGCCATCAGTTTTTCCCAAGCTGTTTTTTTTTCTGCTCAAACATGGGGTCACCCTTTTGGGTCCTTCGAATCTTGTTGACATTTCCGCCTAGAGGTTTTAGGTCGCGATCAGCTTTGACCATTTTCACTATCTTCGCGTAGGAAGAAATTCCATTGCTGGGGATCACAATTGCTTCTGGGCGAATTCCCACTTTTGCCTTTTTCTTCGCCTTTTTATTAGCTATCTTGGTCCATTCACCATTTTCACTTTCCTTGGATTTTGCCGATTCTATCGTGAGCTCGCACTTGGTGGACCTGCTTTCTCTCTTCGGTGCTTTTAGTTCCGTCTTTCGGAACTATTTCTATAGCCTTTTTCCGTTTAGGCGCCTACAGATTTTCTGGAGGATCCACATCTTTTTCCCGCACTCTCGTTTGGTGGCAGGTTGATTGCAATATGATTAGATGTCACTTGGGTCGCCTGCGACACCGCTGATGCAATCGATTTCAACTTGGCCTTGGAATTTCGTTTTTCCTGCTGCGATTTGTTATAGAGCACTCTAATTGCTCTCACCATATTTTTTATGGGTTGGTGCACGAGTTTCGTAGCGAGCGGGTGCATTGAACAAACAAGCCGGGAAACCGCAACCTGGGCGTTTCAGGTATGAAAGGTTTTGTTTGCTTCTCCTGTGAGTATATTTGAGTGTAGAACTATCCCATTTGTACGTAGCCCGTTAAGAATATGCATTTAGCATGTTAGATTTAGTACTTCAGCTTGTAAATTTATACTGTAAAGACAACTTTAACTTTGTTGCTAATAGTACGATTTTGATCAAACGTGGAGATAATATGCTTCATATTATATTTTATACTACTACCAACTTTTATAACTCCGAGATAAACTTAAGGGGGTTTTACTCAATTTTCCCAAAAATATGGTAATACTCCGTTATTAACTTAATTTGAACAGATATGGATATGGAAAGTATTTTGAGGCCTGGGCACCATACAGAGGCAGTGTCGTGACCTCCACTTTCACTGTTCACTTCTTTTTTTACACTCAAACTCTTTAGTTCCGTTTCTAATCAAATTTTATTAGTTATTATACTTAAATTACACTTCCACTTACATTTTCGTTACTCTACACTACTTAAACTTTCCCTACCTTTCGGGTTCGCTTTTACAAATCGACTGGTGCTTATATTTCGTTAAGCTTATTCTAGACCTACATTAACCTACTTTCTTATTCTCATTTGCCGACCCACGATTACCTCAAAACATTATTAAGAGGTCAGTGCTGTTATGCAAACACTCAGCATTTTACAACACAATACTGACCGACAAGTATGTTCCGCATATTGTAATACAAAGCTTGCACTTTCTATCACAATATCAATTACACACTTCTAGGTCGCGCCCAATGAGTCACCTCAGCAGCTTCAGGATTTTTTTCAGATTTTTCGGTTGGGTGGTTTCTGAGAATGGGTCCGTTAAAGAAATCATCACTTTCCACCCCTCCCACTTCCCGCCTTTTTAATAAATCTCAAAACTAAAAGCGTCTTCGAAAAGTACTAATCGAGACCTTTCATTCACCCCTCCCCCTTTATCTCAACGTAGAAGGATCTCATTCACTGCATGTCTGGGGGTCCATAGGTCTCACCTTCTCACCAAATTTCGTGTCAATCGGTATAGCTGTTTCTGAGAATAGTACCTGTGACAGACAAACAGACAGACGGACAGCCAGACAGACGTTGAACCGATTTTAATAACGTTTTGTTTTGCAAACAAAACCTTAAACAAGTCGGAAACCGGAAGCTAGACGCTTCAGGTATGAAAAGTTTTGTGTATTTCTTTTATAAAGAGATTTGAGTGTGCATTTGTCCCATTAGTATATAGCACGTAAAATATGCATATATTATGTGAAAATATTCATTTTCAAGTGATATTGACATTCATAGTCTTGAATTTGCAGAAGAGCGTCAATTTTGACCTAGTATAACCTTGTTTATAATAGCGCGATATTCACCAAATTTGGCAGGATCATGGTCTATGCTGTAACCTACATTGCTGCAAAATTTTGTGATTCTAGGGTGAACTCAAGGGTGGTTTTCCTGTCAATTATTAAAAATTATAGTAATATACTATTATTAACTTGATTTGAACAGGTATCGGCATGGAGGGTATTTCGGAGCCTAGGCACTATATAGTGGCAGCTCCCTGATTTTTTTCAGATTTTTCGGTTTGGTAGTTTCTGAGAATGGGTTCGTTAGAAAAATTATCACTTTGAACTCCCCGCACTCCCCACCTTTCCAAGAAATGCCAAAACTAAGCCCGGCTTCGAAAAGTACTAACCGAGACCTTTAATTTGATACCCCATATGAATATACACCCCCCTTTTGCATGTAATTTCATGAAATCAAAAATGCTGACATTGTGTCTAGACTTTAGACAGGTGTCCAATTTCTGGTTTGCAAGTGAATTTTGTTGTTTTCGAATTTTTAGATATAATTTCCATTATTCAGGTTGGAATTTATCTCCCTGAATATTTTAGTTACGTTGTCATCTGGTGATGTATACATAGCTTCTCCGCCCTTACAAAGACGATTCTCCTAGATTCTATCAGATTTACACTTCTATTTTTAACATCTTTAATGTAAACTGCCATGTTTTTGCTTTTTTGACAAATGGTACGTATGACAATTATGATAACAATTAAAATACAATATAATATGAAATTTTCCTTTCAAAATTAATTTTCTCGGTAAAATTATGGATTTTTTCATCCATTTAGAAAAAATTGTCTACAAATTGAATATTTTTATTGCTAAATGTTTCATCCAAAATTCTGATACTACAATTGTTTATTACTATTAGGTAATGTAATGTTACCAGTTCAATGATAGTTCCCAACGGTCGTTTTTGTGCCTCCTCCGATCTTAATCTCTTTATCCAGTCTTCTCTCTATACGAGTTTATGGAAAGTCGGAGCAGCTAAAGTGCCAAACTCCAGGCCAACCAATTTTGGGAGCAGCAATTGCTTAAACTCCACAAGATTTAAACACGTCCTGTTCAGCTTTGATAATTCTGACGAACTATATATTTCTAATTTCATATTTCCTAATTTAAACAAAATTTACATATGCTTAGTGGGCCTGTACTTTTAGGTACATATGAATGTACAGTATATGAGAAAAAATAGTACGTAGAAGGCAATGATAATGTGGGTAAGTTTTACAGTATTTTACACCTTACCCCTTTAGAAAAAATGAATTGTCTTTAGGAACGGTAGGCAATTCGTTTTTTTTTTGTGTTTATATTGTGTACAGTTGGGAGGTTATTTTAAACAATAATGAGTTATATTTTTAAAATGTACTTATTGTAATATATTGTTTTGGTATTGATTAATTCTGTTTTTAATTAGGTGGTATATTTATATTTCTAACAGTATTTTTAACAGTATAGGCTATTCTATCTATTTCAAAACAATTTCGTTTATTTGCTATAAGTCTAGTGAAACTTTATTTATTAATTTATTCGTCTTAACCTATTTTTGTGAATTTTAGTTATATTATTGTCCTGGTCTTTTATCAGGCAATTTACATTGTCAATTGATATTATGCTATAAGGACCTTCATACAATGGGGCTAGTTTTCGTCTGTTTTCGACGGATAACAAAACTTGATCTCCTATTTTCAATGATAATGGGTTACATTTTGAGTCATTTTGGTTTTTGTCTTTTTCTTTGCTTTTTCTAGAAGTTGTTTGGATTTGCTAATGGAATTTTGTAATCTGTATTTTCGTTCATTATTGATAAGTCGTAATTATATATTGGGTCTGGTTTTGTTTTAGAGAGTTCTGAGGGTATATTTACTCTTTTTCCAAACACTAACTCGACTGGTGTGTAATGTATGGAATTGGGTGACGTGTTGTAATAGAAAGACTAGTATTGTACCCAATCATGCCAATCGTCTTTGTTTTCGTTAACGAAACTTCGTAGGTATTCGTTTAGGCATTTATGGTTACGTTCTAGAGCTCCTATGGTTTCAGGATGAGCTGGTGTTGCAAATATTTGTTCTATATTTAGCATCCTAATCTCTGGTTACCATCCTATTTTTGCCATCCTAATCTCTTCCTCCTTAACTGTAGAAAACACATTTCCCTCCCCCTGTGTATAATCTACAACAAAAGTTTAGACGAATGCTACTTTCCCCGTCTCTGGAAAGAGGCCATTATCATTCCTATCTTGAGCGACCCTGCAATGATTGAGGTTTATTTCAATAAACTTCATTCCATTGTAGTCATCATCATCATCATCAACGGCGCAACAACCGGTATCCGGTCTAGGCCTGCCTTAATAAGGAACTCCAGACATCCCGGTTTTGCGCCGAGGTCCACCAATTCGATATCCCTAAAAGCTGTCTGGCGTCCGGGCCCACGCCATCGCTCCATCTTAGGCAGGGTCTGCCTCGTCTTCTTTTCCTACCATAGATATTGCCCTTATAGACTTTCCGGGTGGGATCATCTTCATCCATACGGATTAAGTGACCCGCCCACCGTAACCTATTGAGCCGGATTTTATCCACAACCGGACGGTCATGGTATCGCTCATAGATTTCGTCATTGTGTAGGCTACGGAATCGTCCATCCTCATGTAGGGGGCCAAAAATTCTTCGCAGGATTCTTCTCTCGAACGCGGCCAAGAGTTCGCAATTTTTCTTGCTAAGAACCCAAGTTTCCGAGGAATACATGAGGACTGGCAAGATCATAGTCTTGTACAGTAAGAGCTTTGACCCTATGGTGAGACGTTTCGAGCGGAACAGTCTTTGTAAGCTGAAGTAGGCTCTGTTGGCTGACAACAACCGTGCGCGGATTTCATCATCGTAGTTGTTATCGGTTGTGATTTTCGACCCTAGATAGGAGAAATTGTCAACGGTCTCAAAGTTGTATTCCCCTATCCTTATCCTTGTTCGTGCTTGTGTTTGACCAGTGCGGTTTGATGTTGTTGGTTGATTCGTCTTCGGTGCTGACGTTGCCACCATGTATTTTGTCTTGCCTTCATTGATGTGCAGCCCAAGATCTCGCGCCGCCTGCTCGATCTGGATGAAGGCAGTTTGAACGTCTCGGGTGGTTCTTCCCATGATGTCGATATCGTCAGCATAGGCCAGTAGTTGGGTGGACTTGAAGAGGATCGTACCTCTTGCATTCACCTCAGCATCACGGATCACCTTCTCGAGGGCCAGGTTAAAGAGGACGCATGATAGCGCATCCCCTTGTCGTAGACCGTTGTTGATGTCAAATGGTCTTGAGAGTGATCCTGCTGCTTTTATCTGGCCTCGCACATTGGTCAGGGTCAGCCTAGTCAGTCTTATTAGTTTCGTCGGGATACCGAATTCCCTCATGGCCGTGTACAGTTTTACCCTGGCTATGCTATCATAGGCGGCTTTAAAGTCGATGAACAGATGGTGCAACTGTTGTCCATATTCCAACAGTTTTTCCATCGCCTGCCGCAGAGAGAAAATCTGATCTGTTGCTGATTTGCCTGGAGTGAAGCCTCTTTGGTATGGGCCAATGATGTTCTGGGCGTATGGGGCTATCCGGCCTAGCAAGATAGTGGAGAATATCTTATAGATGGTACTCAGCAACGTGATACCTCTATAATTGCTGCACTGTGTGATATCTCCCTTTTTATGTATGAGACAGATTATGCCTCGCTGCCAATCGTCAGGCATTGATTCGCTGTCCCATACCTTGAGCACAAGTTGATGAACCACTTGGTGTAACTGGTCGCCTCCATATTTAACCAATTCGGCTGTAATTCCATCGGCTCCTGGCGACTTATGATTTTTTAGCCGATGAATTGCACGGACTGTTTCTCCTAAACTTGGTGGTGGCAGTATTTGTCCGTCGTCTTCAGTTGGCGGGACCTCCAACTCGCCGATGTTCTGGTTGTTCAGTAGCTCATCAAAGTACTCAACCCATCGCTCTAATATGCCCATTCTGTCGGAAATCAGATTTCCCTCTTTGTCTCGGCAGGATGAGCATCGAGGTGTATAAGGCTTCATCCTGCTGACTTGTTGGTAAAACTTCCGCGCCTGGTGCGGTTGCTCCCTGTACTTTTCTAGTTCACAGACTTGTTGGTTCTCCCAGGCTTCCTTTTTCCGTCTGTGAAGTCGCTTCTCCGCTCGACGGAGTTCGTGATAAGTCTCTGCGCGTGCCCGCGTTCTTTGAGAATGCAACATTACTCGGTATGCGGCATTCTTACGTTCCGTTGCTAGCTTACATTCATCGTCAAACCAGCCGTTCCGACTCCTTTTGCGGCTGGGGCCAAGTATATTTGTGGCCGTATCCATGATAACGTTCTTCAGGTGGTTGTGAAGATCATTAGTTGATGCTTCATCTCCAGGTCCTCTATTGACTGCGGTTATTGCGGCATCCATTTCCCTCTTATAGGTGTCGCGGAGGGTTGTGTTGTGGATGGCTTCAGTGTTCACTCTCACCTGATTGTCAGCGGGGATTCTAGGTGGTATTGTTATTCGAGCTCGGAGCACCATGCCAACGAGATAGTGATCCGAGTCTATATTGGCCCCCCTATATGTTCTGACATTCATCAAGGCTGAGAGGTGGCGGCGTTCGATCAACACGTGGTCAATTTGGTTGAAAGTGGTCCCGTCTGGAGAGGCCCACGTATGTTTGTGGACCGCTTTCCGCGCAAACCAGGTACTTCCAACAACCATTTCGTGTGACCCTGCTAATTGAATAGTCCGCAGTCCGTTATCATTTGTTTTTTCGTGTAAGCTATGGGAGCCAACGTATCGCCTGAATACGGGCTCCTTCCCTACTTGGCTGTTAAAATCCCCAAGTATGATTTTGATATCATATCTGGGACAGGCTTCGAGGGTTCTTTCTACTGCCTCGTAGAAGGTATCCTTCTCCCACTCTGCAGTCTCCTCTGTAGGGGCGTGAACGTTTATGAGGCTTATATTTCTAAACTTGCCTCGCAAGCGCAGAGTGCATAGCCGTTCGCTTATACTTTAAAAGCCGATAACAGCAGGTTTCATTTTTTGGCTGACTAAGAAACCTACTCCGAGCACATGGTTTACTGGATGGCCGCTATAATATATGGTGTAGTGGCTCTTCTCCAGGAAACCGGTCCCTGTCCATCGCATCTCTTGCAACGCTGTTACATCAGCCCTATATTGGGACAGGGTATCGGCTAGCTGCTTATCAGCTTCATCTCTGTACAGGGAGCGCACGTTCCATGAGAAAATGCGCAAATCGTTGTTCCTTTTTCGTTGCCGGGTCCGTCGTTTTAATATCCATCCTATCCGAGGCTCCTGTTGTGGCTTCGTAACGGTTGTTTTCCGTGTAGGGTTGTCAGCCCTACCCAACCCCCAACCTGGAGGACCAGTTGGTACAATTTGTCCCGTTTTTAGGCGCGGGAGACTCGCCTTCATCCTTCTCCGTCTGCAGCTTTTCGTCAAGAAAGAGCTCCCAGCGGTCACCACGTGGAGGTGGAGATAGGGTTTGGTAGTAGAGCTGTTGGTGTTGGTTCAGCAGGCATTTCCCAGGTTTTATGCTCCATCGTGGGTACCAATCCACGTTTCGCCCCGGGACCTATACTACCCTTTGACCACCAATGGGGCTAGTTTTCGTCTGTTTTCGACGGATAACAAAACTTGATCTCCTATTTTCAATGATAATGGGTTACATTTTGAGTCATTTTGGTTTTTGTCTTTTTCTTTGCTTTTTCTAGAAGTTGTTTGGATTTGCTAATGGAATTTTGTAATCTGTATTTTCGTTCATTATTGATAAGTCGTAATTATATATTGGGTCTGGTTTTGTTTTAGAGAGTTTTGAGGGTATATTTACTCTTTTTCCAAACACTAACTCGACTGGTGTGTAATGTATGGAATTGGGTGACGTGTTGTAATAGAAAGACTAGTATTGTACCCAATCATGCCAATCGTCTTTGTTTTCGTTAACGAAACTTCGTAGGTATTCGTTTAGGCATTTATGGTTACGTTCTAGAGCTCCTATGGTTTCAGGATGAGCTGGTGTTGCAAATATTTGTTCTATATTTAGCATCCTAATCTCTTGTTACCATCCTATTTTTACCATCCTAATCTCTTCCTCCTTAACTGTAGAAAACACATTTCCTTCCCCCTGTGTATAATCTACAACAAAAGTTTAGACGAATGCTACTTTCCCCGTCTCTGGAAAGAGGACATTATCATTCCTGTCTTGAGCGACCCTGCAATGATTGAGGTTTATTTCAATAAACTTCATTCCATTGTAGTCAGTTCCTTCCTAAATTCCAGGCTCCAGCACTTTCGGCAATATGCCGGTAATCCCGTCCCTCACTTCCTTCGCACGATAAGCATTTGGGATCCCTATTGCACTCTTTGTTGTCCAGATAGCTGAATGGTTAAAGCGCAAGGTCGCAGTTCAAATCTTACTGGTTGCAGTAGTGCATGCCATCGCGAAATGATCAAACGCGAAGCACTTGAAGCACCTCTTTAGAGAAATCTGCTCTCTCAGACGGCAAACAACCGACCCGATTCGAACCTTTCCGGCCGCCAATAACTTCTCGCTACGTCCACTGGCAATCGCAATGTGGCCGTTTGAGTATTGCCATAGGCTTCCCGCGACGATGGACTCCTTGGCAAACTCCTCCAACTTGAACTGTTCCTTCAAGTCATTGCAAGTTTCTCTTTTGGATGTCACTTCATCGAGATCCTTACACTGTACCTCATGTTTTTGGGCCTGTACTGTGACATTCTATCCAAGTGAGTTGCTAGCATGAGTTCGGAAGCCATCAGTTTTTCCCAAGCTGTTTTTTTTTCTGCTCAAACATGGGGTCACCCTTTTGGGTCCTTCGAATCTTGTTGACATTTCCGCCTAGAGGTTTTAGGTCGCGATCAGCTTTGACCATTTTCACTATCTTCGCGTAGGAAGAAATTCCATTGCTGGGGATCACAATTGCTTCTGGGCGAATTCCCACTTTTGCCTTTTTCTTCGCCTTTTTATTAGCTATCTTGGTCCATTCACCATTTTCACTTTCCTTGGATTTTGCCGATTCTATCGTGAGCTCGCACTTGGTGGACCTGCTTTCTCTCTTCGGTGCTTTTAGTTCCGTCTTTCGGAACTATTTCTATAGCCTTTTTCCGTTTAGGCGCCTACAGATTTTCTGGAGGATCCACATCTTTTTCCCGCACTCTCGTTTGGTGGCAGGTTGATTGCAATATGATTAGATGTCACTTGGGTCGCCTGCGACACCGCTGATGCAATCGATTTCAACTTGGCCTTGGAATTTCGTTTTTCCTGCTGCGATTTGTTATAGAGCACTCTAATTGCTCTCACCATATTTTTTATGGGTTGGTGCACGAGTTTCGTAGCGAGCGGGTGCATTGAACAAACAAGCCGGGAAACCGCAACCTGGGCGTTTCAGGTATGAAAGGTTTTGTTTGCTTCTCCTGTGAGTATATTTGAGTGTAGAACTATCCCATTTGTACGTAGCCCGTTAAGAATATGCATTTAGCATGTTAGATTTAGTACTTCAGCTTGTAAATTTATACTGTAAAGACAACTTTAACTTTGTTGCTAATAGTACGATTTTGATCAAACGTGGAGATAATATGCTTCATATTATATTTTATACTACTACCAACTTTTATAACTCCGAGATAAACTTAAGGGGGTTTTACTCAATTTTCCCAAAAATATGGTAATACTCCGTTATTAACTTAATTTGAACAGATATGGATATGGAAAGTATTTTGAGGCCTGGGCACCATACAGAGGCAGTGTCGTGACCTCCACTTTCACTGTTCACTTCTTTTTTTACACTCAAACTCTTTAGTTCCGTTTCTAATCAAATTTTATTAGTTATTATACTTAAATTACACTTCCACTTACATTTTCGTTACTCTACACTACTTAAACTTTCCCTACCTTTCGGGTTCGCTTTTACAAATCGACTGGTGCTTATATTTCGTTAAGCTTATTCTAGACCTACATTAACCTACTTTCTTATTCTCATTTGCCGACCCACGATTACCTCAAAACATTATTAAGAGGTCAGTGCTGTTATGCAAACACTCAGCATTTTACAACACAATACTGACCGACAAGTATGTTCCGCATATTGTAATACAAAGCTTGCACTTTCTATCACAATATCAATTACACACTTCTAGGTCGCGCCCAATGAGTCACCTCAGCAGCTTCAGGATTTTTTTCAGATTTTTCGGTTGGGTGGTTTCTGAGAATGGGTCCGTTAAAGAAATCATCACTTTCCACCCCTCCCACTTCCCGCCTTTTTAATAAATCTCAAAACTAAAAGCGTCTTCGAAAAGTACTAATCGAGACCTTTCATTCACCCCTCCCCCTTTATCTCAACGTAGAAGGATCTCATTCACTGCATGTCTGGGGGTCCATAGGTCTCACCTTCTCACCAAATTTCGTGTCAATCGGTATAGCTGTTTCTGAGAATAGTACCTGTGACAGACAAACAGACAGACGGACAGCCAGACAGACGTTGAACCGATTTTAATAACGTTTTGTTTTGCAAACAAAACCTTAAACAAGTCGGAAACCGGAAGCTAGACGCTTCAGGTATGAAAAGTTTTGTGTATTTCTTTTATAAAGAGATTTGAGTGTGCATTTGTCCCATTAGTATATAGCACGTAAAATATGCATATATTATGTGAAAATATTCATTTTCAAGTGATATTGACATTCATAGTCTTGAATTTGCAGAAGAGCGTCAATTTTGACCTAGTATAACCTTGTTTATAATAGCGCGATATTCACCAAATTTGGCAGGATCATGGTCTATGCTGTAACCTACATTGCTGCAAAATTTTGTGATTCTAGGGTGAACTCAAGGGTGGTTTTCCTGTCAATTATTAAAAATTATAGTAATATACTATTATTAACTTGATTTGAACAGGTATCGGCATGGAGGGTATTTCGGAGCCTAGGCACTATATAGTGGCAGCTCCCTGATTTTTTTCAGATTTTTCGGTTTGGTAGTTTCTGAGAATGGGTTCGTTAGAAAAATTATCACTTTGAACTCCCCGCACTCCCCACCTTTCCAAGAAATGCCAAAACTAAGCCCGGCTTCGAAAAGTACTAACCGAGACCTTTAATTTGATACCCCATATGAATATACACCCCCCTTTTGCATGTAATTTCATGAAATCAAAAATGCTGACATTGTGTCTAGACTTTAGACAGGTGTCCAATTTCTGGTTTGCAAGTGAATTTTGTTGTTTTCGAATTTTTAGATATAATTTCCATTATTCAGGTTGGAATTTATCTCCCTGAATATTTTAGTTACGTTGTCATCTGGTGATGTATACATAGCTTCTCCGCCCTTACAAAGACGATTCTCCTAGATTCTATCAGATTTACACTTCTATTTTTAACATCTTTAATGTAAACTGCCATGTTTTTGCTTTTTTGACAAATGGTACGTATGACAATTATGATAACAATTAAAATACAATATAATATGAAATTTTCCTTTCAAAATTAATTTTCTCGGTAAAATTATGGATTTTTTCATCCATGTAGAAAAAATTGTCTACAAATTGAATATTTTTATTGCTAAATGTTTCATCCAAAATTCTGATACTACAATTGTTTATTACTATTAGGTAATGTAATGTTACCAGTTCAATGATAGTTCCCAACGGTCGTTTTTGTGCCTCCTCCGATCTTAATCTCTTTATCCAGTCTTCTCTCTATACGAGTTTATGGAAAGTCGGAGCAGCTAAAGTGCCAAACTCCAGGCCAACCAATTTTGGGAGCAGCAATTGCTTAAACTCCACAAGATTTAAACACGTCCTGTTCAGCTTTGATAATTCTGACGAACTATATATTTCTAATTTCATATTTCCTAATTTAAACAAAATTTACATATGCTTAGTGGGCCTGTACTTTTAGGTACATATGAATGTACAGTATATGAGAAAAAATAGTACGTAGAAGGCAATGATAATGTGGGTAAGTTTTACAGTATTTTACACCTTACCCCTTTAGAAAAAATGAATTGTCTTTAGGAACGGTAGGCAATTCGTTTTTTTTTTTGTGTTTATATTGTGTACAGTTGGGAGGTTATTTTAAACAATAATGAGTTATATTTTTAAAATGTACTTATTGTAATATATTGTTTTGGTATTGATTAATTCTGTTTTTAATTAGGTGGTATATTTATATTTCTAACAGTATTTTTAACAGTATAGGCTATTCTATCTATTTCAAAACAATTTCGTTTATTTGCTATAAGTCTAGTGAAACTTTATTTATTAATTTATTCGTCTTAACCTATTTTTGTGAATTTTAGTTATATTATTGTCCTGGTCTTTTATCAGGCAATTTACATTGTCAATTGATATTATGCTATAAGGACCTTCATACAATGGGGCTAGTTTTCGTCTGTTTTCGACGGATAACAAAACTTGATCTCCTATTTTCAATGATAATGGGTTACATTTTGAGTCATTTTGGTTTTTGTCTTTTTCTTTGCTTTTTCTAGAAGTTGTTTGGATTTGCTAATGGAATTTTGTAATCTGTATTTTCGTTCATTATTGATAAGTCGTAATTATATATTGGGTCTGGTTTTGTTTTAGAGAGTTCTGAGGGTATATTTACTCTTTTTCCAAACACTAACTCGACTGGTGTGTAATGTATGGAATTGGGTGACGTGTTGTAATAGAAAGACTAGTATTGTACCCAATCATGCCAATCGTCTTTGTTTTCGTTAACGAAACTTCGTAGGTATTCGTTTAGGCATTTATGGTTACGTTCTAGAGCTCCTATGGTTTCAGGATGAGCTGGTGTTGCAAATATTTGTTCTATATTTAGCATCCTAATCTCTTGTTACCATCCTATTTTTACCATCCTAATCTCCTCCTCCTTAACTGTAGAAAACACATTTCCCTCCCCCTGTGTATAATCTACAACAAAAGTTTAGACGAATGCTACTTTCCCCGTCTCTGGAAAGAGGCCATTATCATTCCTATCCTCAAGAGCGGAGACCCTTCCCTTGCTGTGAACTACCGCCCTATTTCCATTCTCTCCTCTTGCTCCAAAATCCTAGAAAGATACGTCAACGACTGGTTGACCGCGCACTTCGGACACCTCATTGTCAAAGAGCAGGATGGTTTCGTGAAACATAGATCAACGGCTTCAAATCTTCTGGTCTTTACCAACTTTGTTGCTAAGGGCTTGAATTCACGACAGGAGGTACATGCTGTTTATACTGATTTCTCCAAAGCCTTTGACTCCGTTGACCACTCCTCTTTAAACTTTCTTCGCTAGACTTCCCTCCCTCAGTCATCTCCTGGCTTTCCTCCTATCTCTCATACCGTTCCTGCAAAGTTTCTTTTCATGCTTCAGGGGTAGGTGTCACTTGGGTTGTTTGTGACACTGTTGGCGCAGCGGGGATCGACGTAGCGTTAGTATTCTTCTCCTCCATCTATGATCTATTATAGAGGACTCTAATAATCCTCACCGTATTCTTTATGGCTTGGTGCACGTTGTGCTTGTCCTTGATAAACTCGGACAGCTCAACTATTTTTGCCCCAAGTTGGGTGAACGGTAATTCCTCCGGATCAAGACTTTGCTCTCTATAAGTCCCGGCAGGGTTACTCCTTTTACATGGTCCTTCACTTTTGGCGTTTATTGCCCTTGCCTGTACTTTATCCTTCATCGCCTTCGGCATTGGTGGAGGTTCTCAAAGTTGACGAACTTCTTTTGAATGGATTCCGTCCTTGTTGCTGGGGCAACTCCTGCTGTTGAGCATCTTGAACATATGCGGTGGGTGTTGTCACGGTTTTTGTTCTCCAAAAGTCTGCCTTCAGTTTGTTTGGTCTTGTTATTGGTGTTCTCGGTAAGGTCGTATTTCGCTTGAACGCCTCCTTCTCCAGATCCAAATTACTTGTAACATTATATGCCAAGGTGGCCAAGTTGACCACCACCGACGCACTGGGGTCGAGGGATGTCGACGACCGGGAACCCGCTTGCTCACTCCAAAAAGCCGCCGGTACCGGAGTTCCGAGCCCCTGGGCGGGGAGATCTGGCCACTCCTTACAGGTCCATATGTCCGTCTGTCCGTCTTTTTTTTTGTTTTTTTTTTTGAGGAAGTGGAAATCTTCAAAAGACACTGATCTGGACACACCAGCGTGTGGGATTTTTACCCACTAAAACCACCCCCGACTCCCTCCCTGCCCCGCGGAACCACCATAAGGTATTACATCACGGGACGGAGTCAGCTCACTCTAGCTTAATCCCATTTCTTCTATACGCGGCGCACGTGACCGCGTTTTTCTCCTTTCCTCTGCCTTTCGCAATTTATCTTGAATAGATGCGATCATGCAGTTGACCGCATCCCAATTCTCTTGATGTGCTACCATTTTCCCAGAGTCTCCTCTAGGTTCCTCCTTTCTTCCACAAATCTCGGACAGTGGAAGAATACATGCTCTGGGTCCTCTGGGACTCCATCGCAATTTGGACAGTCGGGTGAGGTCTCTAATTTAAACCTGTGAAGGTATTTGAGATATCCTCCATGTCCCGTGAGAAACTGGGTGAGATTAAAATTAATCTCACCGTGTCGTCTCTCCAACCACTCCTTGATGGCAGGAATGAGCCTGTGAGTTCACCGACCCTTTCCCGAGCGTTCCCACCGCTCTTGCCATCTATTTATGGATCTCTCCCTCTCAGCCTTCTTCGTCTGCAATAAGGGAGAGATTGGCTTCGCATGGTATACATTCGCCATCTCGTCTGCCAAGATGTCAATCGGCATCATTCCAGGGATGACGAATGCTGCATCATCTGAGACAGTCCTGAAGGCAGAGCATACCCTCAGAGTTGTCCTCCTGTAGACTGCATTCAGTTTGCTAGTGTTAACTGACATCCGCAACGCCTCGCTCCAAACTGGGGTCGCATAGAGCATGATTGAGGTCCCAACCCCGGCTATAAGCAACCTAGAAGTATGCCGTGGCCCTCCCACGTTCGGCATCATCCTCGCCAGGGCCATGCTAGCTTTGGATGATTTATCACAAACATACTGTACGTGTTGCTTGTAGCTGAACTTCCTGTCTATCACCACCCCCAAGTATTTGATGGCCAGCTTGGAAGTGATGATATGATTCCCGACTCTAACACAGGCGTCATTTCTCCTCCGGCGCTTCGTGATGAGGACCGCTTCCGTTTTTCCCTCCTCGAGCGTCAGACCAGAGCTCTCTAACCAGCATTTGACAGCACTGATTGCCTCGCTTGAGTATAACTCAGCATCTCCGAGATGCTTTGCGACAACAACCAGTGCAATGTCGTCAGCGTAACCCACTTCCTCCGGAAGGGGAAGATTAAGTCCATCGTTGTACATGATGTTCCACAGTAGTGGGCCCAATAGGGAGCCCTGCGGGACACCCGCGGAAACGACGTACTCCTACGGTCCGTCATCAGTGTCGTACCAGAGCCTCCTTTCAGTTAAATAACTATCGACAATTGCGGCGAGATAGGCGGGAATACCAACCTTCGCTAGGGATTTCCGGATTAGATTCCAATTGGCCGAATTGAATGCATTTTTCACGTCCAGGGTTACTACCACGCAATATTTGCTGGTACTACCCTTTCCGTGGATTGCATCTTCGGCCAAGCCACGGAACCCATACTGCCTGTCTGAAAGGCCGCCTTGGCTCTCAACTACCGGGAGTAATCTATTATAGATTACCCGCTCTAGCATTTTCCCCACCGTGTCCAAAAGGCATATGGGTCGGTATGAGGATGGTTCACCTGGAGGTTTACCAGGCTTAGGCAGAAGCACGAAGTTCTGCCTCTTCCATACCCCTGGAAATATTCCCTCGGACATGCACGCTTCGAACAACTCAGCGAACATGTCCGGCCTGGGCTTCACGGCAAGCTTAAGGGCGTTATTCGGTACTCCGTCCAGACCCGGTGCTTTATTGTCTCCTATTCCGCCGCAGATCTCCAGGAGCTCGCCTGTGGTGACTGGCGGGATTGCCGTCACATTCAGAGGTGGTTGGAATGTGTCGGTGTTCTCCTCTTGCTGGGGAAATAACCCCTGGATGATTTTCAACAAGAGGATGGGGCACGTGATCTGCGGAGGCGAACGGCCTCTAAATCGTCCCATCACGATTCCATAAGCTCTCCCCCACGGATTTATGTCCGCTTCTGAGCAGAGCTCCCTAAAGCATTTCCTCTTGCTTCGCTGGATGGCGAGCTTGAGGGTTTTGCGGGCTGCCTTGTAGGCGCGCTCTTTCTGCCCTTGATCGACTCTACCTACCGCCCTCTGAGCCGCTCTTCTGGCTCGGTGGCAAGCTGATCGAAGGCCAGTCAGTTCATCATTCCACCAGTAGTTTGGTCTTCTACGGGGGAATGCGCACCTCCTAGGCATGGACGCGTCACATGCGTTGGCGATGCATTGAGCCAGATGGACAGCTCTTTCCGTAGAGGCGCCTGCTATATCAGGTTGATCTAACCACAGCTCTAAGAAGCTCTGCTCATCCAAAGATTTTGCACACCAGCCTGAAATCTTTTTCGGTTTCGGGCATGATAGCTCTTTGCCCTGAGGTTCGACACATGTCTCAAAGAAAACTGCCTGGTGATCGCTGTGGGTGTAGCGTTCACTGACGCACCAGGACATACCACACGCCAGCGAAGGGCTGACAAAGGTCAGGTCTACAACTGAGCCTGACCCTCCTTTCTAGAAGGTGTTTACAGCACCTTCGTTAGCTAAAACCATGTCCATCTGCGCGAAAGCTTCTATTAAACTGTCAGTCTGTCTGTCCGTCTGTCCGTCTGTCCATCTGTCCGTCTGTCCGTCTGTCCGTCTGTCCGGCTGTCCGTCTGTCCGTCTGTCCGTCTGTCCGTCTGTCCGTCTGTCCGTCTGTCCGTCTGTCCGTCTGTCCGTCTGTCCGTCTGTCCGTCTATCCGGCTGTCCATCTGTCCGTATTTTTTTGTTTTTTTTTTTTTGAGGAGGTGGAAATCTTCAAAAGATTCTGGCCTGGGCACTCTAGAGTGTGGAATTTTTACCCACTAAAACCACCCCCAACTCGCCCCCCCCTAATCCCGTGGAACCACCTTTAAGTATTATATCACCGGGTGGAGTTAGCTTACTTTAGCTAGGTCTCCTTTCGTCTACCCGCGGGGTTCGTATCCGCGTCTTCCTTACTTCTTCTGCTTTAATTTAAACCGGTACAGCTATTGATGAACTGAACTGGGTCAGATTATAATTGATCTCCCCATGCTTTCTCTCCAGCCACACCCTGATTCAAGGGATCAACCTGTAAGTCCAACGACCCTTTTGTGACTGGTCCCGTCGCTGTTGCCATCTGCTTACGGATCTCTCTGTTTCGGCTTTTTTCACCTGAGATAAAGGAGAGGTGGACCTGGTGTTATAAACGTTCATCATTTCGGTTGCCATTATGTCGATCGGCATCATTCCCGAGATGACGAAGGCTGCATCGTCTGAGACGGTCCTGAAGACTGCTCTATGTATTGCTTAAAATGAAGTCCTCCGTATATCATCACTCCCAAGTATTTGATGGCCGGCTTGGAAGTGATGATACGATTCCCGATTCTAACGTAGGCGTAATTCCTTTTGCGTGATGAGGACCGCTTCCGTCTTTTCCTCCGCGAATGCCAGTCTAGCACTCTCTAACCAAGCCTTAACAACACTGATTGCTTCGCTTGAGTACAACTCAGCATCCTCGAGATTCTTTGCGAGCACAACTAGTGCTATATCATCGGCGTAACCCACCGCCTCTTCCGGAACCGGAAGGTTGACTACATCATTATACATGATGTTCCACAGTAGTGGGCCTAGTACAGAGCCCTATGGGACACCTAAGGAGACATCGTAATCTTTAAGTCCATCATCGGTATCATACCAGAGTGTCCGCTCTTTCAAATAGCTATCGATAATAGCCGTGAGGTAGGTGGGAACACCTATCATCGCCAGAGACTTTCGTATAAGTTTCCAATTGGGCGAGTTAAATGCATTCCTCACATCCAGGGTCACCACCACGCAATATTTGTTGATACAACCCCTTCCGTGAATTCCATTTTCGGCCAAGGCAGCAACCATTTTGATGGCATCAATGGTTGATCTGGCTTTACGGAACCCATACTGCCTATCTGAAAGACCCCCTTCGCTCTCGACGACTGGAAGTAAACTATTATAAATGACTCGCTCCAACATTTTCCCCCTAGTGTCTAGAAGACATATGGGTTCATAGGAGGACGGTTCCCCTGGAGGTTTGCCAGCCTTAGGCAACAGCACCAGCTTCCGCCGCTTCCATGGTTCAGGAAAGACATGCGCGAACAGCTCCGCGAACATATCCGGTCTACATTTGACGGCAAGTTTGAAGGCCTTATTGGGTATGCTATCAAGACCTGAGGCTTTACTGTCGCCTATTCGACTGCAGATTTCCATCAGCTCGTCCGTGGTGACTGGTGGAATCGGCGCCACATTCAGGGAGCGCTGGAAGGTGTCAGTACCCCCCCCCCCCCCTTGCTGGGGAAAGAACCCCTGGATTATTTTCAACAAGAGTATGGGGCACGTGATCTGCGGAGACGATCGGCCTCTGGATCATCCTGTCACGATTTTATAGGCGCTGCCCCACGGATTTATGTGCGGTTCCGAACAGAACTGCTTAAAACTTTCCGTCTTACTCTGCTGGATGGCAAGCTTGGGGTTCTTGCGAGCTTCCCTGTAGGCATGCTCGTTTTGCCCTTATCGATCCTACCTATTGCTCTCTGAGCCGTTCGTCTGGCTCTGTGGCAAATCGATCGAAGGCTGGCAAGTTCACTATTCCACCAATGATTGGGTCTTCTACTGGGGAATAAGTCTGCTTATCCATCGCTTTGACAGACCATCCTGGTGTCCTTCTGGATTTCGGCTTCCGGGGTGCGGGCCTCTTGCCTTGTGGTTCCGTCCTTAGTTCAAAGGTGGTCGCTGTACGTGAAGTCCTCGCTAACTTGCCAGGCCATGTCACGTGCTAACGCAGGGCTGACAAAAGTCAGATCTACAATTGAACCAGTTCCCACTTTCCGATAAGTGTTTATATCGCCTTCGTTGGCCAGAACCACATCCAGCTGGGCGAATGCTTCTAATAAACACCGTCCCCCTGCGTTAGTTTCTTTGCTGCCCCACACGATAGCTCACGCATTAAAGTCACCGGCTATCACCTTTGGATTTCGTCCGTTTGCATCATGAACAAGATTGTCTAGCAGGTCTTGAAACTCAGGCAATGTGAGTCTCGGTGGGGGTAACAGCTACATACGAATGTACCGCCTGACCCATGCTATATTGTATAGCTTGACGACCGCACGCCTATATCGCCGCTCCACCAGTCGAATCTGTGACCCATACACCACCGTCAAGATTTCTGCACGGTTCACTAATCTCCATCGCGGATTGGTAAGTGGTGTGCACAAGCAAATCTTGTATTAACCTCATTTTTTTACTGCAGTTAATGTCTTTCTTAATTCTGTGCATTTGCCACTTCCGGCAATATCCCGGTTATCTCATCCCTCCTTTTCTTCGCACTAAATGAATTTGGGGTCTCTATTGCACTCCTTGGTAATATGTCCTTTTTCCCCATATCTTCGACATCGATCGGACCGATCGATGGCGCTAGTGCATGCCTTCGCGAAGTGTCCAAACATTAGGCATTTGAAACACCTTTTTAAAGAGATCTGTTCCCTTAGTCGGCAAACAACCCATCCAATCCGAACCTTTCCCACTGCCAACAAGTTCTGCACTGACTCCACTGGCAGTCGCATTCTGGCCGTTTGAGTACCGCCATAAGCTTTTCTTAGGCTCACGATTGATTCTTCCCTGAATTCCTCCAACTTCAATTGTTCGTTCAAGGCAGTGCAGATCTCTTCCTTGGTTGTTACCTCATCAAGATCCTTGCACTGTATATAGATCTCATGTTTTTGGGAACGAACCGCGACATTCTCCCCAAGTGAGTTTATAACTTGATTACGAAAGCCGTCAGTTTTTCCCACGCTAGATTCTCTCAGCTCAAACATGAGATCCCCTTTCTGGGTCCTCCGGATTTTGCTGGCATTTCCGCCTAGGTCTTTTAGGTTGGGGTCAGATTTCACCTTCTTCAGTATCTCCGCATATGTTAGATCCCCTCTGCTGGAGATTATAATTTCCTCCGGGCGAATTCGCACCTTTGGTTTCTCATTTCTTTTTTTATTCACGACCTTAGTCCAACCATCGTTCTTATTTTCTTTCAGTTTCGGTTCACTAGCCGACTTTATTACCTTTGGTACTTTTGGCCCTTCTGAACTTTTAATTCCCTTTGTTGGACTGGTCAAGACTCCTTTTTTCCTTTTTGGGGCCTGTTGATTCCCCAAAGCTTTCCTCTCGTTGTCTCGCGCTCTTTTACTTGAGCGAAGGTCGGTGACTGTGTGCTTGGGTTCTTTAGGATTTCTTATTTCTTCCTGTGACCTATTGTAAAGCACCCTGATGACTTTCACCATGTTCTTAATGGCTTGGTGCACGTTGTGCTTGCCCTCGATGAATTCGGACAGCTCACCTATTTTAGCCCCAAGCTGCATAAAAGGTAGTTCTTTTGGGTCAGGGCTCTGTTCTCGGTGAGTCCTGGCCAGATTACTCCATCTACTGACTCCTTCACCTTTTTCAGTTGCTGAGCTACCATGAGCTTTCTCTTTTGCCGGCTTTGATATTGGAGGAGGTCGTAAAATTAATTACCTTCTCCTGAAATTTGCTGCTGCTAAAGTACCTCTTGATCAAATCCGATGGGTGTCGAAATGGCCTTTTTTGGCCAGCTATCTCCTTTTAGCCCATCATTCTTTGCCTTTGCAATTGGTGTTCTTGGCAGACTTGTGCTTCGTTTGAACACCTCCTTCTCCAAATCTAAAACACTTGTAGTATTAGATGCAACAGTGGCCAAGTTGTCCACCACCGAAGCACTGCGGTCAAGGGATATCGACACGGCCGGGATAACGCTTGCTCACTCCCAAAAGCCGCCGGTACTGGGGTTCCGAGCCCCTGCACCGTAACTTTACTCCTTCTCAATTCGTCCATGTTGGTTTTATTTTCTGGTTGTCCTTCCCATAGCCATTTTGGTCCATGCACCAAAAGATGAGCAAATACTAGCCCATGCACAGTCAGAAAAGAAAATATAGAATATAGAAATATTTACACATCAATAGGTATGCCCCAATCTGCCAGCTGGGGTCGCACCTGATGGGAGATCTGGCCACTCCTCACAGATCCGTCTGTCCGTCTATCCGTCTGTCCTTCTGTTACACCAATTTTTTCGGAAACGACTAAACTTAATGGCACGAAATTTGGTGAGAACATGTAATTTGTGAATCCCTTTATATATAGCAAGTGGCGTCATTTTGTGTTGAGTTTAACGAGGGGTGTACAGAAGGGGCCCAACATTTTTTTCACAAAACCGGCCCCAAATTTTATATCAGGTGAAATTTAGGCGAGTGAAGGCTCAAAATATGACCACCAAAAAGTGGAACAGGTCTCAGGTCTCAATCTATCCACCCGAAAAGTTGAAATTTACCGCAAAGCCCCCCTAGAATCCATGCTAGCAACGGTATAAAGGATAACATAATTCATAACTATTGGAAGTCTGATGGAAATCTAACTAATATCAACCCAGTTATAGAAGGTGAAACTTTTCCATTTTATGTAAATTTCGTGGATTCTGAAACTTGTATGACGTCATCATAACATATCGATTCGTCAGTACCACATCAAAGTGAACTCATATGAATGGGGTGTCGAAGGACACACTTCGTTTGAGTTTTATAATCATTTATATATCAATATCAATTACTCGAGACATACATATCTTCCTCTTCTTTTCTATAGCTTTTGTCTTGTTCGCAAGCGGAGATCGTCGTGATCGGTCTCGCCATTTGGTTCTATCAAATGCCTGATCTTAATGTAATTGCGGGGGTTTTAAGTTTGTATCGAGCGTATCAAGCCACCGTTCTTCTGGCCGGTCTTTTCGTCATAAACCATTGACTTCGAATTTCAGACCAATCTTTGCAAGTGAATTCTCGTTAATGCGAATTACGCGACCATACCATCGAAAACGCCTCTCTCGCAGTTTTTCCACTATCGGTACAACCTCATATCGATCACACAAGTAGTCCAACGCAACAGCTTCGTCCCCATTACCACAAGACGCCGTTCATTGTCTTTTATATTCAGCGACAGGACGGACGACATTGCGGTAAATTTTAGATTTGAGACGTTTCCTAGCGCCAAACGTGGATTGGAACCCATGATGGAGCATAAAACCTGAGAAATGCCTGCTGAACCAACACCAACAGCTCTACTACCAAACCTTATCTCCACCTCGACGTGGTGACGGCTGGGAGCTCTTTCTTAACGAAAAGCAGCAGACGGAGAAGGATAAAATCGAATCTCCCGCGCCCCTACACGGAAAACAACATGTTACGAAGCCACAACAGGAGCCTCGGACTGGACGGATTACACAACGACGAACCCCGAAACGACAAAGGAATAACTATTAGCGCATTTTTTCATGAAACATGCGCTCCCTGTATAGAGATGAAGCTGCTAAGCTGTTATCGGCTTTGAAAATATAAGCGAACGGCTATGTACTCTGCGTTGGCGCGGCAAGTTTAGAACTATAAGCCTCATTAACGTTCACGCTCCTGCAGAGGAGACTGCAGAGTCGGAGAAGGATACCTTCTACGAGGCAGCAGAACGAACCCTCGAGGCCTGTTCTAGATATGATATCAAAATTTTACTTCTGGATTTTAACAGCCAACTAGGGAAGGAGCCCGTATTCAGACGATACGTTGGCTCCCATAGCTTGCACCAGAATACAAATGATAACGGATTGCGGATTATTCAATTAGCAGGGTCACACGAAATGGTCGTTGGAAGTACCTGGTTTGCGCGGAAAGCGGTCCACAAACATACGTGGGCCTCTTCAGACGGGACCACTTTCAACGAAATTGACCACGTGTTGATCGAACGCCGCCACCTTTCAGCCTTGATGAATGCCAGAACATATAATGGAGCCAATATTGACTCGGATCACTATCTCGTTGGCATGGTGCTCCGAGCTCGAATAACAACACCACCTAGAATCCCCTCTGACAATCAGGTGACAGTTAACACTGCAGCCATCCACAACACACACTGAAGAACGTTATCATTCACACAGCCACAAAAATACTTGGCCCCGGCGGAAAAGTGAGCCGGAACGGCTGGTTTGACGGTGAATGTAAGGTAGCAACGGAACGGAAGAATGCCGCATACCGAGTAATGTTGCATCCTCACAGAACATGGGGACGCACAGAGACTTATCATGGACTCCGTCGAGCGGAGAATCGATTTCACAGACGGAAAAAGGAAGCCTGGCAGAAGCAACAAGTCTATGAACTCGAAAAGTACAGGGAGCAACCGCACCAGGCGCGGAAGTTTTACCAATAAGTCAGCAGGATGAAGCCTTATACACCACGATACTCATCCTGCCGAGACAAAGAGGGAAATCTGATTTCCGATAGAATGGGCATATTGGAGCGATGGGTTGAGTACTTTGATGAGCTACTGAACAACCAGAACATCGGCGAGTTGGAGATCCCGCCAACTGAAGACTATGGGCAAATACTACCACCACCAAGTATAGTAGAAACAGTCCGTGCAATTCATCGGCTTAAAAATCATAAGTCGCCAGGACCCGATTGAATTGCAACCGAATTGATTAAATATGGAGGCGACCAGTTACACCAAGTGGTTTATCAACTTGTGCCCAAGGTATGGGACAGCGAATCAATGCCTGACGATTGGTAACGAGGCATTATCTGTCTCATACATAAAAAGGGAGATATCACACAGTACAGCAATTATGGAGGTATCACGTCGCTGAGTACCATCTATAAGATATTTTCCGCTATCTTGCTAGGCCGGATAGCCCCATACGCCCAGAACATCATTGACCCATACCAAAGAGGCTTCACTCCAGGCAAATCAGCAACAGATCAGATTTTCTCTCTGCGGCAAGCGGTGGAAAAACTGTTGGAATATGGTCAACAGTTGCACCATCTATTCATCAACTTTAAAGCCGCCTATGATAGCATAACCAGGGTGAAACTGTACACGGCCATGAGAGAATTCGGTATCTCGACGAAAT
Source organism: Hermetia illucens (assembly GCF_905115235.1). Taxonomy (NCBI): domain Eukaryota; kingdom Metazoa; phylum Arthropoda; class Insecta; order Diptera; family Stratiomyidae; genus Hermetia; species Hermetia illucens. The sequence continues at coordinate 66,975,663 of NC_051852.1, forward strand.
TAATAAGATTGATTAGACTGACCCTGACCAATGTGCGAGGCCAGATAAAAGCAGCAGGATCACTCTCAAGACCATTCGACATCAACAACGGTCTACGACAAGGGGATGCCTTATCATGCGTCCTCTTTAACCTGGCCCTCGAGAAAGTGATCCGTGATGCTGATGTAAATGCAAGAGGTACGATCCTCTTCAAGTCCACCCAACTACTGGCCTATGCTGACGATATCGACATCATGGGAAGAACCACCCGAGACGTACAAACTGCCTTCATCCAGATCGAGCGGGCGGCGCGAGATATTGGGCTGCACATCAACGAAGGCAAGACAAAGTATCTGGTGGCAACGTCAGCACCGAAGACGAATCAACCAACAGCATCAAACCGCACTGGTCAAACACAAACACGAAGAAGAATAAGGATAGGAGAATACAACTTTGAGACCGTTGACAATTTCTCCTATCTAGGGTCGAAAATCACAACCGATAACAACTACGATGATGAAATCCGCGCACGGTTGTTGTCAGCTAACAGAGCCTATTTCAGCTTACAAAGACTGTTCCGCTCGAAACGTCTCACCATAGGGTCGAAGCTCTTACTGTACAAGACTATGATCTTGCCAGTCCTCATGTATTCCTCGGAAACTTGGGTTCTTAGCAAGAAAAATTGCGAACTCTTGGCCGCGTTCGAGAGAAGAATCCTGCGAAGAATTTTTGGCCTCCTACATGAGCATGGACGATTCCGTAGCCTACACAATGACGAAATCTATGAGCGGTACCATGACCGTCCAGTTGTGGATAAAATCCGGCTCAATAGGTTACGGTGAGCGGGTCACTTAATCCATATGGATGAGGATGATCCCATCCGGAAAGTCTATAAGAGCAATATCTATGGTAGAAAAAGAAGACGAGGCATAAGCTGCCTGAGATGGAGTGATGGCGTAAGTCAGGACGCCAGACAGCTTTTAGGGATATCGAATTGGTGGACCTCGGCGCAAAACCGGGATTTCTGGAGTTCGTTATTAAGGCAGGCCTAGACCGGATGCCGTTGATGATGATGATGATGATTTATAATACAGCATTTAGTAATTGGAAATGTTTATTTGTTAAAGGTGTAACATCTACGTCTGTAATATGTACGCACACTTCAGTTTGAAAAAAAAGGAAGGAATATTTTTTGTTTTTAGCCATATACGAATGGGAAAATGTGTGTAGAAAATTTTTCACACAAGGTGGGAACAAAATTTGTATACTCGAAGCACCAGCTTCCGGTATTCCGATTTCTTTATTTTTAGTCAATTGTAAAATGAATTCATAAGAAAACATGTAGTTCCATGAAGTGTGATATAAATTCAACTACGATTAACAAGTTTATGGCGTCAAATTCGTTTGAATTGACTCCATTCTACAACATCAGAAATTATGGATACCGCATTGGAGCCAACTGTCTCAAATACACTTTACCAGAGCTCTTTGCGTACATATGTAAGACAAACGTGTTCCTGGTACCTGAAACCTATTGGAAAATTTCTTTAAAACGCTTTGAGTTGAAAACCATCCGTTAAATGTATTAATTACTAATTGGTAATTAACAACTATAAGAGAAAAGGTAATAACCAATTTCAAATACACGCCGCCTAAAATAACCTGCTGGAAATTAGCTCGGTAGATAAAGTGGATTTCGCGCGGTTGTGGAGGCGCTTAAATGTATGAACGGCTCAGCGGAGATTCACCTCAGTTCTACGCTAAAATAAGCGTAGTATAGCTCACCACCACTGAGCAACGCGAAACGCACCCTCCTGAACAACTCGCCTACTTGTCAGTATCCGGACAGTCACGAGGGCGGCATAGGAACATGGCTCATTAGAGTCTACAGCCAGCTGCCGTCTGCGACAGCCAATTTCTAATAGAATTTGGAATAGTCTACTCGTTTTTACCTTAATGATAGTTTGTTTCCTTCTGTTTAATGTTATGATTGTATTTTATAACTAAAAAGATATAATAAAACGGTAGGTTGCATTTTAACCCTACTTGTAACTGTGACTTCAAGTTAATCAGTTACAAATTGGGCATCAGATTGCTGATACTCCCAAATTGCTGACCCAGGCAAGCGCAAAAACGTCCCCGTGTTCAGACTAAAGCCTTATGTCCCCGGGGGAGAGAAGTCCTCGGTGCGCGAGATTCGGTCTGCGTCCCTAGAGCTGGCGTGTAAAGAGTCCGGTTTTATCATTGAAGCTTAGTAACAGTTGAGGGTGGATTAATGTGATGGGAGGGACGGGGTGCTGGAAAGTGGTAATTTTTCCACAATCATACCCAACCGAAAAATCTCATCTCTCTCTAGGCTCCGAAATATTCTTCATACCGATATCTTTCCAAATGAGAGTTTTGCAGCAATATAGGCTATAATAAAAAGCATGGTCCTAATAAGTTTGGTAGAATTCGCACTATTAGTAACAAAGGCGGTTATGGCGATAGACACCGAATTTGGTGTAAAGGTGGGAACTGTGAACGCTTACGAATTCGGCGAGCTGCATAATTCTACATTGAGTTTAAGGGGGTCCCGATACATGCAAAAGGAGGGTCTACGTTTTTTTCACCAAATATAGTTATGTGGGGTATCAAATGAAAGGTGTCGGTTAGTATTCCGAAGCCGGTCTTAGTTTCGACATTTGTTCGAAAGGTAGGGATTGCGGGGTCGTCGAAAGAGATCATTTCTTTAACGGATCCATTATTAGAAACTACCCAACCCAAAAATTTGAAAAAAATCAAGAGGCAATAGTATATTACTATAATTTTCAGTAATTGGCAGCATAACCCCCCCCCCCCCCCCCTCAAGTTCATCCTAGCACCACGAAGCAATGTAGCCTATAATATAGAGCATGACCCTACCAAGTTTGGTGGAAATTGCGCTATTACGAACAAAGTTATAATAGGTCAAATTTTACCGCTTCTTCGCCAATTCAAGATTCAATGTGGATATTCTCAGACAATATATGCATATAATACGTGTTACTCACTAATGGGACCAATACACATTAAAATGTCTTTATAAAATAAATACACAAAACCTTTCATACCTGAAGCATCCAGCTTCCAGTTTCCCGACTTGTTTTAATCGGACTTGGATTATTAGCGTAAATTTTAATTTGTTTGCATTTTCCAGTTGTGATCTTCTCGTGGTCATAAGAACTTCCATATGATTCCGTTTTTAAGGTTTTATGCAAAACAAAACCTTATTAAAATCAATTTACTGTTTGTCTGTCTGGCTGCGACACGCACTTTTCTCCAAAACGGCTAAACCGATCCGTACGAAATTTGGTGGCCATATAAGAACTGTGAAATCCCACGCATATAATGAGTGAAATAAATTTAGGTGCTGTTTAAAGGGGGGATGTAAACATTTTTTTTTCCATTGGATATAGTTATAGTGCTAAATAAAGACCCATAACGGGCTACGTATAAATAGGATAGTTCTGCACAAAAATATACTCACAGAAGAAACAAACAAAGCCTTTCATACCTGAAGCTTCCGGTTTTCCGACTTGTTAAATGCGAGTTATTGTTTTATACAAACCAATATGATGATGAGTATATAAGTATATATAATGAGTATATAAGTATATATTATCTTGTTATAGGCTCTTTCATATTTCTTGCGATCGAGGGTGAAACAGTTACAATGAAGCAACGAACTTTGGTTCTGACGAATCGTCAGCAAATGACAGAGCTGCCAAGCTTACATCGTGCGGGGAATATATCTTTGTCACCTGCGGCAATATCAGATGCTTTTATTGCACGTCAACGGACAGTTGAAAACATTTGGGATATAACAGTATCATTAAATATTTTATATCGGGAGAACTGGACCAGGTAAGTGGTAACTACCAACTGCATCACTTTACACACTTACGAGGAAAAAAGTAAAACTAGAAAATTGAGCCAGCCCTAGCATTTTTGCTTTGGTGCTTTAACTGTGGTGAATTTTATTATAGCGATGACGTTCTTTTGAAAATTTAAAATTATTTTTTGCCTAATCATAATCAAACACTTGTATAAATAAGTCAAAATATAGTAAAATTCAGTATTATCTACATATGTATGTCGTTTGTTGTTAGTTATTTTTAAGGAAAAACGGAGTAAATTTTCCGTTGTTGTCGAAAGTATACCTTTTATTAATCAAATATCGACATTTCTAATCTAAAATTCACTGAAGAGTAGGGCAACTGGTTCTCGAATTATAGGCAAGGATAAACTTTGCGTGCTAAACTGGTAACAATGAACATCTTAATCTTTTAATTTATAACAGTTTCGTGCCACATGTTGCAACTACTAGCGATTTTTGATTTTTGATCAATTGTCAAGCCCTTTGAGTTTGCATTTTAGGGTTCATTCGGGGCTCACATGTTTGGTTTTTCTAATTCGAGCCATAATTCCGCCAATATTGGCTAGACTCTCTGGGCCTGAGCGACAAGGGACTCTGGAGTGACATTCCTCTTGCAGTATTGTGCTTGTTGTATTATGATAATTGTATTAGTAGTAATCGCGAACCTAGTGTAAGATTTATACGGGGTAGGCATTCCAGTTAATAACTGTTATCTAAGCTAATTGTCATGTGTTGCATCAAATCAAATCTAGGAGAAATACGATGCCAAAAGCGGAGTCCATCAGAGATACATGTATATTCTCACCGATATTTTTTTTCTAGTGATCGGTGACTTTCTTCATGTTATCTTAGCTGGGGTACATGGAGGGTTGTTATCTTTTCTCAAAAACATTGTACTTCGTCTCTCGTATCATGTTTAAAAGCAGGACAATTTCTGCCCGCGGTATCTACCATTGGCTCATTATTTAAAATGGACAAGAAGATCAATATACAAATAATCAACTTTTTTTCTCTTCTGTTCGGCTTTATGTAAAACAAAACCTTATTCAAATCGGTTTACTGGGTCAGTTAACCTTTCCTTTCATGGTCGAAAGATGGAGGGGCTCAAAACCTACTGCTGCTGCCTGAATCATGCAGGTATATGAGACTCTTACTCACTAAAACCACCCTCTTCTCATTTCACTCTGCTATAATTTATTCCGTCACGGGTAGTACTTAATCTCGGCTCACTAGGGTTCCCACCCTTTCTTCTTTACTTCACAATTCTTTCCGTCTAAATTGTAGATGAATAGTTTTCAGCTCCTCTACAACTTGGTTCCAAGCCTCTGTTGACTTCAGTATGCACTCTACAATGTTTTCAACCGTTACCAAATTCGTTCGGTGCGCGGTAAACCTGTGGCAATAAAATATAACATGCTTCACATTATCGGCCACGTTACCATATCTTGGGCAGCATGGTGACTTAACGCGACCAAATCAATGTGTAAACACGGTAACCTCCATGTCCACTTTACAAATGCGTTAGCTCATAGTTTAATTGTCCGCGCCTTCGATAAATCCAACCTTGAAAGTCTGAAAGCATGCTGTGTGTCCAACATCTTTTCTCATTTCTTTTCCCACCATGTCGGCTGCCGTTGAAATACGCTACCTCTCCCAAGTCCATAGACCAGCCCTGATATATATGCTCCTGATCTTGTCCGATAAGAACTGCATACCCAAAATGCACTTAGCGGAAACGCCATTCCTAGTTTTCCGCAGTTTAACTTGTTTTCCAGAACAGAACTGGAGCAACCTAGAGTGGCACAGAACTGACTACACTTGAATTTGAAGATATCGATCAAGACACGATCAATTTCCATATGCACAGTATGTACAGTATTTGGCAATAGGCAGTTTGTTTGTTAAGGGTGAAAATAATATCTATGTCTGTAATATGTAGGCATATCTCGTAGATTGGAAAAATATGAAAGAAAATATATACGGATAGAAAAATGAACGTAGAAGTTTGTCACATAAGATGAACACAAAACCTTTATACCCGGTATTCCAACTTGTGTAAAATAAAACCTTGTTAAAATCGTTTCACCGTCTGTCTGCCTGCCTGTCACACGCACTTTTCACCAAAACGGCTGAACCGATCCGAACGAACTTTGGTGGAAAAATGGAAATTACACAAAAGTGAGTGACATAAATTTAAATCGAGTTTAAAGGGGGGCTCCCCGTATATGCAAAGGGGGATGTCATTTTTTTTTCCACCGGATATCGGCGTGTGGGGTATCAAATAAAAGGTCTTAATTTATATTTTCCGAAACTAATATTCGTGTTGACTTGAATTGTAAAGTGCGTGAGTGAGGAGTCAAAGTATACACACTTAAAGTGAGACAAGACTCATTTTCGGTAACTACGCAATCCAAAGATCTGAAAAAAATCAGAGTGGTGCACTTAAATGAAATGTAGATCTCAAAATATATCCGATTCTGATATCTGTTCAAATAAACTTACTAATAGTATATTACTGGACAGCCGTTCATCCTAGAAATACTAAATTTTGCAACAGCATACAGGACAATATCTTGCATATGCATACGCAAATTTCATCTAAATGTGGCTATTAACGCCAAAGTCATAGTAGTTCAAACTTAGCAATTTCTGAAGCCATGCATTTGCATGATGCTGACCTCATAAGTAACGGGAATAATTGACATTCGCGTGAAATGTTAAAGTCGCATTTATGAGGAATCTCTTCTCTCCAGCCCTTTTTAAGATTTTATGTAAAACACTTATGCTTAACCTTGAAAGATGTTCCAATCCGAAATCTGCCCAAATAAACATACTAAAACTCTATTACCAACTTTTAGGAATCGACTGAAAAAAACCCTTAAGTTTATCTTAGAAGTACTAAATTTTCCACCGATATGGGAGGCAGTATTGTGCATATGCACGCCATGAAAATCCGGCTATTAGTGTCAAGGTTATAGCAGTTCAAACTTATCGATTTCGGGCGAATTTACCGCACACTAAGCCATACAAATAAGATGCTGACGTCATAATTAACGAGAATAATTGACATTCGAGTGAAATATTACAGTTCGATTCCTGAAGAATCTACTTTCCCCGGCCCTTTAAGTTTTCGTGTGAAACAAAACATTATTAGAATCGAGTCGGAGTCTGTCTGTCACACCCGATTTATTCGGAAACGGCTTGACCGATTGTCACGAAAATTGGTAAGAGTTTGTGATCTCCAGACGTAAACCAGGCCGAAGTAAATTGGGAAGCAACTTACTTCCTCTTTTGTAGTGCACGAACTCCTCTTTTTTAGTTTTCAAAAACGACGGAAAAGATGGTTTCGTCCAGGGCAGAGATAACTCATCAAACCTCTGCCCTGGGAGTATCATGACCGAATGTAACGACAGATGGAAATCGCTCCACTTAAATATAATCACAAACATGTAATGGGTACGAATTACATTCAAGTGAAATCCGTCATAAGCCCAGACCGAAACCAGGCGAAGTAAATTTTTGTTGAGAAGTACAGTGGAGTGTGTGTAAGGGATAACACAATGCACAATATGGACAAATTTGAAGAAAATCCAACTATTATCATATTAACAAAGTTGTAGGCGGTGAAACTTTGCCATTTTTTGTGAATTTCGTGCACTCTATACGACGTCGTCATCACATATCAGTTCGTCCATAACACAACGAAACGAGTTCTTATGAATGGGGTCTCAAAGAATTATTTTGTTTTATTTTTTAGTCATTTGTATATGAATATCAATTACTCTAAACAGACATGTGTGTATTTAGGTATATAGCGTATATGCGTGCTAATGAAGTTTCCAGGTAGTGTAATATTTACGCGTATGTACATATGTCTTGTAGTTTGTAAAAATATGAACGATTATGTTGGATTTGTAGCTATATACGGATAGAAAAATGTGCGTTGATGTTTCTTACATAAGATGGACACAAAGCCTTTATACCAGAAGCGCGAGCTTCCGGTATTGCGGCTTGCTTTGTTTTTTGAGGAGGTGGAAATCCTCAAAAGATACTGGCCTGGATACCCCAGCGTGTGGGATTCTTACCCACTAAAACCACCCCGGCTCCCCCAAGCCCCGTCGAATCACCATAAGATATTACATCACGGGGCGGAGTCAGCTCACTCTAGCTTGGTAACTTTTCCTCTACGCGGCGTACGTAACTGCGCGTTTCTAGTCTCTTCTGGCTTTCGCATTCGGCTCTCGATAAATGCGACCATGGAGTTAATCGCATCCTAATCTACCTGACATGCTAGCATTCTTCGCACCAGTTTCTCTGGTACGAGCGCCTCTCCTAGAGTCCCCTTTAGGTTCTTTCTTTCTTCCACAAATTTCGGGCAGTGGAAGAAAGGAAGAATACGTGCTCTGGGTCATCTGGGAATCCATTGCAGTTTGAACAATCTGGTGGGGTATCTAGTTTAAATCTGAACAGATACTGGTGATATCCTCCGTGGCCGATGAGAAACTGGGAAAGACTATAATTAATGTCACTATGCCGTCTTTCCAACCACTCCTTGATGGCAGAGATGAGCCTGTGTGTCCACCGACCCTTCCCGAGCGTTTCCAACGCTCTTGCCATCTATTTAGAGATCTCTCCCTTTTGGCGTTCTTCGTCTGCGATAAAGGTGAAGTAAACTTCGCATTGTATATATTCTTCATCTCATTTACCAAGATGACGAATGCTGCATCCTATGAGGCAATTCTGAATGTCGAGCACACCCTTAGGGCTATTCTTCGGTAAACTGAACTCAGTTTGTTAGCGTTAAATGTAACCCGCTGGTGCATGCCTTTCCCCACACTGGAGTTGCATAGAGCAACCTGGACGGATGTCGTGACCCCCGCACGTTCGACATCATCCTTGCCAGTGCCATGCTTGCAGTGGGTGCTTTATCATCAGCATGCTACACTTGTTGCTTATAGCTAAGCTTCCCGTCTATCACCACCTCCCAAGTATGTGATGGCAGGTTTAGAAGGGATGATATGATTCTCCATTTGAATATGGGCATAATTTGTTTTACGGCGCTTGGTGATGAGGACCGCTTCCGTTTTTTTCCTCCGCAAGTGTCAGACTAGAACTCTCTAATCAACCCTTAACAGCACTGATCGCTTCGCATACTGAGTTATACTTAGCATCTTCGAGATGTTTTGCGACTACAACTAGCGCTATATCGTCCGCATAACCCGCCAGCGAGGCTTCCTCCGAAATTAAGTATATCGCTGTACATGTGGTTCCACAGCGGTGGGCCCACCAAAAAGTATAAGAGGTTCCGTTCTCAGTGTGACACCGGGAGAGACAACGGCCTCCTGGGGTCCGTTATCAGTGTCATACCAAAGCCTCCGTTCTTGTAAATAGCTGTTAATAATAGCTGCAAGATAAGCGGGAATGCCGCATCATGTCCCAATAAGCCAAATTGAATGCATTTCTCACATGCAGGGGCACCACCACGCAATATTTGCTAGTACTGCCCTTTCCGTGGAATGCATCTTCGTCCAAGCCAGTAACCATTTTGATGGCATCAGTGGTTGATCTGGCTTTACGGAACCCATACTGTCGATCTGAGGGGCCTCCCTGGCTCTCAACAACCGGGAGTAATCTATTATAGATTACTCGCTCTAGCATTTTGCCCACAGTGTCCAAAAGACAAAACAGGTCTGCGGAAGGTTGGCTCACCTGGAGGTTTGCCAGCCTTAGGCAGTAGCACTAACTTCTGCCGTTTCCATGATACAGGAAATATCCCCTCGGATATGCATGCCTCGAACAACTCAGCAAACATATCCGGTCTCGATTTCACGGCAAGCTTAAAAGCCTATTCGGCACGCCATCCAGACCCAGGACGTCGTTTTTTCCTTTTCTAGTGCTGAGCTACAGCTGCTCGTCACTGGTGACTGGCGGTGTTGCCGTCACGATCAGAGGTCGCTGGAAGCTGTTAGTGCCCTCCTCTTTCTAGGGGAATAAACACTGGATAATTTTTAACAAGAGTGGAAGGCACGTGATCTTCAGAGATGATCGGCCTCTGAATCGCTCCATCACGATTCTACAGGCGCTCCCCCACAGAGGTTTACGTTCGCTTCTAAACAGAGCTGCTTAAAGTATTACCTCTTGCTCCGTTGAATAAACTTCATTTTTCATTTAAGTCAGCGCTTTGCTAAATTCCGGCAACATGCCGGTAATCCCGTCCCTCCCTTCCTTTGCACAATAAGCATTTGGGGTCCCTATTGCATTCTTTGGCAATATTGTTTTTCTCCCCATACTTTCTGCATGGATCGCACTGATCAATGCCGCTGGTGCATGCCTTTGCTAAATAACCAAACGGGAGGCACTTCGCCCATCGATTGCATTGGCAGCCGCGCCTTTTCGTCTCCTCTGCCTCTTTTAATCTGCATCCGCCCTACCATGTCATTCGCTCCTTTCCAATTCCAATTATACTTTCCGGTACTAGTGTTCCTCCCAATGTCTCCTCTAGACTCTTCCTTTCTTCAGCGAGTCTAGGACAATACGTATATGTGAATGGAGAGTTTTTTCACAGAATGTGGCCATGTAGGGTATCAGAGGACAAGGCTTAATTAATACTATTACCAGTAGTATTCACGACGAGTGAAATATAGGGGAGTGAGGACTCGAAATATGACCAGCAAAAAGTGTAAGAGGTTTCGTTCTCAGAGCACATCCAGCCGAAAAAATCACAGTGATGCATCTAGACGAAATCTAGGCCTCAAACTACATCCCGTGCCGATATCTGTATAAATAAAGTTAATAATAGTATATTAGTATATTGTAGAAATTCAGGCAGAAACCCCCCTTAAGTTCATGCTTGAATCACAAAATTTGGCACTTGCATGAGGGGTAACATAAGGCAGAACTTTGTGAAGTTTGAAGAAGAAGAAATCCAACTATTATTAACAAAGTTTTAGAAGGTGAAACTTTTGCATTTTGTGTGAATTTCGTGCACTCTAAAACGTGTATGACGTCATCATAAGATATAAATTCGTCAATACCGCAACAAAGTGAGCTCACGTGAACTCAAGGTCGCTGGGAAACATTTCATTTTATTTTATATATCAATATCAATTATTCGAGACAGACTTATGTATGTATTTATATGTATATATAAATGAAGCCTTGGGGTAGTGACTGATCAGATTGATATATTTGTACATTGAACAAAGGGTATTCAATATTCGTACTTTATACGATATGATATGTACATACATATGTATACTTTTATGAACGAAGTAAATCGAAAATAGCTGTACGATCAATTTATATATATGCGTATAGAATATAGTATTCGGTAATAGATATGTTTGTTTGAGCATAGTATCTACGTTTATAATATGTCCGTATTTCCTGTAGTTCAAAAAAGGTTTCAAGGAATATTTTGGGTTTTTAGCGATATATAAATGAAAAAATGTGCGTAGAAAGTTTCTCACATAAGATGAACATAGAAATTTTACACCCAAAGCACCAGCTTCCAGAATTCCGATTTGTTCTTTTTTGTGTGAAACAAAACCTTGCTAGAATCGAGACGGTGTCTGTCTCTCCGTCTGTCTGTCGCACCCGATTTATTCGAAAACGGCTCGGCCGATTATCACGAAAATTGGTAAGAGTCTCTACGTGCAGCAAGTGGCGCCATTTTGTGTTAAGTTTAAGCGGGGGCTCCCCGTGCACTTGAATGAGGGTGCACAATTTTTTTTCACAGAATGTGGCCATGTGGGGTATCAAACGAAAGGGCTCAATTAGTACTTTTCGAAACTGGTTTCATATTTGATATCGGGCGAAAAATTGGGGCGCGAAGGCTCAAAATATGACCATCAAAAAGTGTAACAGGTCTCGTTCTCAGAACCTATCCAACCCAAAAATCTGAAAAAAAAATCCCAGTAAAAATCCGGCTCCGATATTTGCACAAGCAAAGTTAATAATAGTATATTTCCACATTCTAGAAATTTGCCCGGCAGCCCCCATTATGTCCATCCCAGAAGTACAAAATTTGTCATGGATGTAACATAGGGGACAATTTGGTCAAGTTTGACGAAAATCCAACTATTATTAACAAAGTTATAGGGGGTGAAACTTTGCCGTTTTTTGTGAATTTCGTGCACTCTACAAACTGTATGACGTCATCATAACATATCAATTCATCAATACCGCAACGAAGTGAGTTCTTATGAATGTTTCAGTTTTGTAGTCATTTGTATATAAATATATAGTAGGAATATAGTATATGCGTGCTAATGAAGTTTGAGGGTAGTGTCTAATTCAGATAGATATATTTGTACATTAAACCAGCCGTATTTAATATAGGAACTATATATGTACATATGTATGCTTTTGCGCACGAAGTAAATCGGAAATATGGGTACGATCAACTTTTATACGTGCATATATAAGTAGAATATTCGGAAATAGGCAGTTTGTTTGTTTAGAGTGAGGATAATATCTATGGCTGTAATATGTACGTGTGTCTTGTAATTTGTAAAAATATGAAGGATTATGTTGGTTTTGTAGCTATATACAGATAGAAAAATGTGTATTGAAGTTTCTTACATAAGATGAATACAAAACCTTTATACCCAAAGCGCGAGCATCCTTTATTGAGACTTGTTTTTCTTTAGTTTTGTCCATTCACAAGCAGGGTCGACTCGTCGTGATCAGTTGTTCCATTTTTATCTATCAAAGGCCTGATCTCATTGCGAAGCTTCCAAATCCACATCCAACGTATAAAGCTACCATTGCAGAATCCTAGCTGCACAGCATTTGCCTCCTAGTATTGTAGCCTGTGTCAGGCCTCCCACCATATTGAATTCATCAAGAGTTGATTTTGCTCCGCGGTTCCCTTTCCATAATATCGAGCAGCCTGGTATTGACCAAATATATCTATCTATATGTGGAGGGGTCACCCAATGGTTTTCCTGACTTTGGAGTGAGTATCACCATTTATAGCTTCCATTGTTTGGGGAATTTGCCTTGTCTAAGACGTACGCTAAAATTTATGCAAAAGTACCCGGTGCCAGGCGGCCACTTTCAGGGCAATATTAGGGATTCCATTTAGCAGTATTATCGTCAACGAATCTCTATGCTTATCCCATGGATCAGAGTTAGTTCCGGTTTACATCCGCTCCAAATCTTCGAAGGCATAGAGGCATCGCATGCCCCCTTTCAATTTTTCTATGACTTGTGAAATTTCATTTTGTGCGCTTCCCGATAATAAACTATCTTCCAGAAATACTTCCTCTAACATTTTCAATTGCTGTGTCCTCTTTGCTGATAAACTACTGCAAGTCCTTGATTCAGTATCACTACCAATCGTAATTCTCCTCTCTAAAATGTGTTGACTCCCTCAGAGTTGGCAAGTACTACATTCAAGCACGAGCATGTCTTCAGGAGTGTTCGTTCTCTTGCCGTTGGTTTCACGGTTTCGTCATCCTTCTGTCCATGCGTTGAAGTCGTAGTTATTACTTTGGGATTGTAGCGGCTTGCATCAAAGGATAGTTTTTCCAACAATGACGTAAGCTCCTTTAACGTGAGGTCCGGTGCTATATATTTCAATAGCAATATGCGACCGTAATGCAAATATTTAATTAAAACATTATGTGTTTTGTTTGTACGATAAGTGTACAAATTAAGTGTACCGACATAATACATTATACACTAAGCATTATGTAATCGTAGATTCTGGCCCCCAAGAACTGCTGGTTCTTCTACTGCTATAATGACGAGTTGCACTTATTGATACCATTTCGTGCTTGGAGTTTGAACTGTGCCAGGTTGTGAGGTACGACCGGCACGCATCTTTACTATTATAACATATTACGCCAATCAAGATTGCACCGATGATCAAAAAAGCTAATCCGAGCTGGTTCCAAGAAGTATTGTGTATTTTCTTAGCTATCGCCAAGTGTGGGGATGCATCTGCGACTAAAGGATTCATCAAGTTTGAGAATCGGCTTCGTGTTGAGGTGGGCCTTTGCAATGTCTTCTATGGTATTGAGTAGCAGCTGGGTGGGTTTAGCGTACGCTGTCTGAATATGGATGTTATTGGTAACTAGGGCACTTGCAAGATGCACCTAGGACGTATTTCCACTATGCCCACTCCGTGAACATGGATGTCTTCATGATGACTGTCGCTGATTAGAGTGACAGAGTTATTGCCAAGGGGAACATCCAGGTGTTGAGCCGAGCAAGATTCTTCCACAGCATGCTTGTCACCTGAAACATTTGATGAGGACATGTCGTTTTGTTGATGCGTTCATAAATTTCGTCTAAGATGCAATTTGGATACTGGCTGATACTGTGTAGCGTATCGATTGCACAGTAACGCATAAATGGAGAATCAATTTTGCACTTGGCCAGCGCCTCTTCCCTGGTTTCAAAATACGTTTGGTCGTCATAATTGATTCCAAGGTAACCCGCCGCAATGTCAATCGCTGTGTAGTTTTCCTTACCTAAACTGTGTGGAATCCCGGTGCATCGAATAAGCTCGAAGTCTTTCTTCTCGATGATAGAAAAGTCTTCGGAGATTACAATCCCAGACTCCAACTTCCTGATGTAAGTCTTTCCATAGGCGTTGGCTGGATAAACGACGATCTTCCTAATTTAGTTTCTGATTAGTTTAATGTCACGATTAATGATGTTCGTGAGCACACCTCAATAATGTTGCCCGTTCCGGCCTGAATTGTATCTGATGCTTCATATCGCTGTCGAAGATCCTTCAGGAGAGCGGAAGCAAATTGGTAAATTGTAAAAAGCTGCGTCGTAATTCGATTCTGATCTATGGCGCCATACAATGTCGGGCTAATACTTGAGAAAGGTGATTGACTTTGTCAATTACGTGATTCAGCTTTTTGTTAAGGGGGTCACCCTGTGTGCCGGGTTGGAGAAATCGATTTTTTTTTTGCATAAATTGTATCCATATAAGTTAATGAATCGGAAAGTCGAACGATTAAAAAAATACAATTTTATTACACTTTCCTTCGTGGTTGATACAAAACTGCACTACTCCTAATACAATAACTGTTTAAATATGTTTTAAATTGCCTAATATGCAATTAGTATTTCACCTATGCAATTGTGCATTTTAATGTTAGTTGATGACGATGACCCAAATATCTGCTGACACAGGTGCGGTTGCGCGTGTAGCTTATTCCGGCTGATGTTTGACCTGAGTTCAATAACTTCGATCGCTCGTGTGTGAAATGATATCGTGTGCGATAACTCCTCCCTCCTTAGATGCTGACGTCGTCGTCAGTTAAAAATGGTTGTTGTAGGGATGTTGGACCATTGGAGGTTGGTTTTGCAGGTATTGAAATATACTTGGAACTGAAATGTTGATCATATCTGGAGATGGTAAGTTTATCTGTGGTTGTTGTTCCTTTGGTTCAATTTCGATTTTTAGATGTGCTTTATCTCTGATTACTGTTTTGGAATAGATTTTAAGAGATATTATGATAAATATAAAAAAAATTGTGGCCATAAGTCCGTAATTAGTCCATTTGTCACGTTTGTTTTCAGCTTCTAATAGTCTTATTTCATCTGTATTCTGAATACTCAGTTCCTTCATCATTTCGATAGATGGTATTTCCCGATATTGCTGTTCTCGTGGCGTTGGTTGTAAGATGGCCGGGAGAGCTTCAATGCTTGTTACTTCTTGAGATGAAAAGGATCGATTATTAATTGTTATAGTAACGTTGCTAAATTTTATAACAAATGTCCCATTAAGTTCCCGGTTGGTTTGATCAATATTTAAGGTTCCCTTGAAATCATTTACCAAAATCATATCTGGTGCGATTTGCTCGATGGTCGGTAAGTGCTGGTTACTAATCTTGTTACAATGTGAATTTAAACTTTGCAAAATTTTAGAGATGCAAGATGAATTACTTATGTCATTTACATATATTTGATTGCAAATTGCCAAATTATTAAAAGTTTTACATTTTTCTGAAATGCTATAAATTTGGTTTTGATTCTTTAATACAAAGTCTTGCGGTATCTCAACAATTACATTTTTATTTTTGACGGGCTTTATTCTAATTTTTTCATATGTTTGTTCCGTCGTTATTGGAATGTTAACAATATATAAAAGTGTGTAATGATACTTGTGGAGATATGAGATCAAGTCGATCCCTTGAGTGGCCGATAACGACCTAGAGGGCAGAGCTATCCCAAAAAAACTAAACAATTTGGCAAAATTTGACCGTGAAGGTCCGCCCACGAAGATTGCAGCTCTATCAAAGCTCTCGGTCGACACGTTCTTGCACGCCTCTGTGCTAGCCAGGCTCGGGAATGTGGGGGGGTCCTTTAAGCGCTTTGATCCCTCACGCTTCATTACTAAAAATAACGTGTCTTTACCGGTGCGTGGGTCCGCACCGGATTTTAAAATCGAATTTCACGTAAGAATTCGCGACGGCCTATCGAATAAAACCAGAACGCGAGCTAAATTGGAAAATAAAAAAAAACGGCTCAACCGCGCGCGTGGAGCCGTTTGTCTCCGGACCCGAGTGCCGCGATCAAGTATTGGAAAATCTACGACGGATCACCTTCCCGATTGCCGTCCCTTCCGCCTCAGATCTTGAACGAGGCGCGGCCGGTGAGGTTCCCACCCTTCCTCGACATCCTCCGGCCAGTTATTCTTTTAGAGGATGTCCCTTTGTATGAGAATCCCGCGGGAGTAAGGAGGAACTAAGGGGAGGAAGTCCTCAAACTACCTTTGATTATTCACCCATTAATGTATTTTTTTTCACGCTTATGATCATAATACAAAGAAAGAAATTATTACAACCAAGAAGAAATTAAAATAAAGTTAACTAAAAATGTAAATTTATGAAAAAGAAAATGAAAATAAAATAAGAGAAAAAAAAACAATAAATAACCAAAGTGTAATAATTACCAACGAAAAGGGAAATAAACTAAAAATCATACAAAAAAAAAAGAAAAGAAAAGAAAATAAACAACCACTTACCCAAATGTCACTCCGAGCTCGGACCGATCCTTCGGGTACCTATTTCTTTGTTTGTCTTTGAATTCAAATTATTTAAAAACTAAAAAAAATATATATAGTCCTACGACACAAAACTAACGTTAGTTCACTTCTTCTTTAAGATTTCGTTCTTCATGCTTTTATGAGGGATTGTTTATACACAACGCGCAAATTTCGACACTAGACTTCTGCAAATTAGATATTAACTTCTTTCCGTTACGATTTCGTCTATTCCAATTGTTTTTCTTCTCTTTGTTTTAAACTCTGTACTTTATTCATGTATTAACGATTAAACGATTTGAATCTAATCTCGGAATCTTCGTTTAAACTACACTTCCGATAGCACGATGTGGTGTTAATTTTCTCGGTCGGATTCTTTTATTTTGCTCGCGAAAATCTTCACTTTAGGATGAATCATCCTCTTCTTTATCCTCCGTCCTCACTCTTCTCTTTCCTCCTCCTCGGTTTCTTTTTCCCCTCAGTCTTGCTGCACCTTCCTTCGCTCAAACCACCAGCCTTCTCCTCAAGATCAAAAATTGCTCCTCCACCCAAAAGCTCCTCGAACCGCCGTCTTTCAGTTCTCCAACCAAACTCCTCGTTTTTCCTTCCCGCCAAAAACCTCCTCCTCGCAACATTCTCGCTGCCTTTGTTCGTGCACCGCTTCTATTCCCGCTACATAGCCTTTCTCACTCGCTAGGCAATGTTGCGGCAACATACGCATGCGCCTGCGGATGCGGCAAATCATTCCCCTCCTGTCAAGATCAATTCGCTTGAATACATTGAATAATGTGCAATCTGCGGCGAACTTTAAGGCAATTGCACACTATTAAATGCATTGTTTAAGCAAATTGATTAAGAAAGAGCCGAATGAAATTCCGCTCCCGTCGCGCAGCCGCGGTCACTACAGGGCAGCTGGGTTTTCGAGACCCGCTCGAGGAAAGAAAGCTGAAGACCAGTGAGGGCCTCACTGCTGATAGCGGCTGGGTGTTGGCGGTTACAAGGAAAGGTAGACCGAGATCCAAACCCACATTAGGTCTTGAGGTCCTTCGCGTGAGCGATGCCCAGGTTACGACCCTCCATGTCCTCCAGCTCGTATTGAACCGTTCCGACTCGACCGATGACCTTCGCCTTCACGAACTTCCGATCCAATTTGGCATTATATCGCTTTGCTGCACTGCTTAAGTTGAAGAGCCGCTTATACACGATATCTCCGACCTGAAATTCACGAGCTCGGGATCGTAAGTTGTAACCCCTTTCCTGTGTCTCTCTTGCCTGAAGGATTCGCCCTTGAACCTCTGCTCTCAGAATAGCAAGTTTATCCTGAGAACAGATCTCCAAGGTCGCATCAGGTAAGGCGTTCAGGCGTCGTAAGAGGGCGTAGGTACTCCCATGGGTGACCATGCTTTGCCCAAAAACGACGTGATAGGGTGATGTCCCTATCGAGACGTGTTTCGCTGAACGCAAGGCACAGTTGATGGATGACAACTTGTTATCCCAATCTCTTTGATCAGGACCGATATAAGCGCGTATAGCAGCCAACAGTGAGCGATTTACTCGCTCCGAGGCGTTTGCCTGCGGGGAGTATAAAGCGGTGTAAATGTGTTGAATGCCATACTGGTTCAGAAGATCGTTGAAAGCCACGGATTTGAACTGTACCCCATTATCAGAGGTGATCGACTCAGGGATTCCAAACACATGAAAGATTCTCTTCTCCAAGTATTCTGTCAGCACGTTTGCGGTAAACCGTTTAATCGGCTCCACAAATGAAAACTTTGAGAGAGAATCGAGAACGACTATTGCTCCGATATTTCCGGCGCGAGATCTGGGGTATGGGCCGATCAAATCGATATACAAACGTTGAAATACCCGATCGGAGATGAGCGCTTTTCCCATTAGAGGTTGGAGCGTTTGGTTGGGAGCTTTTGACGTCTTGCACGTTTCACAATTGCGAATATAGTCCTTGACCTGTGAAACCATTTTAGGCCAATAAAACCACAACCGCAGTCTACCCAAGGTTTTACCAACCCCCCCATGTGCACTCAAAGGATGATCATGGGCACGGGTGATCACCTCCATCGTCAGCTCCTCCGGAATCCAAAGCTTCCAAGCCTGTTGTTCTTGCATCTCATCTCCTGAAGCATGATTGGTTCGTTTGTATACCAATCCATCGCACACCTGCAGATCAGGGAGTTTGTTGGAATTCTCCCTAATACGCTCTATTAACTGCAAATAGTTCGCAGACCGAAAATGTGGTGAATTAAAATCCACGTCTGCGTTGTTCCCACTTCTCTCCAAAGCATCCACCTCCGCTGGTGAATACATGCGAGATAGAGAATCCGGGACCAGATGTTGTGATCCCTTTCTGTGTTTAATGATGAACGAGAATCCTTGAAGCTTCAATGCCCATCTGGCCAGTCTGCCGTGAAGGTCGGACTGGTTCATCAGCCATTTGAGCGAAGCGTGGTCAGTTACCACTTCGAATGTTGTGCCTTCAACATACGCTCGGAATTTGCGCACTGCCTCCACCGCTGCCAGACATTCTTGCTCAGTGACAGTGTAGTTTCGCTGAGGCTGTGTAAGCTTCTTCGACATATACGCTATAGGAACTTCATGTCCCTCCTCTGTCTTCTGCATCAGCACCGCTCCTATGCCATGTTGACTTGCGTCACAATGTATGGCGAAAGGCTTGGAGAAGTCGGGGCTGTGCAGAACTGGAGCCGAGGAGAGACTCGTTTTCAGAGCGTCGAAGGCCGAGATAGCTTCCTCAGACCAGCAAAACTGACGCTTCTTCTGAAGCATGTCTGTCAACGGTGCAGTCAGCGAAGCGTAATTTGGCACAAATCGCTGATACCACCCACACATCCCAAGAAACCGCCGCAGTTGCCTGACGGTTTTCGGCCGCGGAAAATCTTTAATGGCGTGTACCTTGTCGGGATCGGTACAAATCGTCCCGTTACCGATGATGTGCCCCAAGTATCGAACTTCCTTCATAACAAACTTGCTCTTCCGGATGTTCAACGTCAAGCCAGCGCGTCTCATACAGAGAGCCACTTCGCTTAAGAGCAGCAGGTGCTGATCGAAGGTCTCTGTAATAAGTAGCAAGTCATCTAAATATACAAAGACTTGATGACGTAAGTGAGCAGGGATGACCTTATCCATCAGTCGCTGCATGGTTTGAGGTGCATTGCAGAGCCCAAACGGCATGGTCACAAACTGATAGAGTGGCCGACCTGGGACGGTGAAGGCAGTCTTATCCTTGGACGCCTCATCCAGAGGAATTTGCCAGAACGCATCCTTCAGATCTAAACTCGTAATGAATCTAGCCTTCGGGAGACGACTGAAAATTCCCTCGATGAGAGGTAAAGGATAAGCGTCCTTCACTGTTACACTATTCACTTTACGTGCATCAAGGCAAAGTCGCACTTTACCAGGCTTCACCACAAGGGTAACTGGCGAAGACCAGGCGCTTTGCGATTCTTCGATGACTCCCAAAGCCAGCATCCTATCAATCTCTTCGTAGAGGAGCTTTTCGATGGCGGGAGAGACTGAGAAGTGTCTCTGTTTAATCGGTTTGTTACCGCCGACATCGATGACGTGTGTCGTAAGACTTGTACGTCCTAAGCCCTCCGACTCGAAAGACGGAAAACTGCCAATGACAGCCTCGAGCCTTGCTCGCTGGTGTGTCGTCAACTGGTGTTGATTGACGTTCTCGACATTTTCGATTGAACAAATGGAAGGTACAAATAAGTCCTGTGCGAGATCGAACTTGCGCACAAAATCAGCTCCAAGGTAAAGATTTTGCGTTAACGACGGGATAAGGAGGAACGACATCGATTCCGTCCGATCACGAAACGTGATGTCAGCTGACACTCTGCCTACTGTCGAGTGGCTAGTCCCGTCAGCTGTCCTGAGATCGATGCGTAATCTCTCCCACTTGTACCGACCGTCGTTAATAATTTTCCGGGCGAAATCCGAAGCTAAGCAACTTACAGTGGCTCCGGTATCAATCAGTCCTGAAACACGCTCACCCAAGACTGTGACATCCGCATACGGGCGAATGTCGTTATTGGGCCGACTCGTGAGAATGGCAGAGTAGTAAAGACGACGGTTGCGCATTATTCGCATCCAATAGTGGCGTAAGCGAAGAGTTGAACGCTTCGGTTTTTTCGTCGCCATCTCTGCTACTCCGAAGATCCGTTCTCTGGCCGCTTGATATTGTTGCAGTCTTACGTGCAACGGCCTCAGAACCGAAAGCATCGGTTTCCTTGAAATAATTGGTGGTGGGGTCAAATCCGGGTAGGTCATATTAACATTATCGGACCGCTTCAACACGGTAACTTTCGGAGTTACTGTAGAAGACGTTGTCGCAACGCCTGCGCAGTCACGTGCGTCCAATGTAGGAACGCCCTGATGACTGGGGCTGGGCTCTGGAACTCGACAATTTGGACATACGGGCTTACGAGTGTTCGGGCGCCCGCAACCGAAACAAAAGACTTTGGGATCCTCCCAACAGTCTTCAAACAAATGTCCAATCTGCCGACAATTCCAGCAGACCAAGTCCAAATCATGATCTTGAATCTCAGACTGAGGATTTCCTGAGATGTTCTTTATGTCAACACCCTCTTCAGATTCAGCAGAATAGCTGTGTAATTGGTGAGAGAGCCTGCTTGAGAGACGCTCCTCTAAAATTTCGCTCTGCTGCACTAACTTACGCAGCTCGCGAACCGTACTAGCCGGAAAATAGAGAAGTTGCCTCTGAACGTCGGGTCTCAGCCCACGACGTAGCAACTCTACCAACTTGTCTTCCGTTAAAGAATTTTCTAGCCTGTTGGCTAGCGAACGCACAGCTTTATAGTAACTGTCGAAATCTTCGGATGGACCTTGCATGCGGTCTCGCATCAGTTCAAGGATATCCCAGTCATCTAGAGAATCCTTAAACTCATGGCGAAGAGCCTCACGAAAAGAGGTCCACTCGATTCGTCCGACAGACTGGTGATAGTCCCAGTACCAATCTGCTGCTCTGTCTCTGAAAAGGGTGTGTACATAAGTACACAGCAGGCCAAAATCCCCCTGCAAGGTTGTGTTGGTCAAAGCCTCCACGCGGAACAAGAATTGGTTGATTGGCAAAGTTTTCGATGTGCCATCAAAAACCAAGTTCCAGGATGCCAGAATGGAATAAACACGATCTGCTGATTTTGTATTAAGCGGTCGTGCTTGGCATCCATACGGCGAATCGTCCTCGTCAGAGTCGGTAAAATCATACATATAGTCGAGTCCGGATCTGTCGTCATGTCGTTGAAAGTTCTCGGATCCGGACCTGTCGTCAAGTCCGTAAAAATCAACGTTACGTCTATGGTCAGGTGTGTAAAAATTGTCTTTATTATGTCCTCTGTCATGTCTGTCCTCAAAATGTACTGCACGAGTTGAAGCAGGCTGATGTTGAGCTGCCTGATGCACAGAGTGCGTGTTCCGGTTCGAGTCTCGAAGTGCAACAAATTGCTCTCGAACCAATCCCTCAACTTGTGAAGCGTCCGTCGCCCTAGTATCCCGCGTGGAAGGATCAACCCAACCCACAGGATCTCTCCTCGCCGCCTCATGCCACCGTCAGTCGTCACGGCGTGCTGGCAGGTCAAGCTCAGCTGAGCTCCACTGACCTGGAGGTAGCGTGGAAGGAAGACGATAAAGGTCGCGAGACCCGTGATCTCGTCGATGAGACATATCGTAAAAAAAAATAAAAAAAATAAAATTGGAAACGACCAAAAGGAAGTCCAAGAAAAAAGAAAAAGGAAAAAGAAGCGAAAAGAAAAAAAAAAACGAAATATATAAAAGAAAGTAAAGCAAAATTTTAAAATAATTGAATGAAATCGAAAAGAAAAATAAGCGAAAAAAAAAAAACAAGGCAAAAGCAAGAAAATAATGAAAAAGAAAAATGAATTACGAGGACTCCTCTCTCTAAAAATGTTCACTCCATATTCAACTCCCGCAGAACTCACGGATGACCAAAAAGCCATCCCAACCTCATAAATTTTCTCATCTGTGTGCAGAACTTCCACACACAGTGTTTTCCAAGAAGAGACAACAATCGAGTTGCTCCCCGTCGCAGAATATTAAATAAAAGAACAAGCAAAAAGGGAACGCGAGAATTCAATCTTCCTCGTCTGGAGTCAGAGAACAAAGTGAAGATGAATCATTGAGGACGGAATGGCACAGCATATAGCCAACTACCTCCGTATTCCATCAAGGATCCATCTCACCCGTCACTTCATCCCTACGAAGAAGAAAGAATATTTAATTTTCTTCAAATCTGAATCGAAGAGATAGCCGTTTCACATAAAGGTAGGGAAGGACACTCCTCAGAAGCTCGGACGGCAATACCTTTCAGCTTATAGCCGCAAAGGCCCGTAGATCCAGAGGCTTCTTGGAGGCAATCACCTACGAGACGTTAAGTCTCAAGACAAACACAACAAACGACTAGCTCTTATGGTATTCTACCAAGGATAGGGCAGGAAACTCTACGTTACAAGGTGGGAAAGGAAATTGAGGCTTAGGAACATTTGCTTCCGGGGAAAAAGGCGTGAAACCTAAAACTAGAAATCTGAAGACAAGTGTACGTGGAGCCTAGCCGGGAACAATATTGAGAATCTATTGATTCTCTATCCGACACCACCAAACGAAGTTGTGAGCCGGAATAGGCTATCTTCCACTTGATTCAGGAAACCTGTAAATAATAAATTATGCCTGAATCCAGGAAATGTTGTGCCCCACGTTGGGCGCCATTTGTAATGATAGTTATGGAGATATTAGATCCAGTCGATCCCTTGAGTGGCCGATAACGACCTAGAGGGCAGAGCTATCCCAAAAAAAACTAAACAATTTGGCAAAATTTGACCGTGAAGGTCCGCCCACGAAGATTGCAGCTCTATCAAAGCTCTCGGTCGACACGTTCTTGCACGCCTCTGTGCTAGCCAGGCTCGGGAATGTGGGGGGGTCCTTTGAGCGCTTTGATCCCTCACGCTTCATTACTAAAAACAACGTGTCTTTACCGGTGCGTGGGTCCGCACCGGATTTTAAGATCGAATTTTACATAAGAATTCGCGACGGCCTATCGAATAAAACCAGAACGCGAGCTAAATTGGAAAATAAAAATAAAAAAAAAACGGCTCGACCGCGCGCGTGGAGCCGTTTGTCTCCGGACCCGAGTGCCGCGATCAAGTAGTGGAAAATCCACGACGGATCACCTTCCCGATTGCCGTCCCTTCCGCCTCAGGTCTTGCACGAGGCACGGCCGGTGAGGTTCCCACCCTTCCTCGACATCCTCCGGCCAGTTATTCTTTTAGAGGATGTCCCTTTTTATAAGAATCCCGCGGGAGTAAGGAGGAACTAAGGGAAGGAAGTCCTCAAACTACCTTTGATTATTCACCCATTAATGTATTTTTTTCACGCTTATGATCATAATACAAAGAAAGAAATTATTACAACCAAGAAGAAATTAAAATAAAGTTAACTAAAAATGTAAATTTATGAAAAAGAAAATGAAAATAAAATAAGAGAAAAAAAAACAATAAATAACCAAAGTGTAATAATTACCAACGAAAAGGGAAATAAAATAAAAATCATACAAAAAAAAAAGAAAAGAAAAGAAAATAAACAACCACTTACCCAAATGTCACTCCGAGCTCGGACCGATCCTTCGGGTACCTATTTCTTTGTTTGTCTTTGAATTCAAATTATTTAAAAACTAAAAAAAATATATATAGTCCTACGACACAAAACTAACGTTAGTTCACTTCTTCTTTAAGATTTCGTTCTTCATGCTTTTATGAGGGATTGTTTATACACAACGCGCAAATTTCGACACTAGACTTCTGCAAATTAGATATTAACTTCTTTCCGTTACGATTTCGTCTATTCCAATTGTTTTTCTTCTCTTTGTTTTAAACTCTGTACTTTATTCATGTATTAACGATTAAACGATTTGAATCTAATCTCCGAATCTTAGTTTAAACTACACTTCCGATAGCACGATGTGGTGTTAGTTTTCTCGGTCGGATTCTTTTATTTTGCTCGCGAAAATCTTCACTTTAGAATGAATCATCCTCTTCTTTATCCTCCGTCCTCACTCTTCTCTTTCCTCCTCCTCGGTTTCTTTTTCCCCTCAGTCTTGCTGCACCTTCCTTCGCTCAATCCACCAGCCTTCTCCTCAAGATCAAAACTTGCTCCTCCACCCAAAAGCTCCTCGAACCGCCGTCTTTCAGTTCTCCAACAAAACTCCCCGTTTTTTTCCTTCCCGCCAAAAAAACCTCCTCCCAGCAACATTCTCGCTGCCTTTGTTCGTGCACCGCTTCTATTCCCGCTACATAGCCTTTCTCACTCGCTAGGCAATGTTGCGGCAACATACGCATGCGCCTGCGGATGCGGCAAATCATTCCCCTCCTGTCAAGATCAATTCGCTTGAATACATTGAATAATGTGCAATCTGCGGCGAACTTTAAGGCAATTGCACACTATTAAATGCATTGTTTAAGCAAATTGATTAAGAAAGAGCCGAATGAAATTCCGCTCCCGTCGCGCAGCCGCGGTCACTACAGGTTACCGGTGCGTGGGCGCCATTTGTAATGATACTTGTGGAGATATGAGATCAAGTCGATCCCTTGAGTGGCCGATAACGACCTAGAGGGCAGAGCTATCCCAAAAAAACTAAACAATTTGGCAAAATTTGACCGTGAAGGTCCGCCCACGAAGATTGCAGCTCTATCAAAGCTCTCGGTCGACACGTTCTTGCACGCCTCTGTGCTAGCCAGGCTCGGGAATGTGGGGGGGTCCTTTAAGCGCTTTGATCCCTCACGCTTCATTACTAAAAATAACGTGTCTTTACCGGTGCGTGGGTCCGCACCGGATTTTAAAATCGAATTTCACGTAAGAATTCGCGACGGCCTATCGAATAAAACCAGAACGCGAGCTAAATTGGAAAATAAAAAAAAAACGGCTCAACCGCGCGCGTGGAGCCGTTTGTCTCCGGACCCGAGTGCCGCGATCAAGTATTGGAAAATCTACGACGGATCACCTTCCCGATTGCCGTCCCTTCCGCCTCAGATCTTGAACGAGGCGCGGCCGGTGAGGTTCCCACCCTTCCTCGACATCCTCCGGCCAGTTATTCTTTTAGAGGATGTCCCTTTGTATGAGAATCCCGCGGGAGTAAGGAGGAACTAAGGGGAGGAAGTCCTCAAACTACCTTTGATTATTCACCCATTAATGTATTTTTTTTCACGCTTATGATCATAATACAAAGAAAGAAATTATTACAACCAAGAAGAAATTAAAATAAAGTTAACTAAAAATGTAAATTTATGAAAAAGAAAATGAAAATAAAATAAGAGAAAAAAAAACAATAAATAACCAAAGTGTAATAATTACCAACGAAAAGGGAAATAAACTAAAAATCATACAAAAAAAAAAGAAAAGAAAAGAAAATAAACAACCACTTACCCAAATGTCACTCCGAGCTCGGACCGATCCTTCGGGTACCTATTTCTTTGTTTGTCTTTGAATTCAAATTATTTAAAAACTAAAAAAAATATATATAGTCCTACGACACAAAACTAACGTTAGTTCACTTCTTCTTTAAGATTTCGTTCTTCATGCTTTTATGAGGGATTGTTTATACACAACGCGCAAATTTCGACACTAGACTTCTGCAAATTAGATATTAACTTCTTTCCGTTACGATTTCGTCTATTCCAATTGTTTTTCTTCTCTTTGTTTTAAACTCTGTACTTTATTCATGTATTAACGATTAAACGATTTGAATCTAATCTCGGAATCTTCGTTTAAACTACACTTCCGATAGCACGATGTGGTGTTAATTTTCTCGGTCGGATTCTTTTATTTTGCTCGCGAAAATCTTCACTTTAGGATGAATCATCCTCTTCTTTATCCTCCGTCCTCACTCTTCTCTTTCCTCCTCCTCGGTTTCTTTTTCCCCTCAGTCTTGCTGCACCTTCCTTCGCTCAAACCACCAGCCTTCTCCTCAAGATCAAAAATTGCTCCTCCACCCAAAAGCTCCTCGAACCGCCGTCTTTCAGTTCTCCAACCAAACTCCTCGTTTTTCCTTCCCGCCAAAAACCTCCTCCTCGCAACATTCTCGCTGCCTTTGTTCGTGCACCGCTTCTATTCCCGCTACATAGCCTTTCTCACTCGCTAGGCAATGTTGCGGCAACATACGCATGCGCCTGCGGATGCGGCAAATCATTCCCCTCCTGTCAAGATCAATTCGCTTGAATACATTGAATAATGTGCAATCTGCGGCGAACTTTAAGGCAATTGCACACTATTAAATGCATTGTTTAAGCAAATTGATTAAGAAAGAGCCGAATGAAATTCCGCTCCCGTCGCGCAGCCGCGGTCACTACAAGTGAGGAGTGATTAATTATAATTTTAACATGTGAAAATTCGAATGCTTCTTCTGGTGAAGCATATGGAAGTTTTTCTGTATCCAGGATTTGAGTAGCTAATTTAATTTCTTTTTGCGAAAGCATTAACGTATTTATAGTTCCAATTTTTGCAAAACTAATGGCGTATTTAATATTTATAAGTTCTTCTTTGATTAGCTTCAATTTATATTGTGAACTAACTAAGTGTTCATTTCTAAAGTTTTCGTTTGTTTGTACAAATTTTTCTATCTTGTTTGATATTAAAGTAAGGTTGTTCAATCGATCAGTTAAAGATTTATTTATGATTACTTGCTGGTTGTTGTTTTTTAAGACACTGTTCATTTTATCTTGAATAGTTAGGAAGTCTTCGTGGTCGGGGTTACCAGCTACCCATTTCCAAGCCGTACCAATAAAATTTAAGGATCTTTTTTCTATTTTCGGTTTTAAATTGCTTAAAAGTTCTTGAGTTTGTAATAGTTCATGGGAAAGGTAAGGATATAATGGATCGTTCTTAAATGCGTCAGTATTGAGAGTAGTTGCTATGTCCGAAGTCACTTTTTCATACTGGTCCAAGTCGACGTCATGAATGATTTTAAAATTACCTGTTGTTATTTTTGCTAGTCCTTCCTTTATTGCTATTATTTGTGAGCTCGTATAGTCTAGTATTTGTACTTTGCCAAAAGCTAAGCCAAAGGTCAGTCTGGAAAGAGAATTAATTTTTTATATGACTTTTGTGAACAACCTTGCCAGATTCTGTTAATACAGTTGTGTGTCTATCTTCTTTCACTATCTCTTGTCGATATCGAGGAGTTAGTTTGAACCTAACCTTTTGTTCCTCTTAACATAAATACTTTCCCCAATTTCATAAGTTTTCATTGGTAGCCTCTTCTTATTATGTTGTTCTATGTCTTTTTGCTGTTTATTTTTCAATTTCTCTATATTTTTGGTACGAATTTTTTCTGAATCTTCAGGATTGGCTCGATTTATTTTGCCAAGGAATAACTCTACGGGCTTCTTTCCCGTTGTGGAATGTGGACGCTCAATTTGTCCATTAACTTCGCTTTTATATGGAGGTGTTTTATAAACTTTTATTTGTAACTCATCTTCCATCATGGTTGTTAAGGAAATAGATCTCAATGCGCCTTCGTTGTCTATGACAACATTTTCAGGAATACAAAATGAAAATAGAATGTCTCGAAGAGGTTGCCTGATATCCTGCGCTGATCTCGATTGTAAGATTTGAGTTTTAATGAACTTTGTAAATTTATCTATAGCCGTTAAAACCAAGTGTTTTTCGGTAGAGAAAATGTCTATGTGGACGGTATGTCCGGGATAGTTCGGAATGGGAGTTGCATTTATGTGTGGTTTGTTAGGATGCCGATCATATTTATTTGCCTTGCAGATCGAGCATTGATTTACCAGTCTTTTGATTTTTGCGGACATTCTAGGGAAATAAAAGTTTTCTAGTATTTGAAGACGGTTCTCCTCAGCATTCCGATGAGCTCTTCGATGAGTGAGAATAATCTTTTCTTCTTGCTCAACCTCATTTGGAATGTCTTCAACAAATTTTTGTGTGTACCTAATTTTATAGCTATTAAAATGGTGCGGGTATATTTCTTGTATACGTCCCATAGTCCGTTCGTCACAGAGAAGTCCGTTAATGGTATTTGGATTGAGATATCTTTTAAAAATATTTATCAAATCCTGTTCAGTGTAATGTCGTTGTATAAATGTATGTCTTGTATAATTGTCAAATGGGTTATTAATTTGATAGCTCTGTTCATCCCCAATTTTCAGGATAATAATAATCGTTGGCGCAACAATCCATATTGGATCAGGGCCTTCAGGATAAGCTGTGTTCTAAATGCATTAATTGGAGTCTCAACAGAAGGGATTAAATTATGGGAAGAGCTTTCGTCACTGTGCTCAGTGGGTGTCATAGAATTAATTTCGGATAATTTAGGTGGTCTTGATAGGGAATCGGCGACAACGTTAGCCTTACCCGGTTTATATTGCAATTCGTAATTGTATTCCTCTAATATCGATTTCCAGCGTTTTAATTTGCTGTTAGTGTTTTTGTTGCTTAACGCATAAGTCAAGGGCTGATGATCCGTGTAGATCTTGATTTTTCGAGAACCGTATAAAAAGTTACGAAGGGATTTTAGAGACCAAATAATCGCTAGCATTTCTTTCTCATTAGTAGCGTAGCTTTCTTCAGTCTTATTAAGAGTTCTGGATAAAAATGAAACAGGTTTGCCATCTTGCGAGAGGACAGCTCCAATCGCGTAGTCAGATGCATCCGTTGTGAGTTCGAACCCTTTTTCGAAGTTCGGATGCGAGAGAATAACATCTTCTGATATAAGAGAGTTTTTAAGTTTATTAAAGGCTTCCATTGCGTTTCTATTAAGGGAAATTAATGTTTTCCTTGAAAAATTCTTAGATAATCGTCCATCCTCCCCTCTTAAGAGTGACGTTAGAGGTTTCGCCAACTTCGCATAATCTCTTATAAACCGTCGATAACATCCTGACATTCCCAGGAATGAACGGAGGTCTTTAAGAGTTCTGGGTGGTGGGAAATTTGCAATGGCTTCAACCTTCTTAGTATTGGTTTTAATACCCTCGGCGCTTACTATAAAACCTAAAAACTCAACTTTAGTTTTAAGGAACTCATTATCAAGTTGAATTTTTACATTTGCCTTTTCAAGTGTCTCGAATACCAATTGGAGATTCTTGAAATGTTCCTCTTCAGTTCTGCCGAAAATTATAATATCGTCTAGGTAAATAAGACAACGTACGCCGATATGTTCCCTGAGTATGTCATCTAAGGCTCTCTGAAAGTTTGCTGGACCGTTTTTTACTCCCATAGGAAGTCGGAGAAATTCATATTTCCCATTGTTAACCGAAAATGCGGTTTTTTCTATGTCTTGTTCTCTTAACAATATTTGAAAAAAACCACTCTTTAAATCAAGTACAGTAAAGAAGTTATTTTCACCTAAGTTTGCAAGAACCTCATTGGTTTCTGGTAAGGAGTACGTGTCTGGTATTGTGATTGCGTTCAATTTCTTGTAATCAATTACTATACGACATTTCCTTTTACCAGATGCGTCTGCTTTTTTTGGAACAATCCACACTGGTGAATTGTACGGCGACTTTGATGGTCTAATAATTCCATCGACTAGAAGTTTATTTATCTCTTTTTCAACTTCCTTTTTTAGGGCTATGGGGTAAGGAAATTGTTTACTGTAGACAGGGTCGTTTGAGGTAGTGCGGATTTCTCCCTTAACACCTGTTACGAATGTCAATTTATCATCTGGTCCTGAAAGGAGACCTTGATGTTTTCTCAAAATAGATTCTAGTCTAGTTTTCTGTCTCTCATTCAGATGGGATGTTCTTATATTATTCACTGATTCGGATACATATTGTTGAAGAGGAATTTTTACATTATTTTTTATGATCGTATACTTCTCATTCGTATGAATGACTGCTCCTAATGATTTTAGGCAGTCGTTTCCTATTATTCCTGCAAAGGTTTCAAGTGTAGGTAAAATAAAGAATTTTAACTTTTCCATGTTATGGCCAAATATATCGATAAATGCATGGTGTGTAATTCTCACTTTTCCTCCTACAGAATTAGCAATGAACGCAATTTTGTTTTTAATGGGAGCTCTAATAAATTGAGAGTGAATGTAGTTCTTATTAGATCCCGTATCAACAAGAAATTTAAGTTTTTCCCCGCTCTTCGTCGCATGTTCAATGTATGGGAGCGAAGAGCTGCCTAATCTAAAAAAGGATGTTGTACTATTTCTCCTTCCTCTAACTCGTCTTCATTGGGAACTTCAAGGGGTGCTGTGTCTTGGAAAGCTTCTGGAGGCGGGAAGGGTACGGTTTCTTCTAATGAGAGGTATTCGCGTAAAGCCTCATCTGAGCTCACACTATTATGGTACATGGTCTCCTCGAGCACTTCGGGCATTATATTAAAAGCTTGTGTATGATAGTTTCTTTGCTGTTTGTTCTTGAAATCTGGCTGCTGGCCTGATTCCCGTTTAACTGGAAATTGGCGACCAACGTTTGGTCTGTTCTGATAGTTTACAGCTCGACTTCTTATGGACTGGTCTACGTCGATAGGCTCATATCTACGTGGCTTTGGTGGTAGTTGCCAATAGTTCGGATATTGTGGTACATTTGGTCTTACTACCTGAGGACCTTGAGGCTGCTGTCGTGCAGTAAATTGGGGTATCGGGGAGGGTTGGGGGTCATGTAGTAAGGCAGCGTAGAATTCCCGTTTGGGATATCTATTGACCTGATGCTGGGATAATGGATGATTATTTCTCTTAGGAGGAAGAGGTGGAGTTTGGAAGAAGTTTTTACGCATGGTACCTTGTGATCCATGAGCGTGTTGGGTACGATAGTTAACATTCTGCAACTTCTGGCAGAGCTGCAAGGCCTGTGGGAGGTCGGTTGGTCCGCTAATACTCGGAAGTGTTGGTAAATCACCATTCAATCCCCTTACAAATGTATCTAATGCCTTACTGCGATAAGATTGCGTCATATTTTGCAAAGATTCTGGACCCGTATCCATGCAGGATAATTTATTTAAAATAAGGGATAGGTGATGATAAACATTTTGGTAAAATTCGTGAATAGAATTGTTCCCCTGGACAAGAGTTGTCATTTGGTACTCCAGCGTGCCTACGTCTCGTCTATCAGCATAGTGTAACGTCAAACACTTTGCAATTTTATCCCAGTTGAGGGGGGTGTTGTATGATTCAAGGGCTGTATCTGCCTCTCCTACAATTTTATTCCTTATTACCGAAAGGATCCCGTAATACTTAGGGGTACCCTTCAGATGTTCATAAATTGCCAGAATACGTTCTACGCTCTTCTTCCAGGAACTGAATTCCCCTGGTTTCCCGGAGAAATCCCTCAGGCTTTTAACTATATCTGGGACCTTATCCATATCGGATAAATTGCCTTCATTATTTACGTTCACTGGTATGTCCACATCATTATTTATATCCCCAACAGGGTTAATTATTTCATTTATTATATGTCTTCCCTCTGTTCGTAATGTCTCAATAACTAGCCTAGATACAAGGAGAGCTAAGTTGTCAAGGGGTATATTTGCATTGGGTTGGGGGGGATTTGGGTTAGGTGGGTGAGGAGGAACCATTTCTGCATTCTCATTCCCTTGTAATCGCGGAGGGTGAATTAAATTGTTTCGATTTGCCATATTTTCGCGATTCCGGCGATTTCTAAAATTTCTTAGTGATATCAGTTTAAAATTTTTCGCAAAAACAAAGAATAGCTGATATTCCCGATCACAAGGTTAACACCGACTTAAAAATAGGAATCTGATAACTTTCACTTTGATAAAAATTGATCTGATAAGTTCCACTTTCTTGCTTTAAACTTTGATACAAGTTAATAACTTTCAATTTCTTATTATTTTCTTTCTTTAGTATGTTCACTTTAAAATTTGATTTCCTCTAACAGATCATTTGGAATTATTCAATCTTGTTTTACTTTGCTGATAAAATAATAAATTTACTTATTAATTATTATTTACTTACTAATTTACTGATAAAATTCAAATATTCACTCTACTTTAGTAATCCTGGACTTACATAAAAAGTTTCTAAGAATCATTCCAATAATCGACTTACATTGATATTATGATGGTCTGCATTCTTTTTAAGGTTTTGTTTGTAAAACAAAACCTTATTAAAATCGGTTTACTGTCTGTCTGTCTGTCCGTCTGTCTGTCTGTCTGTCTGTCTGTCTGGAGTGGGGAGTGCGGGGGGTTGAAAGTGGTCATTTTTTTAACGAACGCATTCTCAGGAACTACCCAACCGAAAAATCTGGAAAAAATCAGGGGGCTGCCACTATATGGTGCCTAGGCTCCGAAATACCTTCCATAACGATACCTGTTCAAATAAAGTTAATAATAGTATATTACTATAATTTTTAGTAATTGAGAGGAAAACCCCCCTTAAGTTCACCCTAGGATCACAAAATTTTGCAAGAATGTAGGCTATAGTATAGATCATGATCCTGCCAAATCGCACTATCACTATCAAAGTTATACTAGTTCAAATCTGTCGCTCCTCTGCAAATTCAAGACTATGAATGTCA
The DNA here is from genome assembly GCF_905115235.1 of Hermetia illucens. Lineage (NCBI taxonomy): Eukaryota > Metazoa > Arthropoda > Insecta > Diptera > Stratiomyidae > Hermetia > Hermetia illucens. The sequence goes on from NC_051852.1 coordinate 67,009,114, forward strand.
ACATCACTTGAAAGTGGTTATTTCACATAATATATGCATATTTTACTTGCTGCATGCTAATGGGACAAATGCACACCAAAATCTCTTTATAGAAGAAATACACAAAACCTTTCATACCTGAAGCGTCTAGCTTCCGGTTTCCCGACTTGTTTTTACTCTGCTAAGATCAACTCAATTTGCACTTCACACCGATTAATTATCACTTTTTTAAGGTTTTGTGTAAACACAAAACCTTATTAAAATCGGTTTACTGTCTGTCTGTCTGTCTGTCTGTCTGTCTGTCCGTCTGTCTGTCTGTCTGTCTGTCTGTCTGTCCGTCACACGCATTTTTCTCGGAGACTGTTATCGCGATTGACACCAAATTTGGAAGAAAGGTGGGACCTGTGAACGCTCACGCAAACAGTGAATTACATCCTTTTACGTCGAATTTAAGGGGGGGTCAAAATTTTTTTTCATCAAATATAGTCATGTGGGGTATCAAATTAAAGGTCCCGATTAGTACTTTTGAAAGCCGATCTTAGTTTTGGCATTCGTTGGAAGGGTGGGGAGCGCGGGGGGTTGAAATTGATCACTTATTTAAGGGGGCCATTCTCAGAAACTACCAAACCGAAAAATCTGAAAAAAATCAGGAGGCTGCCACTATATGGTGCCTGGGCTCCGAAGTACCTTTCATGCCGATACCTGTTTAAATAAAGTTAATAATGGTATATTACTACAATTTTTTATAATTGGTTAGAAACCCCCCTTAAGTTCATCCTAGAACAATGAAATTGCAGTGATATAGGCTATAATATAGAGCATGATCTTACCAAGTTTGGTGGAAATCGCAGTATTACTAACAAAGTTATAATACCTCAAATTTGTTGCTTCTTTGAAAATTGAAGACTATGAATGTCAATATCACCCGAAAGTGGATGGTCTCACATAATATATGGATATATTACGTGCTACGTACTAAGAAATACACAAAACCTTTCGTACCTGAAGCGTCCAGCTTCCGGTTTCCCGGCTTGTATTTCCTTGGTTTGGACCGCGATCTTGCGCTAAGGGTGGCTGCCAATATTCCAATTGACTCCGGTTTGCTCTCTTAGCTACTGCGGGGCCTCTTTTCCCTTAAAATACACTCCGAATACTCGATTTGGGTAAATCGCGATAGCTTTTAACGATTGGAAATTGGACCGACTTGGTTATCGTACGAGTACCGATTTTTCACTATTAGTAACTGGTTATACTAAATAACTATCAATTTCGGATATGTCGCAACGCGGTCCCTGCTCGGGCGCCAGTTAATGAATCGGAAAGTCCAACGATTAAAAAAATACAATTTTATTACACTTTCCTTCGTGGTTGATACAAAACTGCACTACTCCTAATACAATAACTGTTTAAATATGTTTTAAATTGCCTAATATGCAATTAGTATTTCACCTATGCAATTGTGCATTTTAATGTTAGTTGATGGCGATGACCCAAATATCTGCTGACACAGGTGCGGTTGCGCGTGTAGCTTATCCCGGCTGATGTTTGACCTGAGTTCAATAACTTCGATCGCTCGTGTGTGAAATGATATCGTGTGCGATAACTTATATAGTGGAGAATATGTGGACAAAGGGATTTTCCGATATTCCCAGTCGTTCAGAAATTACAGTGTTAAACAGGTAAGGAGTTTGCAGCCGCGGCTAGAGTACTCGATGAGGAAGAGCATTGAATCTTTTTTAAGGTTTTGTTTGTAAAACAAAACCTTATTAAAATCGGTTTACTGTCTGTCTGTCTGTCTGTCTGTCCGTCATACGCATTTTTCTCGGAGACGGTTGTAGCGATTGACATCAAATTTGGTAAAAAGGTGGAAACTGTGAACGCTCACGCATATAGTGAGTTACATGCTCTTACGACGAATTTAAGGGAAGGGGGGGGGGGTCCCCATACATGCAAAAGGGGGGTGTAAATTTTTTCTTCATCAAATATAGTCATGTGGGGTATCAAATTAAAGGTCTCGGTTAGTACTTTTCGAAGCCGGTGTTAGTTTTGACTTTTGCTGAAAAGGTGGGGAGTGCGGGGGGTTGAAAGTGGTCATTTTTCCAACGAACCCATTCTCAGGAACTACTCAACCGAAAAATCTGGAAAAAATCAGAGGGCTGCCACTATATGGTGCCTAGGCTCCGAAATACCCTTCATATCGATACCTGTTCAAATAAAGTTAATAATAGTATATTACTCTACTTTTCAGTTATTGACAGGAAAACCCCCCTTAAGTTCACCCTAGAATCACAAAATTTTGCAGCAATGTAGGCTATAGTATAGATCATGATCCCGCCAAATTTGAAAATCGCAATATTACTAACAAAGTTATACTAGGTCAAATCTGCGCTCCTCTGCAAATTCAAGACTATGAATGTCAATATGACTTGAAAGTGGCTATTTTCACATAATATATGCATATTTTACTTGCTACATGCTAATGGGACAAATGCACACCCAAATCTCTTTATAAAAGAAATACACAAAACCTTTCATACCTGAAGCGTCTAGCTTCCGGTTTCCCGACTTGTTTACCTGTTAGTTTTTTACCTGAACCTTATAAATTCGAACACAGGTATAAATATAAAAAGATGGAAAACTTATTTGCTGTTTGGAATAAAAAGGATAGCCCAGTCTAGAGTAAGCACTGAAAGGCTTTCAAGCTATACTCAGTTATATTTTGTCGTAAGTATTGTGCTGTTTGTGTGTTCAGTGATTTTTTTAAATGAATCGTACGAAGGGAGATCGCTTTAACGTTCAACTTTATGCTCGCACTAAAAAACGAGTATTTCATGGGAATCGATACTTATCAGCGAAGAAAAAGGACTTCGCATTAACATCAGCAAAGAAACTTTTAGCAAGCATGAACATGGATGTTCCAATTGCGACAAGTTTTGTATATTGTATATTAGATTTTGTTGGAGTTTTCTCCGGTATTTCTGATAATTTCTGCAAATAATAAAATATACGTAGTAGTAAAGAGGAATGCGTAGGACATATCGAGAAAAGAATGGGAACGCGGCTTAGAAATGCAGAGGAGAATCACAAAGGCATTGGTGGAACAGGGGCTGGAAAACTTACTGATAGGTTTATTAACGACCTCACTACTTTTTTAGGTCTAGCTATTTGTCGACACGCAAATTCGATAGAAGGAATGAAGCAAGAAATTTGGGCAACTTTCTTCCATAAATGTTCTACACACGAAAATCCTCAGCATCAAAATTGTCCAGCAGGCGAGGACAGTTGGTGCAAATGGCGCAAAGCGGAAGCTAAAGGAGAACTGGATAGTTTCCACCACGAGAAGGCACCTTTGACTGAAGAAGCTCAAACAGTCAGCAAACCAATCTGCGAAGATTTGTCACGAGATGACCTCTTGAATAGATGTTTAGGAGCAGAGACCCAGAATAACAATGAGTCGTTAAATGCATTGATCTGGACTTTCGCTCCTAAACACCTTCATTCTGGGGCCAAGGTTGTAGAAATAGCCACTTTTCTGGCTGTAATTATTTTCAATGAAGGACTCAATGGCATTCTCAAAATCCTGGTGACAATGGGATCTCAAGGTGGTCACATATGTCAGGTTTATGTCGACCGCCGTAATGAAGCGCGAATTTGGTGGTTCGAACGACGATCGACTGACCTCGCTAAAAGAGCCAGAATTGAAACCAGAGAGCAACGATCGGCCTTACAAGACCTTCTTGAAGAAACGGAGGGTGCTTTCTATGGACCAGGTATAGCAGATTAATGGTGTGTTAAAAATTTTACTGTTGATACTCACATTTAAATTTTCAAATGCGTTTTTCTCGAAACTGCATCTTGAAAATCGGCTGCCACCATAACTCAAAATCTATCCAACCAAATTCCTTAAAATTTTCACGACTTCTTTAATGCATATTTCTACGGTCCGCAAAGTCCAACTTATTGAACACTATCCGCAAACTCCATTAGCACATACATACATATACAGTAATTGATGCTGACATTCACATAACAAAAAATAGCTAGCTGGACATACACGTCTTAGAGTGCAATAAATTTACGTGAAATGCAGAAATTTAACTTTCAATAACTTTGCAAATAATAGTTAGATTGCGTTCAAACTTTAAGGAATTATGTCCCATATTATCGAACATTACGGTTAATGAATTTTGTACTTCTAGAATGAACTAAAGGGGGATTTCCGGGTAAATTTCTAAAATATGGTGATATACCATTATTAACTTTATTTGTCCAGATCTTGGAACTGGATGTATTTTGACACCTAGATTTTTTTGAGATTTTTCGGTTGGATACTATTTGTGGGTTGTTGGTTGTTTCACACAGAACCTTAAAAACGGCTCGACCGCGCGGATTACATCCTCGAACATTGCCCCTTCTATCCCAGATGCTTAGTGAGGCGCGCCCTCTGAGGCTTCCAACCTTCCTTGACATCCTCAGGTCATTATTTTGGAGGATGAGAGAGAGAGCTAAGGAGGAGGAGAGAAGACGGGAGTCCTCGAATCAAGGAAAATTATTTAGAATACGAATTCGACTTTACAACAGTAGGGGAAAAAATCATGATCCGAAATAAATGATAAGTAAAACGACATTAAAAAAAACAAAAGATAAACAAGTCGGGAAACCGGAAGCTTGGCGCTTCAGGTATAGAAAGTTTTGTGTTTCTCTATGTGAGAAGCATAACGCAGTTCTCCATTGGCTGATAGCATTGTCTCGAAATATTTAAATCGCTCACTTCTGTCAATGACAGTAACCTGCCCAGAACTGAGCGATTTAAATATCCCGGGTCAGTGCTATCAGCAAATGGAGAACTGTGTAATGACATTGCTTCACGCATTAACGTAATCTGGATGAAGAAATTGACCGCAATGTCGTCCGTCTGCCCAATGAACAATGAACTGCGTCTTGCAGTAATGGACATGAACATGTTGCGTTGGACTAGTGGCATAACATGTCTTCATCACATCCGAAATGGGGATATCCGTGATCGATATGGGGTTGTACCGATGGTGGAAAAACTGCGAGTGCAATGTCTTCGATGATATGGTCATGTAATTCGCGCAAACGAGAATTCACTTGCCAAGGTTGGTATGGTCATGTAATTCGCGCAAACGAGAATTCACTTGCCAAGGTTGGTCTGAGCATCGATCGATGGTGTTTAGAATATAATCAGAATAAGTCTTTTTAAGAAATATAACACATCTTTATCTAGAGTATAATATTAACTCGCAATAATTGCATGCAAGGTATTAGTTTCGATTGTCAACAACGATGGTAAAGAACTCGCGTTAAAAATGTATTGAACAAAATCAGCTAAAAATACATTGCATGAGAAATTGGTTGACATAGCGTTTTTTTTGTAATATTCGTACCTACGGTTTTTAGTCTACTAAGAATTTTACCTGTAAGCAAAAATTGTGTATATAATAAGTGTGTCTCAATCCTGATAGGTCCACTCGGTGATACACCGGGTGAGTCTTTTCTTGATCAAGTGAAACACCTGCTCAAGTCAAAACCAAGTAAAGTTCGTTTTTAAGTCTGTCAGTATGTTCATTGGGTGAAACACCGAATGAGTCCGTCTTTCTTAATTGGGTGGAACACCGAATCAAGTTTAGTCCAGTAGAGTATATTTCCAAATCTTCGAAGTCTCCAGCAGCCTCACTGGAGAAGAATAAAAGGCTTAGTTCTTCGGGACTTGAAAATACACTAAATTCTTTATTAATTGTTCTCGCTTAAATAGGTACAAGAGTGCTTACGCGCTAATATCAAAAAGTGTACAAAAATGCTTACTTGCTATGAGAAAAATTATCATACAAATTGCTTACATGCTAAATATGCGTGCATGCGGAAAATATTCACCTTGGATATGCAAATATTTTTTGCATGCACCGGATGCGCGTGCAGACGGTTTTTTTTACTGCAGCCTGAACATCCTCCCCTCCGTTGAGCGTTAGGTCAACCGTTATTCTGGATCAATCGCAATCGTAAAGGCTGGGGTTGAAAGATTCCTAGGTAGAGGTATCGGTTTCGTAGTAGTGTTACGAGAGGTCCTACATCTGTGTTTCCAATAAAGGTAAATTACTACTGTTAGAATACCACCGAGACAAATGTAGGCGATAGTGATATGGTGAACGTCCTTTGGGAGTATGGTAGTCACTAGATGCTCCCGTTGTTGCAAGTTGTATAGATCCATCTTCAGTTCTGTTAAATTTTTCAGAAGGGATTCTCCTATGCCTTCGTCATTACTTAATTCGCTGCTATGTGGTGGTAAAACGAATTCGGTAAGATTCTGAATTGGTGTAAATGAAATGTTAATAGTGCTTGGAAATACTTGATGTGCTTGGATAGTTAGTGATTCCTCTCTTATGGTGCAACCTTCACGTAGTTCAATGATACCGCTTCCTGATAGAGTCATCTGAGTAACTGTTGTGCCGCAGCCTATGTTTATCTCCTTGTCTTCGAAGAAATATATCCAACGGTTGGTGTTTGGCAACTGGATCCATCGTGATGGGTTGTCTAATTTGGACATTTTGCATCGTTCTTTGGAAGGAATGTGACTGATGAAGCTCATTTCACATGCATTAACTCTTGATCCTATCCGATATAGGGGATGCTGTTGTCTGCAGACGTAGTTCAACTTCTGAGTCCGATGGCAGTGCTCCACCTCCTGATCAGGCATGGGATAGTACTGGTCACGATCCCAATTAACGATTAGATAACGTAACGTTGTTGTGATTGCAGTGACGATTCCATTAGCAGAGATGGGCACAGGAACAATATAGAATAGCTCGAAACTTTCGACCGATATTAATGGTAGTTTTAATCGGAAGATAATATGCTCTGCCATGATGCGTCCTTCAATAGTCATGATATTATACAGCTCTAGTAGATCGTTCGATTTAGTTGGCACCCGTAAATGTGGAGGTAGTTCCTCCCTGATGTTGGATAACTCCTGTTGTAGTTGTTGTGGTGCCAACAATTGCGGGTTAAATTTTCCATGGTGCGTGTCAATAAGGATGTCTAGTAAACTGGTTTGTACCTTTTGATAGTGGTTGACTGATAATAAGAGCTGCAACGCTGCTGATGAAAAGGTCTGCATCACTTCTTGCTCCCACACTTCCTTGGCTATTTTGTTTGTTTGTGTGGCGGTATGGTTGAGAGCTACGTTTAGAGTTTGCATCGATTTGTGGGTTGATTGCTCTAAGTTCATCATTACATTGACCGTGGAGTCAACGATGGACGTCTGGTTTTTCATTAGTTGCAGGAGATGTTCGTCGTTCCCCTTTAAGTTCTTTATAGTTTCTGTCATCTTTGTAGCATAGTCAGAATCGAGTACTCCGAAGAGTGAGTTGGCAAGGTTACCAACGATATTTAGAGCTCCTCTTTTATGTCTTCGTGACATCTCGTTATTGAATGGCCGTAACAGTTCGTTATTAACTGCTATATCGCTTAAGAGGTGGTTAAGCTGCATTGTGGTGGCTAAACAGGAGTTATTGTTGTGTAGTTGGTTACAAATATTGTGAAGTCTCGCAATTCCTGTTTGTAGGTTGTCCATGTTCTTCCAGTATGATGTGAGGTTGTAATAGATTATCAAATTCCAATCGTTCAAGATCAAGTGGGCGGCTCCTAAGTTTTCGAAGTAGATACCTGGTGGAGATTGGAAAGAGGTGATCCGTGCTGGGTTGGCTAGAACGGGTAGGATTAAACTAGTCCACAGTAGCAGGTTTACAGGGGAGTGCGAAATTGTCTTCTTCTTCGCTCTTGAACATCGAGTTGGAGTGCCTGATCTTCAACAGGAATGTTGTTTAAAAGATTCTTGTTGTTTGCACACCACTTTCTAAGCTTAAAGCCGGCTGATTGCAAGATTGTGCGAAGTTGATGTTGCGTCTCAATAGCTTCTGTCAAGGTGTTGGCACCTGACATCACATCGTCCATATAAAAATTCCGTCTTAATGCAGTCGAACCGGATGGGTATTTGTGCGTTGTCTGTGATGACAGTTCTTGGTGGTGGTGAGCTATGGTGCAGAGGAAGTACCATATGTGACCGTGTTCAGCTGATAACATCTTATAGGTTCATTAGGCTCATTTCGCCATAGAATTAGTTGAAATCTCTTGTCTTCCTCCGGCACCTGGACTTGTCGATGCATCTTTTCGATGTCAGCAGTAAAAACAAAGCAAGGCAGCCGAAATCGTACGAGAATGGTAAATAATTCGGATTGGATGGTAGGACCTGTAGCAAGTACATCGTTCAAACTATATCCAGAAGAGGTTTCCGAAGAGGCGTCAAAAACTACTTTAAGTTTAGTGGTGGTGCTCTCTGGCTTCAGAACGCTATGATGGGGAAGAAAGTAATGAAGACTCGGAATGCTTCCTTCATCTATTTCCGTCATATGCCCCAGTTGCTTGTATTTGTCCATAAATTCATTGTACTGTTTGCGTAGTTCTGGGTTTCGTGCTAATCTCCATTCTAATTTGAAAAGTCGCCTCTCCGCATTGCCCCTAGATTTGCCGAGTTTTGCTGGATACACCTTGAAAGGCAGTTTCACAATGAAACGTCCATTGTTCGTTCGTTTCATGGTTTGAGCAAAATGATTTTCACACTTTATTTCTTGTGTTGTCATCGCAAGGTTCTCTGTAGATTCTGGTTCCTCCAGTTTCCAAAAACGCTCTATCTGCTCGCTGAGCTTGGAATCATCGGTGTTGAGGATGCCGCATGTAACCACTTTCTGATAGGATGTTGCAACCCTTCCAGCAATTATCCAACCAAAGACCGTGTTTTGCAGCAGTGGCAGGTTCCTTGATAGCCGCATTTGCCCTGTAGCTAATAGTTCGTAGTAGATGTCAGCTCCGAGAAGTAGATCAATACGCCCTTCCCGGTCAAAATGAGGATCGGCAAGCTGAATGTTGCCGGGTATGGCCCAATTCCTTGAATTCAGACCTTGCGATGGTTGAGAGGCTGTTATATGTGGTAAAACTATAGCGTCTATCTTCCGTGCAAACGTAGTGATTCTTGATTGCAATGACAACGTTATCTTCTGTTGCGATTGTTGCGACGCTCCGCCCAGACCACGAATGGGTATATGGTAACTAGTTGGTTGTAGTCCCAGCTTTCTCACAGCCGTTTCTGTAATTATGTTTATTTGGGAGCCACTATCCAGCAGAGCTCTCATTTCTATCGACTTGCCCTTTTGGTTTGTCACCTTGATGAGTGCAGTAGCTAATAGAACAAAAGGTCCCTCTGATGCTGATATTTCCGTTGATAATGCAATAGAATGGTTGACATTTGTAGAACCCTTGTCCTTTACAATACTTGATACTTGACCTTGCTTGGTGGCGTTGGCTGTTGTTTGAATTGCGGTGATAGAGGGCGTTGTTTTGTCTTGATTGTTGGCGTCCATATGTAGTAGAGTGTTGTGCTTCTTTCCACATTTAAGACAACTTCCTGCGCTGCACTGTGCACTTCGATGTCCTTCCCGTAGGCAGTTCAAACATAGCCTCAGCTGCTTGATTTTGGCTACTCGATCCCAGATGGACAATTGTTTAAAGGCTTCACATGTGTAGATTCGATGGCTTCCCTTGCAGTTTTTGCACTGTAAAGATTGACTGTCCTTGGTGGATATTAAAGCCGAGGTTCGGTTTGTATGTTTGTTTTGAGTCGTACTCCTCTTGTCGCTACACAAGGCCTCTAAAGACTGAAAGCGTCTTTCCAAAAACGCGAGAAATGCATCAACCGGCTGCAGTTCTCGTGGTGAAGTCAAAGTTTGTTCGTATAAGGCGTGCGTAACCTTGTCTAACTTTTTCAGTAAAATATGTAATAAAATGGGATCCCAACTAGCTATATTGATATTAAAGTTCTTGAGTCCTGCTAGACATTCCTTCGTAATGTCATGAAGTTTTTTCAAAGCACTGGGGGAATCCGAAGTAATCATCGGCTGTTGTGTGAACCTATCCAATAGCATGGCTACCCTCAATCGTTGATTGCTGTAGCGGTTTGTTAGCGTTGTCCATGCAATGTCATAATTTTCGTCAGTGATGGGCAGATGACGTATAAGTCGCTCTGCTTCACCCTTTAGATTGGTCTTCAAATACCACATTTTCTGAGCATTTCCCAATTGCTGCTCGTGGATCATCTGGCGGAATAAGTCGTGGAAGGATTGCCATTGTGCATAATCACCGTCAAAGGCAGGAATTGTCACGTGTGGCAAGTTGATGCTTGGAAAGGCCCTTGTAGCGGTAGCTATGCTAGGCTCTAGCTTTGAACGGCATTCAGCGAGAAATATTAAAGTGTCTTGAATTCGCTCTTCGAGGTTGAGAAAATTCTCCTCGTTGTACCCTAACTCATTTGGATCGCTGGAATATTGCCATATATTCTGATGGCCTTGACGCAACTCTTCCCAGTACTTTGATAAAGTAGCTGCCTTCAATTCGTAGTATGATTTGGGTTGTGTCTGTTCAACTGTGTCGATGCCGCTAATAATGTTTTCCACAGCCCGTATCCTTGATTGCTGTTGCCTTATTAGTACCACGACATCGCTGGGAAGCTCGTTCTGAGCATTGTTTGCTGCCGTGGCGGCCTTTGTATCTAAAGCACCCGTGGCTGATTTACCCAAATCGATATTCAACTTGGACGTGCCTTCCAAACCCTGAAGGCGTTCCGCAATGTCCTCCCTGTACTTGGTGTACTCGCGCTGCATTGAAGAGAAATATTGTTTCTCGAAATATGGATGAGCTGGAAGATAATGCGCTAACTCTTCAAGCTCTTCATTTCTCTCCGAAAAGGCTGTCCAGAGATTTTCCAATTGTTCCAATCTCGTCATGAGATATTCCCTTGTCTTACGAGCTACCGAATCTTTCCGGTAGTTACTCAAAAGACGCTGAATCTCCTGGCCCGTCACATCTTGTTGTTGAGTGAGATTATTAATTTTCTCAAGTATCGCCTCCATGATTGGCTAGGATAATTCTGCAAAGTTATTAACTCGCCGCGTGTCCTTTTAATGTTGTGATCGGCCGATCACGTCGGGGTCACCAAAAAATGTCTCAATCCTGATAGGTCCACTCGGTGATACACCGGGTGAGTCTTTCTTCTTGATCAAGTGAAACACCTGCTCAAGTCAAAACCAAGTAAAGTTCGTTTTTAAGTCTGTCAGTATGTTCATTGGGTGAAACACCGAATGAGTCCGTCTTTCTTAATTGGGTGGAACACCGAATCAAGTTTAGTCCAGTAGAGTATATTTCCAAATCTTCGAAGTCTCCAGCAGCCTCACTGGAGAAGAATAAAAGGCTTAGTTCTTCGGGACTTGAAAATACACTAAATTCTTTATTAATTGTTCTCGCTTAAATAGGTACAAAAGTGCTTACGCGCTAATATCAAAAAGTGTACAAAAATGCTTACTTGCTATGAGAAAAATTACAAATTGCTTACATGCTAAATATGCGTGCATGCGGAAAATATTCACCTTGGATATGCAAATATTTTTTGCATGCACCGGATGCGCGTGCAGACGGTTTTTTTTACTGCAGCCTGAACAAAGTGTTCAAATGCAATAAAATTTCAATATGGTTCAAGCACACAAGCCTTTAATTTGTTTAAAGCTTAGGTGAGACTGCCTAAGCACTTGGCCATATTCAGTTTGATTTTTTTAGAAAAGTCAACAGATGGTAAGCGACCAAAAGGCTGACCGAAACCACAGGGCTCGCTTGTGAACCGGACAAAGGCTGAAGAAAAAGAAGAAGATGTGAGGAGCGATGCATGGATGAAAGCTCCGTGCCACATATCCAAAAATTCTATTGCCCTTGATTTTTTAGAAAGCGATTTAAATAAATCATTTGTTGGAAAGCCCTGTATTGATAATAGTCAACCTCATATGCTTCACACTCTGAGTTTAATATCATTAGCAAATGCGAAGAATTTAACGTACATCAGAAATAAACAAGTCGGGAAACCGGAAGGTGGGCGCTTCAGGTATGAAAGATTTTGTTTGCTTCTTCTGTGAGTATATTTGAGTGCAGAACTATCCCATTTGTACGTAGCCTGTTATGTATATGCATTTAGCATGTCAGATTTAGTACTTCGGGTTGTAAATTTATACGGTAAAGACAAATTTGGATTACCTACTGTAACATTATTAATATTAGTATGCTTTTGATCAAACTTGGGATAATATGCGTCGTTTTATATTTTATACTACTACCAACTTTTATAACTCTGAGATAAAGTGAAGGGGGTTTTACTCAATTTCCCCAAAGATATGGTAATATACTGGCCTGGGCACCATACATCTTCATGTTTTTTTTTCAAATTTTTCGGTTGGATAGTTTCTGAGAACAGCACCCCCCTTTTACATGTGTGGACGCCCCCCCCCCCCTCCCCCTAAATCTCAACGTAGAAGGATATTACTCACTGCATATCTGGGAGTTCAGTTTTTCTCACCAAATTTTCGTGTCAATCGGTATAGCCATTTCTGAGAAAAGTGCTTGTAGCAGACAGACAGACAGACGGACAGAGAGACAGACATTGAGCCGATTTTAAAAAGGTTTTGTTTTGCAAACAAAACCTTAAAAAGCACTAGGGAGAACTAGACTTTCATGAATGTAATTTTAATATTTCACTCGAAGGTCAATTATTCTCGTTAATTATGACGTTAGCATCTTATTTGTATGGCTTAAGATGCTGTTAATTCGCACGAAATTTATAAGTTTGAATTGCAAACTGTTGAAATTTCATGAAACTTGGCATGCGTGTGCACGATACTGTCCTCTACGGTGGTCCAAAATTTAATATTCCTAGGATGAACTTAAGGGTGGGTTTTCAGTAAATTTCTAAAAGCTAGTAATATACTATTAGTAAGTATATTTGAGCAGATCTCAGAATGGGACACCTCTCGAGGCTTAGATTTCGCATAAGTGTTTTACATGAAATCTTAAAAAGGGCTGGAGAGAAGTAGATTCTTCATAAATGCGACTTTAATATTTCACTCGAATGTCAATTATTCTCGCTAATTATTTGCATGGCTTCTGAAGCAGTAAATTCGCGCGAAATTGCTAAGTTTGGACTGCTATAAATTTGACGTTGGTGACCAAATTCCCATGTCCTCTATGCTGGTGTGAAATTTGGAACTCCTAGGATGAATTTAAGAGAGGTTTTTTTGTCAATTTCTAAAAGTTGTTAATATGCTATTAGTAAATTTATTTGAGCAGATATCGGAATAGGACATATTTTGAGGCCTAGATTTCATATAAGCGTATCACCCTGATTTTTTTCGGATTTTTTCGTTGGGTAGTTTCCGAAAATGAGTCCTGTCTCACTTTAAGTGCGTACATTTTGACTCTTTACTCATGCACGTTGCAAATCATGCCAAAACTAATGGCAGTTTCGTAAAGTACTAATCAATACATTTCATTTGATACCCCCACACGACTATATCCAGTGTAACTTTTTTAAATCCCCCCTTGGCATATATAGGGAGCCCCCCCTTTAAACCCCACCTAAATTAATGTCACTCCCTGGGATTTCATAGTCCCCAAATTTCTTTTGCATAGACCAGGTATTCCCAGGCTCTATGCTACAACAGCAACTCCAAGAGTTCTATTTCAAATCAATGATGAGGTTGCACCTCGACTGTGCTAATATGTCACTTCTGCAATTACCATTACGTGTGTATTGTGGTGTATTTACGGCTGTCAGATTACACGGTCAGAAGATTCGCTTCCGCGTTATTGGTTTGCTTGACCGAAGAGATCCACCATGGAAAATTCATCTGAAACGTCGACAGGACTCACTAAGGGAGGACATTGCTATGCTAATTCAAATCGGCACTAGTAATGCCAGCAGATGGGTGCGCAATAAAGTGCAGAGCGCTTGCAGGAACCATGCCATCCACAGTGAGATAATCGCAGTTGAAACTCGGGACACACTGAAGCAGAAACTTTCTGTCATATGCAGTCGGTTACGACAATATGGCGAAAGTCACTCCAGACGTATCCAGAATGTAGCTTACGCGAGAAACCAAGGGAGTTCCTTCAAATCACACAACGAATCCCAACAGAAGGTTCAGAAAGTACAACTTTCGATGACGGGAGGAAAAGAATATTGGAGTGGGCTCTGGGAGTTACCCACCACCGAAGGCACCCGCCATGCCAATACGCCTGCCATGAATTCCGCGGGTGTTATCGAAGAGGAAGTTCGACGAGCCATAAACAGCTCCAAGAACTGGAAGGGCCTAAGCCTAGTTCCGGTGCAGAATCTCTTTTACAAGAAATTTACCAGCTTACATAGTCGGTTAGCACATGCCATAAATCAGGTGATTGGTCGACCGGAGGAATTTCCACCCTTCCTTACTGCGGGAATTACCTACCTTGTGCCTAAAAAGACACGGGGGAGAACCCGGCGGACACAAGACCAATTACTTGTTTACCAACCCTCTAGAAATTCATAATGTCCATTATTAGTGGAAGGGTCAATGCGCTCCTCGAGGCCAACATCCGTATACGGAGCGACATCTCCCAGGGGGATTCTATGAGTCCCCTTTGTTTTGCGTGGCACTGAACCCTTTTTTATGGCTACTGAATGATGCTAGAGGCCATGGTTTTGCAATCAAATATGACCTACATGCGAAGTGCGAGCTGACACGCTTGATGTACTTAGATGACATCAAGCTCTATGCTGGTACTGACCGCCATCGCTTAGAAGTCCGTTACGAATAATAGACATATTTGACCATGATATTAGGTTAAAATTTGGATTAGACATGTGTCGAATTCCAGCCTTCCGCATATGTCATTTCGAGCCGCATGCCAGTCATAGCATTGGTGACCTCCACATCTAAGCTATGACCGAAACAGACTTCCACAAATACCTAGGAATTCTGCAAGGAACCCATGCTCGAGTTGGCGATCTGAGGGATGCTCTGCTGTGCGAACTCCTGCGACGTGTAAAGCTGGTACTGAAATCGCATCTCTCGGGGAAGAATAAATTAAACGCGTCGAATGTGTTTGCTATCCCTTTTTAAGGTTTTGTGTGAAACAAAATCTTATTAGAATCGAGTCGATGTCTGTCTGTCTGTCTGTCTGCCCGTCTGTCTGTCCGTTTGTCTGTCACAGCCGATTTATTCGGAAACGGCTGGACCAATTGTCACGAAAATTGGTAAGAGTATGCGATCTGCTGTTCCCTTGCAGTCCCCTCCATGCAGTAACTGGCGCCATTTTGTGTTAAGTCTAAGGGAGGGCTCCCCATATATGTGAAAGGAGGCTGAACAATTTTTTTTCACAGAATGTGGCCATATGGCGTATGAAACGAAAGGGCTCAGTTAGTACTTTTCAAAACTGGTTCCGTATTTGACATTGTGTGAAATATAGGGGAGTGAGGGCTCAAAATATGACCCCCGAAAAGTGCAACAGATCTCGTTCTCAGAACCTATCCAACCCAAAAATCTGAAAAAAAAACACAGTGGTGCACCTCTACGAAATCTAGGCCTCAAAATATATCCGGTTCCGATATATGCACGAATAAAGTTAATAATAGTATATTTCCACATTTTAGAAATTTACCCGGCACCCCTCCTTATGTCCATCACAGAACTATTATTAACAAAGTTATAGGGCGTAAAACTTCACCATTTACTTTTTTTTACTATAACCTGGATGACGTCATCATCATTTATCAATTCGTCAATACCACAACGAAATGAACGAAAGAATTATTTTGTTTTAGTTTTTTGGATATTTTATATGAATATCAATTACTTCAATCAGACATGTGCGTATGTAGGTATATAGTATATGCGTGCTAATGAACTTTGCGGGTAGTGCCTAATTCAGATAGATATAAGAAGTAAATCGGAAATCGGGGGTCCCCATACATGCAAAAGGGGGGTGTACATTTTTTTTTCATCAAATATAGTCATGTGGGGTATCAAATTAAAGGTCTCGGTTAGTACTTTTCGAAGCCAGTCTTAGTTTTGACTTTTGTTGAAAAGGTGGGGAGTGCGTTGGGTTGAAATTGGTCATTTTTTTAACGAACCCATTCTCAGAAACTACCAAACTGAAAAAACTGAAAAAAATCAGGGGGCTGCCACTATATGGTGCCTAGGCTCCGAAATACCCTCCATACCGATAGCTGTTCAAATAAAGTTAATAATAGTACATACTACAATTTTCAGTAATTGACAGGAAAACTCCCCTTAGGTTTACTCTGGAATCATAGAATTGCAGCAATGTAGGCTACAGTATAGAGCATGATCCTGCCAAATTTGGTGAAAATCGCACTATTACTAACAAAGTTATACTAGGTCAAAACGGTCGCTCCTCTGCAAATTCAAGACTATGAATATCAATATCACCTGAAAGTGGCTATTTTCACATAATATATGCATATTTTACGTGCTATATGCTAATGGGGCAAATACACACTCAAATCTCTTTATAAAAGAAATACACAAAACCTTTCATACCTGAAGCATCTAGCTTCCGGTTTCCCGACTTGTTTTCTTAGAAAACGCATAGAATGCGAAGATTGTGTCAAACAATTGAAGGGAATATAAGTTCCTTGGTTTCCTGAGAATTCGTTATGACAGTGGTATTTAGTTTAGCTAAAAAATGTTGTATGTTATTTTGTTTCTGGTCAAAAGCAATAATTTGCAAGTGCGCAATTTCTATAAACGCAGGTAGCTAAAACGTGTATAAAATTACTTTTGAAAAGTTTTTTTTTTTGTAATTAAAAGTTGTGACGTGATATTTTATAGTGTTCTACGTAAAACAGTGCTCAACTTTAACTTTTTTAGCTTAGATTATAGCGGTGCCTCGTGGAAAAGTGTCAACCGAAGAAGAAAAAGCCCAACTTGTCAGAATGGAAGATTCGGACTGCACAATCAGAGCGATGTTGAGGGAAATTAGTAGATTCGACGGAGTTGTGCGGAATTTCTTTAGATTAAAGGGAAAATACGGTACAAAAAAAAAATATACGTGGAAATAAAAAAATCAGGAAAAGAGAAATCGCCCCGATTAAAGAGGAAGCTACTAGAAATAAACTTTGCTTCGTTCCAGGTCATGCCGAAATTACTTCTTCTTACTAAAAAGAGAGGATTGCAACGGATTTTCTTTGCTGATAACAGCATTAACTATAAAAAACCTGCTAAAGTACCTCATTTAACACCGACAAATAATAAGGGTCGTCTCAAATTTTGCTAGATCGTGGATGAAATGGGAAGGAGAATGGAAGGCAGTATTTTTTTCGGATGAGCAGAACTTCAACCCTTACGGCCCAGCTGCATTCAGCGCATTTTAGCACAATCTAAAACAAGTCGGGAAACCGGAAGCTTGACGCTTCAGGTATAAAAGGTTTTGTGTTTCCCTATGTGAGGAGCATAACGTAGTTCTCCATTGACTTATAGCATTGACTCGAGATATTGAAATCGTTCAGTTCAGGTTACTGCCATTGCCAGAACTGAGCGATTTAAATATCTCCAAGGGCAGGTTACCGACATTGCCAAAACTCAGCGATTTAAATATCTCGAGGGGCAGGTTACTGCCATTGCCAGAACTCAGCGATTTAAATATCTCGAGTCAATGCTATCTGCCAATGGAGAACTGCGTAATGAAATTATTTCACACATTAATGCAACCTGGATGAAGTGGCATTCCCCAACTGGTGTTCTTTGTGATCGACTCATCAGCACACGTCCCAAATCTAAAATTTGCTGCAATGTCGTCCGTCTGCCGCTCTCTATAGTTCTGAGTATTGGCCGACTATAAAGGTCAATGAACAGCGTCTTGCGGTAATGGGGACGAAGATATTGCATTGCACTGGTGGCGTGACTTGTTTTGATTACGTCTGAAATGAGAATACCCGCGATCGAACGGGTTTGCACCGATCGTGGAAAAACTGCGAGAGAGGCGTTTTCGATGGTGTGGTCACGTAATTCACACTAACGAGAATTCAACAACCAGTATTCGTCACAACATCGAAAGCAATGGTAAGCAACCACAAAGCCGGCCAAAACAATGGTGGCTTCATATGCTGGATGGGGATTTAAAGGTCTCAAGATTAGGCATTTGATAAAATAAAATGACGAAACCGATCACCACAGGCCGACCCCGCTTGTGAACTGATGGCTGAACAAAAAGAAAAAGATGTGAGGAGCGACGAGTGCATGGCAGCTCCGTGTAATATAGCTAAAAATTCCATTGCCCTCTATTTTCTAGAAAGCGATTGATAATGGTCAACCTCGTACGCCTCACACCCTGAGTTTAATATTATTAGCAAATGCCAACAATTTAACCAACATCAAATATAAACAAGTCGGAATACCGGAAGCTCGCGCTTCGGGTATAAAGGTTTTGTGTTCATCTTATGTAAGAGACGCACATTTCTCTGTCCGTATATAGCTACAAATCCAACATAATCCTTCATATTTTTCCAAACTACGAGACATACGTACATATTCGAGCCATAGATATCACGCTCACCCTAAACAAACAAACTGCCTATTACCTGCTGTACACATATATGCACGTATCTAAATTTATCGTACCCAAATTTCCGATTTACGTCTTATATCTATCTGAATTAGGCTCTACCCGCAAAGTTCATTAGCACGCATATACTATATACCTACATACACACATGTCTGGTTGACAAATAACTAAAAAACTAAAACAAAATAATTGTCTGCGACCCAATTCAGAAGAATTCATTTCGTTGTGGTATTGACGAATTGATATGTGATGATGACGTCATGCGGGTTGTAGAGTGCACGAAATTCACAAAAAATTGTAAAGTTTCACCCCCTATAACTTTGTTAATAATAGTTGGATTTTCTTCAAACTTGACCAAACTGTGCATTATATTCTTCGTTACACTCATGCCAAATTTTGTATTTCTGGGACGAACATAAGGGGGGGTGCCGGGTAAATTTCTAAAATGTGGAAATATACTATTATTAACTTTATTTGTGCAGATATCGGAACCGGATATATTTTGAGGCCTAGATTTCGTAGAGGTGCACCACTGTGATTTTTTCCAGATTTTTCGGTTGGATAAGTTCTGAGAACGAGACCTGTTACACTTTTTGTGGGTCATATTTTCAACCCTTACTCCCCTATGTTTCATCTAATATCAAATATTGAACCAGATTCGAAAAGTACTAATTGAGACCTTTCATTTGATACCCTACTTGGCTACATTCTGTGAAAAAAAAATTTGCACCCTCCATTCACATGTACGGAGAGCCCCCCCTTAAACTTAACGCAAGATGGCGCCACTTACTGCATGTAAAGGGATCACCAGATTACATACTCTCACCAATTTTCGTGACAATCGGTCCAGCCGTTTCCGAATAAATCGGGTGTGACAGACAGACAGACAGACAGACAGACAGACAGACAGACAGACAGACGGACAGACAGACACCGTCACCATTCTAATAAGGTTTTGTTTCACACAAAACCTTAAAAAGGGCTAGGGAGAATTAGATTCTTCTTGAATGGAATTTTAATATTTCACTCGAATTTCAATTATTCTCGTTAATTATGACGTCAGCATCTTATTTGTATGGCTTAGGATGCTGTTAACTAGCACGAAATTGATAAGTTTGAACTGCTATAACTTTCCCACTAATAGTTGCATTTTCATGAAACCTGGCATGTGTATGCAAGAGGCTGTCCTCTATGTCGGTGCAAAATTTAGTACACCTAGCATGAACTTAAGGGGAGTTTTTTAATCTATTTCTAAAAGTTGGTAATATACTATTAGTAAATTTTTTGAGCAGATACCGGAATAGGACATCTCTCGAAGATTAGATTTCACATAAGTGTTTTACACAAAATCTTAAAAAGTGCTGCAGATAAGTAGATTCTTCATAAATGCGACTTTAATATTTCACGCGAATATCATTTATTCCGGGTAATTATGACGTCAGCATCCGATTTGCATGGCTTTGGAAGCAGTAAACTCGCGCGAAATTGCTAAGTTTGAACTGCTATAACTTTGGCGTTAATTGCCTGATTTCTATGAAATTTAGCGCATATACACGAAATATTGTCCTCTGTGCTGGTACAGAATCCGGAAGTCCTAGGATGAATTTAAGGGGGGTTTTTCAGGAAATTTCTAAAAAGTAGTAATATACTATTAGTAAGTTTATTTGAACAGATATCGGAATGGGACATATTTTGAGGCCTAGATTTCATCTAGGCGCATCACCCTGATTTTTTTCGGATTTTTGGGTTGGGTAGTTTCCGAAAATGAGTCCTGTCTCACTTCAAATGCGTACATTTTGACTTCTTACTCACGCACTTTGCAATTTATGCCAGAACTATGTCAGTTTCGGAAAGTACAAATCAAGACCTTTCATTTGATACCCTACACACCTATATCCGGTGAAAAAAATTTTTGAGTCCCCTCTTTGCATGTATGGGGAGCCCCCCTTTAAACTCCACCTAAATTTATCCCACTCGCTGTATGCGTAGGATTTCATAGTTCCCATCTATCCACCAAATTTCGTTCGGATCGGTTAAGCCGTTTTGGAGAAAAATGCGTGTGACAGACAGACAGACAGACAGACATTGAATCGATTTTAATAAGGTTTTGTTTTACACAAAACCTTAAAAAATGAAGCTCCTCGAATAAGTGGCAACTTTGGAGGTGGCAATGTTATGGTTTTGGGGGCATTTTCTTTTCCCGGTAACGTTCGATAGGGAATTGTACCAACTAAAATGAATTTAGTAATTTATACTGAGCTGCTGGAAGCCATTTTGATGCCGCATTTAGATGAGAATAATAACATTGACTGGAATTTCCAACATGACAATGCCGTGGTACACGCTACTGCATACCCGAAATCATTTTTAAATGATAAACAAATAAAAAATTTGCAGTGATCCCATCGAAGTCCTGATTTTAACCCAATAGAGAATATGTGGGGGACACTTGCAAGGAAAGTCTATGCGAATGAACGCCAATTTAACTCCCTACTTGAGTGAAAGACAAAAATTTTAGAATGCTGGGACCAAATCGTAGAAAATACTTTAAAAATCTAATATCCTCAACGCCAAATCGAATTTTCCAAGTCATAAGGTCCAATGAGGGCAAAACAAAATATTAGTAACTACTCAATATGCATTTACTTATTTCAATAAGCTTAAAAGTGCAAGTGCGTATATAGAAATTGCGCAGTAAAAATGTAATTTTTGGCAATATAAAAAAAATTAAGATGTATTTTGTTAATTTTTTTTTGTTATTCTAAACTTAAATAAAGATACATTTGCTATCATATAAACTTTACATTTCTCAAGGCGTCTATATAGTCACAACGAGTGGGGCATCAGAGGTAGGGTGTGGTTGACGTGGCGGCAAAACATCATCGCTAGGTCGCCTCGCTTACTTTTACAGCAAAGTGAGACGAGTCCCTTGCATGCGGCAGTTTCTAAGGCCGACTGTGGGCTCACTCTACTTAACTTGAAGGATCGATCTTTTTTTAAAACTAAATTACTTTTTCCTCGAAAAATTTTGAGAAAAAATTCGTTTTTTTTTTTGGCTTCGCGGGAATGAGCGGCGAGCCGCCGACGGGTGGCGGACCAGACTGGTCCCCCACCATAAGGCCTAGGGGCACTCGGATCGGTCGTGGAGTCCGCAACGAGGAGGATCCAGACCTCAAAACAGCCAAAGTAAGGGTAGCCAATCTTGAAACAAGAAATGGCGAGCTGGCGAAGACACTCGAAGATTTGAAAAATCAACTGACAATATTGATCAAGAAAAATGGAAAGCTTACGGAGAAGCTAATGACTGGGAAGGCGGGCCCACCGTCTCCAAAGGTAGCCAGGAAAAAAGTGAAGCTTTCTTCGACTACTTCTGCAGCCATGGAGGAACCGGGCTGCCTTGAGGGCGAACAAGTTTTCGGCAGCGAATCTGTCCGAATGGTGGACATAGAAAACAATAAAGTTGACGATACGAGAGACAGCGACAACGATGGAGATGGAAATGTCCCAGAAGAGGGTGCTAACCAGGCAAGTTGTAGTAGTGAAGAGGGAAAACTGGGTGAGTTTTTGTCCTATGTTTCTAAAAAATTAAAGAAGAAAAACAAAATTGAAGAGAAAATGTTAACTAATGTAAAAAATAATGCAAGTACGAGTGAAAATTAAAAAAATGGTCCGAGCGGGGATGCAAGTAGCACCCGAAATAAAGAAAAGGGGGAAAGGGTGCCCCCCATTAATGTTTATGAATTAGGTGAGATTTAGCCACTCTACTTAATGGGAGCGCGGGGCTGGCGAGGTCCTCGAGCGAGTGAAGGCTCCTAACTTCACCTACACTCCAAAGGAAGAGAAGGTGCAAACCTTCCTTCTGAAAGCCTTGGATGCGAAGGAAGAGCCCGATGAGGTGCTCAAAATACTCCGGGAGGCGGGAACTGAAGTCAAGTTCCTCTCAGTGTCACGCTTTAGTACGAGGAGATCCATTTTGGAAAAACGAAACGAGAGCCGGGGAAACGATCTGATCGGCATTAGGAACAAGGAAAAAACTTTCTGTGTCAACTGCGGAAGCGGAGGGCATCCGGCTTCGTACCGTGGATGTCCTGCGTACCTCAAAGTTAAGGTCACAAGGCAGCAGGTGTCAAGATCGGCCCAAAGGACGAAGATCCCTTCGACACCAATCGTCTCGGGGATTCCATTTGCAGAAGTAGTTCGACAAGGGGGAGCTAAGAAGCCCCAATAAGATGCAAGTGGCGGGATGAACACCATTCTCAATAAAATATTAACCATGTGTGAAAACATGCAGCATACGCTACACGTACCCAATACAAAACTAAACAGTATAACAGAATATTTACAAAAACAGCATGCCCACTGCTAGATCTGCAGTCACAGCGGTACCACTGGATGGTCTCCGGATCATCGCGATTAATGTGAATTCCATCGTAGGAATCCACCGAAGAACGGAGCTCCTTGATTTCGCTGCCAGGCAACAACCTGACATAGTCTTGATTTCAGAAGGATTTTGAATACGTGAGGAACGATAAACTAAATTGTGATGGAGGAGGTGGTACCGGAATACTTGTGGGTCGCCATTATCGTTTCAGGCATATTAATAGGTCTGAATTTGAAATCTTTGGATGTATCGAAGTCTCTTGTATTCTGTTTTCACTGCCTAGAGGAGGGAATTTAGTCTATGCAGTGGGAAACAATCGAGCCAATTTCAAGGAGGAATTCCATTCTCTGTTTACGATACTCGAACTGAACAGGCTGCATAATTATTATATTATAGCTGGCGACTTGAATGCTAAGCATACCTCGTGGCTAAACGCCACAAGTAATCCCAGAGGGATATTTCTCAAATTTTGGATAGAGCAATACCAGATAGAGTATAAATGCGAATTATATGGGTCAGAGAGTCCAACCTGGCCCAGGGCAAATTCCTATCTGGATTTGTGCATTGCTGACGCGCGCTTGAACTTTAATTTTAGGAATCCTCAACGAAAACTACAGACTCTTCCTTACGACAGCGACCATAACGCTATTCTTATTGAAGTTCTGTTTGATGGACAAAGAGTTCGCCTTTGCTGATGGACAGTGGCGTCCACAGGCTGAACTCTAAACAAACAGATTGGAAGAAATTCCAGGAGAAGTTTATTCGGGGATATCGAGAGGAATGGCTGCCTCTTGATGGGAAAAACGATAGTACAATTGCACAGGTGTCAGGAACTTGAGCAACAAGGAAATACTTCAGTATTTTCTCAAGCTGGAGAACTTGACGTTGGATACAATTGAACAAGTCGAAGGATATGAAACTGCAGCCATAAAACGGTTGATAAAAGTGAAAAGCCTTCTGCTCACCCGCGTCAACAAAATCGGAGATATGGGGACTATCATTATCCCATATTGGTTGAGTTCAAATCACTTCTAAAGATTGCGCGGGATGTTATTCGTCAATATTACGTAAATGAAGTTAACTCCCAATGGCGGGAGAAGTTAAAGGGTATTTCACCAAGCGATTCAGATTCATACGTTATTCCGGAAGAAGTCACGAGTAACTGTGCCGAAAATTACAGTTGGTGGCAGCGAGATACAACACCTTATTGACTCAGGTATAGACACGACTAGTGTAACTGCTGATGCGCAAGGTAATTACATCGTGATGGATGATACTCTGAAACTCGAACTTATAGGGGAGCACTTTGAATCGGTGCATCGGCCTAGGACGGACTTTCGGAAATTGTAGAACGAGATGTTCACAATTTCAAATATAGCCTGAACGGCACCACAGCTCTCCAGTTTGGCTCTGCGTTGCAGGCTGATCTCATACCGAGTGATAATCTGCTTGATTACTTTCTCTCATGTGTAGAGTTAACTTCCATATTTAGAAGCGTAGACAATAAGAGATCATCCGGTGTGGATGGCATTCCCAACGTGGTCCTCAGGCATTTACCAGACATTGCAGTTCATAATTATTGCATTTTGTTCAATAATTTATTATTAACAATGGTGAGTGAGTAGACGCTTGCTTTGTAGACATGGAGAAAGCCTTTGATACCGTCTGGTTGGATGGACTGATTTTCAGGCTCCTAAAGAATGAGTTTCTCAGCCACCTCGTAGCGATGATGTGTAGTATGCTGTATGGGAAGTGCTTTGCCATTATGGACGGAAATCTTACTACTAGCAGAAAATTTCATGTTCTGAATGGATTACAGCAAGGGACAGTGACTGCACCTATAGTTTTTGCACTATTTGCCGGCGAATTACTCAACTCTTTCGAGTTTAATAAATCTCCTAAAAGGTCGTTGGTTGCGTTTGCTGACGATCTGATAGCCTACACGGCACACAAGAAAGTAACTGAGATGCAAGTTGAATTTCAGAAGATGTTCAATGATATTAAGTTCTTCACGAACAGTTGGCGGATGAAAATCAATGCGCAAAAGTGTCAAACAATTCTGTTTCGAAATTTCTTGGCGTATGCCAGTCGGAACTTGAAAAGGAATTGGAGAGATTTCCACATTGTCGCGAACGAGGATAGTTCTGAACGCATACCTGGGTGTGCGTCTTGGCGAGCGGCTCCAATTTAACGAGCACGTTAAAGACGCGCTGGAAAGCGCTCGCAGGGCATTTATGTCGCTTCGAAAGATTATTTGCTATCTTACTTTGGTCAGACTGGTGCTCACCTACGGGTGTGCTATCTGGTTTAATTTGAGTACTAGCCAAAAGGAGAAAATAAGGATCTTTGAAAGGAAATGTCTGCGTGCCTGCACGGGGCTTAATAGGCTGCTTCGTCAAACTATGACCACTATCTAACTAATGAAGTGATGTATGCAGCTGCTGCTGTTCCAAGAATCGACAAAGTTATCGTCAGATTGATTCTGAATCATATATTGCGATCTGCTTCGCATGGTGAAATGATGGGTATTTTGAGAAAACTCTCATGACAGGCTTTATTACTCCCGAAGCGTTCGTGTATCTTGACAGGAATGGTCTAATTCTTAATTCTGCCGGTGATGCGGTTATGTATCATATACATAGACGGGCCACGGACAAAAGGCTAGAATACCCCCCAAACTTGACAGTGCAATTGATATTAAGCGGGATGAAAAAGAGAAATCGTGGTACTGGTGGCTGCGGGATGCCGGTTAGCGGTGGCCGTGCTCAGCTCTGCCACTTGTTTCTTGGTGGGACTATGTAAATAATATAAATATTACACGAGTGTTACTTTCACCTCCAGTCGTTATGAATTATATATTTTATTATATTATATTGTGTTCATTTCGCTCATCAAAAGGAAAAAAAAATGGGAAATATAAAAATATCTTTAAATACCTATATATCATTCATTTTATTAACTTTAAGATAAATAGATTGTATATATTTTTGTACTAGCCTTAAGAATAAATTTACATTTCAGAAGTAGTTTTTTTAAGATGCAAAGTGCAGAATTAGGTTAGAGAATTTCGTTTAACTTTTTTGTTCGTCAATAAGACAAAGCTAACCTTGTCGGGTTTTTGACCATTTCCCGATAACTTACATATTATTTTTCAATGTAATGAATTTTGTTATATTAATTATAGATTATTATTTATTAAAAAAACTTTGAGGGCCCACAGTGGCCATAATGTTTCTCCCATTTTTCCTTGATTGTTTTTTCATTCATTTTTCTCGATCTGTGTTATTAATGTTCAACCTTTGGTTTAAATAAAAATGATTTTCAAAATGAAAATGAAAAAAAAAATCAAACATTCAATTAAGTATCAGTCACGATTATAATTGCGACGCAAAATATTTATTCACCCCAGAAAATGACAATATCACAGAATTATCACAAGATTAAAATGTTACGATTGCATATTCAGTTTATACAAATAGTCGGAAAATTGCAGGAGTAAGCAATGCTCAGTTGATGTAATCCCGCCAAATAACAGCTTTCAATGTCTGTCTGTCTGTCTGCCTTTTTTTGTCGATGGAAGGTGGCAAGCTTCAAAAGCCAACGCAGGTTCCTGCCACACGGTTATGTGAGACTCTTACCCACTAAAACCACCTACTTCTCCTAACAGTCTCCCCGCGGGACTCACATGTGGTATTACATCGCGGGGCTGGATCAGAAGTTATTCCGCGCTCATATTGATATTCGTGTTCGTTCTTTCGGATGACTTCTTCCTGCCTAAGCTTCTTTCTGATGGCTGCAATTACTTTTTCGACTTCGGTCCATATCCCTTTTGCTTTCACCATAAGTTCCATGATATTTTCGGGTGTAAAGTGCTCTCCGGTTGTAGCTTCTAATGTATCCCTTTGGGCTTCGAATGAAAAAAGACGTGTTCTGCGTTCTCTGGAATATTTGGGTACTTTGGGTAATATGGCGAATCATCGCGCCCAAATCGATACAGACATGCTCAATAGCATCTGCGTCCGCTCAAGAATTGAGTTAGGTCGAAACCTACTTCGCCGTGGGGTCCCTTGATCCACTTCCGGATATCCTATATGATTTTGTGAGTCCAGCGGCCTTTTTCTGACTCGTCCCACTTCTTTTGCCATTCCGCGACAGTTCAGTTCGTGCGGACTGTTACGCCAGGAGATTCCCCGGTGAGATATGTTCGATCGTAAAGTCGTTGTATTTCTTTCGCCAGAACCTCAATCGGGACCAATCATGTTCAGTAAGCGCAATATGTTCGGAGTACACTTATGCGCTACGCAGCTCCAATCTTTCTCTTATTTGGTATATTTTTCAGTGCATCTGCCCATACTGGGGCTGCATACAGTAGGATCGAACTGACCATCTTCGAAATAAGGAGTCGAAGCAATCTCGAAACCAGCGCTCCGATGTTATATGCCCCCACATGCAATTCGAAATTTAACCTCTGGTCAATCATTACACTTACGTACTTAAGTGCAGGTTTGGAATGAATTGTTTGCGTTTCAAATTTGATCTTCATGAAAGTGCACTTTCTCCGCTTGGTAATAAGTACTACTTCCGTCTTATGCTCTGCGAGCTGTAGACCAGCATTCTCTAACCAGAATTTAATCTCATAGACCGCTTCATTTGCATAAAGCTCGGCTTCCTCGAGAAGGCGTGCAACAACCGTCACACCAATATCGTCCGCGAAATCAACGGAGGCCACACCAGTAGGAAGGTCTAGGGCCAGTACTCCGTTATACATAATAATCCACAGGACAGACCCTTGTGGAAATCCGCATGTCGTTTGGTATGATTTCATCCATCATTTGATTCGCAGCACAAAATCTTCTCGATTAGGAAATCGGAAATGATACGCACCAGGTACTTCGCCACGCCTAAGTTGATTAGGGACTTAAGTATTTTCCTTCATCTAGCGGAAGTAAAGGCATTCTTCACATCAAGTGTAATCACTGCACAACATTTGCCCTCGTCAAGTGCGCTCTTCGTTGTGTTATCTATTAGGACAAGTGCATCCGTTGTAAACCTCTTCTTTCGAAAATCGAACTGATTTTCCATTACCATCCTTTTCGGCAATTTGAAGTAATGTGTTATAGATTACTCGTTCGAATTGTTTGTCGGTATTATTTGGAAGGCATATCGGCCTATAGGATGAAGCTTCACAGGTTTGTTTGGCTTGGGGACTAGTATTAATTTCTGCTTCTTCCATTGTGTAGGAAATGCTCCTTCTTTAAGGCATGTGGTGAACACCTCGGCAAACATATTTGGAGCTATTTTGACTGCTGCCTTGAGAGCTTTATTGGGGATGTTATCCAAGCCAGGTGCTTTATTTCCAACAATTTTATCCGCAGTATCGAGGACCTCCTTTCACTTACCTTGGGAACTTTGGCGATGTCTATCTCAACAGTGGGAAAAGATCCGTTACCATTTCATCAAGCAGACTAGGGCAAGAGATCGGTGGGGAGTGTTTGCCTTTAAGTTTCCATATTCTGGATTTATAGGCACTACCCCAGGGGTTCGTGTCAGCTTCATTACACAGTCGCTTAAAGTGTTCGCTTTTACTTTTTATTATGACCACATGTAATTTCTTCCGAGCATTTTTATATTCTTCATGTAGTTGCTCGTATCCAGATCGGTTTCGATTTCTCTAATTGCGCCTTCTGGCCTTGCGGCATTTTATTTTGCTGCAGAACTTCTTCGAAAATCTCTTTGTCAAACTTATTAGCTGCCCACCTTTCAGCTCTCGTTCGAGACCATTTCATTCGTCTACCATGCCTGATTTCAAAAACGATGGCCTGATGGTCGCTATTTGTATATTCTTCACTGACATACCACTGCAGATCGCTAACAAAAGTGACATCTATCACGGTTCCCACTTCTCACTTTCAGAAAGTGTTCACGCATCCAGCTAGCAACTACAAGATTCAGACGAGAAAGAGCTTCGGGTAATATACGTCCTCTTGCGTTCGTTTCTCACCTGCTCTGGCCACTATCTTAGGGTTATGGTTGTTTGCATCCATTGCTAGCCTCTCCACCAAAGAATGGAGCTCCTCTCTCGTAAGGCTTGGAGCCGCATAACAGCTTTAAATAGATATTCCATCTATTTTTGCTCTAGAGAAGCCACTCTCGAGAATCTCCACTGTTCCTTCTATGACCCGATTTCCGCATGTCCATATCGCTGCTTTTCCGCTCTTATCCACGACCCAAACTCCACTATTTAGATTTTTGTACTGCTCGCAGATAATAACAACGTTGATTTTGTTTTCAAATATCGTCTGGGAGAATAGCTCCTGAGCCGCTTGACAATGGTTCAGGCTTAGCTGTAGGAAACCCATTTGCGCATAGTGTCGATCGCCTTCCTATACACCGGGCAAGTGCTGCTGCCTGTGATATGGGCGCTGTCAATGTCGTTTATTTGACTTCGAAGAGTTTTGCAATGTGGCCTTTTTCCCGCATTTACGACGCAGGTGACACCTATGGTGAACGCTAGTAAATTTTTTCGACACGTGCCCAAACTCTAAACACCTGAAGCATCTTTTCAGAGTTATCTGCTCTCGTAGTCGGCAAATGACCTAGCCAATCCAAACTTTTTTGGCCGTGAGAGCCCTTTTGGCCGCTTCAAGTGTTAGACTTATGGACGCAGTTTGTGTGCCGTCATATGCCTTCCTTAGCTGTAGGATATCTCGCTCCTGGACCGACTCTATTCCCAGCTGGGATCGTGGGACTTGACAAATCTCTTCCTTCGTTGTAATCTCGTCCAAGTCTTTACACTCAATAACCACACAATTTTGACTGAGCTTCACTTCTGCTACCTCATTTAGTAACGACTCGATTTTCTTCCGACTTCTTTTCGCCTGGTTTAAATTCCAGCAATAGGTCGCCCTTCTGCGTTCGCCTTATGCGGTTCACAATTTCACCTAGCTCTATTAACGACGTGTCTGCTTTAACCTTGCGCAGAATATGAGCGTACGTAAGTTCACTCGTTTTTGTTATTATTAGCGCATCGAGGCGGCTTCTTTTCTGTAGCTTTTTCTTCTTTTCCATCTTAGCCCAAGTGAAACCTTGATTGCAGTTACCGTCTTTCGCCGTAGGGTCTGGTAGTCTTTCGTTCAATAAAATTGTTTGCAAAAAATCTTCTGGAAATAGTTAAGGCAATAGGTAGCATTTCAACTAATACACGTAAAACCATCGTGCAATACTTTCTTCCAGCAAATGTTGCAAAAACGGAAATTATTTCCATTCTAAATCACGAAAACTTTCCCACAATCGCAACAGTTTTGAATAAAAAGTTAACTTTGGCGCAAAGCCAACAGTTAATATGAAGGAGGTAAGCTGCAAGTCGAGCCACGATAACAGAACTGCAGCAACTTCTTGCTACTTCGGGACTCACTTCAAAAGTCCAGCTCATCAGATCAACAGCCGTCAATCGGTTAACCGGTCTCGGCCCCGCACATTTCATGTACAATGTACCTTCAATCGCCTCAACCAGGGCAACCTAACGGTCTGCATTTCCAATTTATGACCCAGTCAAGTTTAAATGCCTGGTCAATGTTGACTTCGAACCGGTTATACAATATTTAAGGGGGTCATCCCGTGTGCCGGATCCGAGGAATCAATTTTTTTTACATCAATTGTATCTAGATATAGTGTAGTATATATACGGGCAGTGATTTTTTTTTATATTCGAAGTCATTCGGAAATTACAGTGTGAAACAGGTAAAATGTCACGTGCCAGGTTTATATCGATCGCCATCGTTCGAATGACTTCGCTAAAATCACAAGAATTGAAGCCAAGGCCTTACAAGTGTTCCTTTAAGAAATCTAAAGTTTGTGAACTAGGTATAGCAGATTATTAGTCAGTCAAAGGGTAGTATAGGTCCCGGGGCGAAACGTGGATTGGTACCCACGATGGAGCATAAAACCTGGGAAAAGCCTGCTGAACAAACACCAACAGCTCTACTACCACACCCTATCTTCACCTCCATGTGGTGATCGCTGGGAGTTCTTCCTTCATGAAAAACTGCAGACGAAGAAGAATGAAGGCGAGCCTCCCGCGCCTAAAAACAGGACAAAATATACCAACTGGTCCTCCAGGCTGGGGGTTGGATAGGGCTCATAACCATACACGGAAAACCGATGTTACGAAGCCACGGAAGGACCCTCGGACAGGATAGATTTTACAACGACGAACTCGGCAACGACAACAGATTAACGATTTGCGCATTTTCTCATGGAACGTGCGCACCCTGTGCACACCGAATGCTGCTGAGCAGCTGGCCGATACCCTGTCCCAATATAAGGCTGATGTAACAGCGTTGCAAGAGATGCGATGGACAGGGTCCGGTTTCCTCGAGAAGAGCCGCTACACCACTTATATTAACGGCCATCCAATAAACTATGTGCTCGCATTAGGTTTCTTAGTCAGCCAAAAAATGAAACCTGCTGTTATCGGCTTTGAAAATATAACCGAAAGGCTATTCCCTCTACGTTTGCGAGGCAAGTTTAGAAATATAAGCCTCATAAACGTTCACGGCCCTACAGAGGAGACTGCAGAGTCGGAGAAGGATACCTTCTACTAGGCAGTTGAGCGGACCCTCGAAGCTTGTCCCAAACATCGTATCAAAATAATACTTGGAGATTTCAACACTCAAGTAGAAACGGAGCCCGTATTCAGGCAATACGGCGGCTCCCATATCTTACATAGGGATACCAATGATAACGGACTGCGGATTATTCAGTCAGCAGTATCGCACGAAATGTTTGTCGGTAGTACCTGATTTGCCCGGAAAGCGGTCCATAAACATACATAGGCCTCTCCAGATGAGACCACTAAATACGAGAGGCACCATCCTCTTCAAGTCCACCCAACTACTAGCCTACGCTACCGATATTGACATAATGGGAAGAACAACGCGAGATGTACAGTCTACCTTCATCCAGATCGAGCAGGCGGCGCGAGATCTTAGGCTGCACAATAATGAAGGCAAGAAGAAGTACATGGTGGCAACTTCAGCGCCAAAACCAAAAGAACGAACAACATTGAATCGTACGGATAAAAAAAAAACATGAAGATAGGAGACCACAACTTTGAGACCGTTGAAAGTTTCTCTTAACTAGGGTCGAAAATCACAACCGATAACAGCTATGACGATGAAATCCGCGCACGGTTGTTCGCTGCCAACAGAGTCTATTTCAGCTTACAAAAACCTTTTCGCTTCAAACGTCTCACCCTAGAGTCAAAGCTCTTACTTTACAGGACGATGATTTTACTAGTCCTTATGTATTCCTCAGAGACTAGGGTTCTTCGCAAAAAATCTGCGAGCTCTTGGCCACGTTCGAGAGAAGAATCCTCCGAAGAATTTTTGGCCTACGTAAAACTGTGTCTGGAGTTCCTTATTAAGACAGGTCTAGACTGGATACCGGTTGCTGCCCCGTTGATGATGATGATAAGACTTTATAGTTAAAAACCGCATTCTACTTTTTAAATGCGTTTTTCTCGAAACTGCATGTTGAAAATCTGCTGCCACCGTAGTCCAAAATCTATCCGACAAAATCTTTTAAAATTTTCACGGCTTATTCAGAACATATTTCTACGATCCACAAACTAGGATAATTACGATTCATTGAGTAGTTTTTTTTATTCATTAAAGAAGCCTTGAAAGAAGAACAAAGTTTGCAAACTACGTTAAACAAGGCACCAAAAATTTAGCTTTCCATATTTTTTAATATTCTTAATTTGAGGACTGTGGTTAAGTCCTTACGTTAAAATACCCTTTATATTTTTGCTTAAGCTGATCACAGTGTCCTCCAGCGTGACAGAAGAAAAAAACCTGGTTTATAAGTTGCTCTGCATTTCAATAATGAACTATGCTATCAGGCTGAAAAAATTATAATACTACACATGCTCAAGATATTATAAAATATGTGGTGAGAAATTTATACTTTTATCGAATTCTTCACAAAAAAGATTCTAAAAAAAGGCGAAAAAAACGGACTTCACACGGGATGACCCCCTTAAACAGTGTCATTAGGTACAAATTACCAATTTGTATATTAATATTAATTGAGTTTTGGAAAATTTTACGGAAAGGTAACAGATGGTAGGTTTGAAAGAATTAATTTTTAACAAGTCGGGAAACCGGAAGCTGGACGCTTCAGGTACGAAAGGTTTTGTGTATTTCTTAGTACGTAGCACGTGATATATCCATATATTATGTGAGAGTATCCACTTTCGGGTGATGTTGACATTCATAGTCTTCAATTTTCAAAGAAGCAACAAATTTGAGGTATTATAACTTTGTTAGTAATAGTGCAATTTCCACCAACCTTGGTAAGATCATGCTCTATGTTATAGCCTATATCACTGCAAAATTTCATAATACTAGGATGAACTTAAGGGGGGTTTCTAACCAATTAAAAAAAATTGTAGTAATATACTATTATTAACTTTATTTAAACAGATATCGGCATGGAAGGTATTTCGGAGCCCAGGCACCATATAGTGGCAGCCTCCTGATTTTTTTCAGATTTTTCGGTTGAGTAGTTTCTGAGAATGGCCCCCTTAAATAAGTGATCACTTTCAACCCCCTGCGCTCTCCACCCTTCTAACGAATATCAAAACTAAGGTCGGCTTTGAAAAGTACTAATCGAGGCCTTTAATTTGATACCCCACATGACTATATTTGATGAAAATAAATTTTACACCCCCTTTTTGCATGTATGGGGACCTCCCCTTAAATTCGACGTAACAGGATGTAATTCACTGTATGCGTGAGCGTTCACTGTTCCCACCTTTCTACCAAATTTGATGTCAATCGCTATAACCGTCTCCGATAAAAATGCGTGTGACGGACAGACAGACAGACAGTTAACCGATTTGTGTAAACACAAAACCTTAAAAATGGTAAATGATTAATATAAACGAATGTTAGCAATGGGAAAAACGAAATTTGGGGTAAATATTTTGGGATGGTAAGGGGCGTTCAAATGGAAGAAAAGGGGTGAATATTGTATATTGTCAGAGGCATTCCTTTTTAAGATGCAAATTGCTATCTTTTATTGAAACCCAGAGACTTTGTCAAAAGCCTCGGCCACGTCTAGGAATAATGCCAGACAGTATTGATTAAGATATTGTGAACCTTTTGAAGACTGCTGTGCTTATTTCTGAATCCAAGTTGATGGTCTAAGATTATTCTGTTTTCGCTTAGCTTTGGTAGGAATTTATCAAGGAGCATATGCTCGAACAATTTCGAGAGGATTGGCAGAGGACTTATGAGCCTATGAGAGTCTGATCTGGTCGTGCCCTTCCCTTGCATAGGGATAACTCTAAACGTGATAGCGGCCTCCTTGCAGCTTTAACGAAAATAGCAATTATAAACAAGTCGGGAAACCGGAAGCTAGACGCTTCAGGTATGAAAGGTTTTGTGTATTTCTTTTATAAAAAGATTTGGGTATGCATTTGTCCCATTAGCTATTATGCGAAAATAGATATTGACATTCATAGTCTTGAATTTACAGAGGAGCGCAGATTTGACCTAGTATAACTTTGTTAGTAATAGTGCGATTTCCACCAAATTTGGCAGGATCATGATCTATACTGCAGCCTACATTGCTGCAAAATTTTGTGATTCTAGGGTGAACCTAAGGGGGGTTTTCCTGTCAATTACTAAAAATTATTTTAATATACTATTATTAACTTTATTTGAACAGGTATCGATATGGAGGGTGTTTCGGAGCCTAGGCACCATATAGTGGCAGCCCCCTGATTTTTTCCAGATTTTTCGGTTGAGTAGTTCCTGAGAATGTTAAAAAAATGACCACTTTCAACCCCCCGCACTCCCCACCTTTTCAGCAAAAGGCAAAACTAATACCGGCTTCGAAAAGTACTAACCGAGACCTTTAATTTGATACCCCAAATTTTAAATTTTTCTTTCATCAGATATAGTCAATATCTGATGAAAGAAAAATTTACACCCCCCATTTGCATGTATGGGGACCCCCCCTTAAATTCGTCGTAAGAGGATGTAACTCACTATATGCGTGAGCGTTCATAGTTCCCACCTTTCTACCAAATTTGGTGTCAATCGCTATAAGCGTCTCTGAGAAAAATGCGTGTGACGGACAGACAGACAGACATACAGACAGACAGATAGACAGACAGACATACAGACAGGCAGATAGACAGACAGACAGTAAACCGATTTTAATAAGGTTTTGTTTTACAAACAAAACTTTAAAAATGGCATTGAATACATACAGGATAGCCATTCTGCCTTCTTGAGGAAGGAATTTTTTGCAACTTTCCGGTTATTAGGTCATGCCCTAGGACTTTGCTAGTACACAGATGCTTGATCTTGGCGTTCGAAGCCTTGACAGTGAATGTGAGTTTTCTTAGTCTTCCCCTTCGGGGTGTTGGAGTTGGTGGTTCCGTGTCCGATTAGGTGCCGGGGTTAGGATTAAATGTTTCATATTTGAGTGGTGTTTCTGATAACCTGACATTCATAATACTTTCAGTAACTTTCCAGATCGAGCAGTAGGAAGCAGCGGTATAGTCAAGCTGAGATAGCAAGTTCCGATCTTTAGTGTTTTTAAGGTTTTGTGTGAAACAAAACCTTATTAGAATCGAGACGGTGTCTGTCTGTCCGTCTGTCTGTCTGTCTGTCTTTTTTTTTTTTTTTTTTTTTTTTTTTGCCGATGGAAGGTGGAAAGCTTCAAAAGCTACCGCAGGCTCCTGCCACACGGTTATGTGGGACTCTTACCCACTAAAACCACCTCCTTCTCCTTCCACTCTCCCCGCGGGACTCCCATTTGGTATTACGTCGCGGGGCTGGATCAGAATTTATTCTGCGCTCATGTCAACATTCGTGTTCCTCTCGCGTTCATTCTTTCGGATGACTTCCTCCTGCCTAAGCTTCTTTTCGATGGCTGTAATCACTTTTTCAACTTCGGTCCATG
Source organism: Hermetia illucens (assembly GCF_905115235.1). NCBI lineage: Eukaryota > Metazoa > Arthropoda > Insecta > Diptera > Stratiomyidae > Hermetia > Hermetia illucens. Next base: position 67,044,959 of record NC_051852.1, read on the forward strand.
TCCCCTTGGCTTTCACCATAAGCTCCATGATATTTTCGGGTGTAAAGTGCTTCCCGGTTGTAGCTTATAATGTAGCCCTTTGAGTTTCGAATCTGGGGCAGTGAAAAAAGACGTGTTCTGCGTCCTCTGAAATGTTTACACACTGTGGGCAATATGGCGAATCATCGCGCCCAAATCGGTACAGATATGCTCGATAGCCTCCGTGTCCGCTCAAGAATTGAGTTAAGTCGAAACCTACTTCGCCGTGAGGTCGCTCGATCCATTTCCGGATATCCCATATGATTTTGTGAGTCCATCGGCCTTTTTCTGACTCGTCCCACTTCTCTTGCCATTCCGCGACAGTTTCAGCTCGTGCGAACTGTCGCCGACGGGCAGGAGATTCTCCGGTGAGGTACGTTCGATCGTAAAGTCGTTGTATTTCTTTCGCCAGAATCTCAATCGGGATCATTCCTGCTATCACGCAAGCTGCTTCATTAGAAATTGTTCTGTAAGCGCAACATGTTCGGAGTACACTTATGCGATACGCAGCTCCAATCTTTTTCTTATTTATTATATTTTCCAGTGCATCTGCCCATACTGGGGCTGCATACAGTAGGATCGAACTGACCACCCTTGAAATAAGGAGTCGACGGCTCGGCCTTGGGCCACCTATATTTGGTAGCATTCTCGCAACCAGCGCTCCGATGTTATATGCCTTGGTTGCTGCACCCTCCACATGCAATCTGAAATTCAACCTCTGGTCAATCATTACACCTAAGTACTTAAGTGCAGGCTTGGAATAAATTGTTTGCATTCCAACTTTGATCTTCATGGAAGTGCACTTTCTCCGCTTGGTAATAAGTACTACTTCCGTCTTATGCTCTGCGAGCTGTAGACCAGCATTCTCTAACCAGGATTTAATCTCATAGACTGCTTCATTTGCATAGAGTTCGGCTTCCTCGAGAAGGCGTGCAACAACCGTCACACCAATATCGTCCGCGAAACCAATGGAGGCCACACCAGTAGGAAGGTCTAGGGTCAGTACCCCGTTATACATAATAATCCACAAGAGTGGCCCTAGGACAGACCCTTGTGGAACTCCGCATGTCGTTTGGTAGGATTTCATTCCTTCATCTGATTCGCAGCACAGAGTCCTATCGATTAGGAAGTCGGCAACAATACGCACCAGGTACTTCGCCACGCCTAAGTTAATTAGGGACTCAAGTATCCTGCTCCATCTAGCGGAATTGAAGGCATTCTTCACATCAAGTGTAATCACTGCACAACATTTGCCCTCGTCAAGTGCGGTCTTAGCTGTGTTTGCTACTAGGACAAGTGCATCCGTTGTAGACCTCCCCTTTCGAAAACCGAACTGATTTTCGGAGAGACCGCCATCCTTTTCGGCAATTCGAATTAATCTGTTATAGATTACTCGTTCGAATAGTTTGCCAGTATTATTAAGAAGGCATATCGGCCTGTAGGACGAAGCTTCACCCAAAGGTTTGTTTGGCTTGGGGACTAGAATTAATTTCTGCTTCTTCCATTGTGTTAGGAAATACTCCTTCTTTAAGGCATGTGGTGAACGCCTCGGCAAACATATTTGGAGCTATTTTGACTGCTGCCTTCAGAGCTTTATTGGGAATGCTATCCAAGCCAGGTGATTTATTTCCAACAATTTTATCCGCAGCTTCGAGGACCTCCTTTTCGCTTACCGTGGGAACTTCTGCGGTGTCTATCTCGACAGTGGGAAGGCTAGCGGTACTCACATTCTGTGGGAAAAGATCCGTGACTATTTCATCAAGCAGAGTAGGGGAAGAGATCGGTGGGGAGCGTTTGCCTTTAACTTTCGATATTACGGCTTTATAGGCGCCAACCCAGGGGTTCGTATCAGCTTCATTACACAGTCGCTTAAAGTGTTCGCTTTTACTTTTCATGATGGCCACATGGAGTTTCTTCCGAGCGTTTTTATATTCTTCATGTAATTGCTCGTATCCAGATCGGTTTCTATTTCGCTGACTGCGCCTTCTGGCCTTGAGGCAGGCCTTGCGGCATTCTCCAATTTCAGAATTCCACCAAAAGTTCGGAACTCGCTTCTCTGATACAACATACCTTGGCATGGATGCGTCACATGCTCGTCGCAACTTCTCGCCAATCTGCAGAGCTTTATTTTCTGCGCTTCCTTCAAGCGCTGTATTTTGCTGCAAAACCTCTCCGAAAATCTCCTCGTCAAACCTATTAGCTGCCCACCTTTCAGCTCTCGTCCGAGACCGTTTCATTCGTTTTCCATGTCTGATTTCAAAAATGATGGCCTGGTGGTCGCTATGTGTATATTCGTCACTGACATACCACTGCAGATCCTTAGCTAAAACATCGCTAACAAAAGTGACATCTATCACCGACCCCATTTCTCTCTTACGGAAAGTGTTCACGCATCCAGTGTTAGCCACTACAAGATTCAGACGAGAAAGAGCTTCGAGTAATATTCGTCCTCTTGCGTTCGTTTCTCGGCTGCCCCATTCTTCAGCCCATGCGTTGAAATCTCCAGCCACTATCTTAGGACTATGGTTTTGTGCGTCTGTTGCTAACCACTCCACCAAAGAATGGAACTCCTCTGTCGTAATGCTTGGAGCCGCATAACAGCTGTAAATAGATATTCCGCCTATTTTTGCTCTAGTGAAGCCATTCTCGAGGATCTTGGTGGTTCCTTCTATGGCCCGATTTCCGCATGTCCATATCGCTGCCTTTCCGCTCTTATCCGCAACCCATACTCCACTGTCTAGGTTTTTGTACTGCTCGCAGATAATAGCAACGTCGATTTTGTTTTCGAATATCGTCTGGGAGAGCAGGTCCTGAGCCGCTTGGCAATGGTTCAGGTTTAGCTGTAGGAACCTCATTTGCGCATAGTGTTGATCGCCTTCCTATACACCGGACATGTGCTGCTGCCTGTGACATGGGCGCTGTCAATGTCGTTTATTTGCCTGCAGAACAGACAATTGGGTTTTTCTTCGCAGGCTTTTGCAATGTGGCCTTTATTTCCGCATTTACGACACAGGTCGGACCTATCGTGAACGCTAGTACACTTCTTCGCCACGTGCCCAAATTCCAAACACCTGAAGCATCTTTTTAGAGTTATCTGCTCTCGTAGTCGGCAGACGACCCAGCCAATCCGAACTTTACTGGCTGTGATAGCCCTTTTGGCCGCTTCAAGTGTTAGGCTTATGGACGCAGTTTGTGTGCCGCCATATGCCTTCCTCAGCCGTAAAATATCTCGCTCCTGGACCGACTGTATTCCCAACTGGGATCGTAGCGCTTGACAAATTTCGTCCTTCGTTATGATCTCGTCCAAGTCTTTACACTCAATGACCACACGATTTTGACTGAGCTTTACTTCTGCTGCCTCACCCAGTGACGACTCGATTTTTTTCTGCAAGTCTTCTGACTTGTTTTCGCCTGGTTTGAATTCCAGCAATAGGTCGCCCTTCTGTGTTCGCCTTATGCGGTTCACACTTTCACCTAGCTCCATTAACGAAGTGTCTGTTTTGACCTTGCGCAGAATATCAGCGTACGTAAGCTCACTTGTTTTTGTTATTATTAGCGCATCAGGCCTGCTTCTCTTCTGCAGCTTTTTCTTCTTTTCCACCTTAGCCCAAGTGGAACCTCGATTGGAGTTACCGTCTTTCGCCGTAGGCTCTGGTAGTGTTTCGCGAAGTTGCCGTGGAGGCGTTTTCTCCATTTTGCGTTTTTGGCTACGCCGAGGAGATTCTGGTTCCCCATTAGACTCTCTCGGTCTTTTACGGAGCTCCGGAGTTTCCTTAATAGTGAAGGGGCTGCCCCTAGATGGAAGCAGCACTCTAGGCGTTGACTGCAGTGCTGCAGTTTCTCCCTGTTTCTTCCCTTCACTACTTTGTTTTAGTTCTTCTCGTACTTCAAGATACGCAGCTCTAATAGCACGCACTTGGTCTTTAATCGCGTGATGGACATTATGCCGAGCGTTTACATACTCCATGAGGTTTTTTATCATTGCCCCTAGCTTAGTTATCGCCTCCGGCTCACTACTCGCATCCTTAATCGAGGCGCGTTGGCTAATTTTGTCAGCATTGTCGGGCTTTGCTGCCGGGGATCGCATGACTCTACTGCTCCTCTTAAATGGGTCGCCTCCAATATTTACCAGTGGCGTCTTCTCGCCGACGCCCTTACTAGTGGGGACCAGGCTGGATGTTGTGTTAACATCCAACGTCCGGGCGGATGTCTCTTCTCCGGGTTGATTATATTCACCTTCCATTTTTTTAAATAATCTACTAATCACAACAAATCAAGCAAGTTACCTACCGTAGCACTGTAGCGTAGCACTGCATTCCATAGTGTTTGTGAAGATAATATGCTGTAATTCTTGACCAATAGAAAATTCAAATTTCGCTTTCAGTGGGATTCAAACCCAGGGTGGAAATGGAATTAGAATTCAAAATTTAAAATGTTGATGAAAAATGCGCCGTCCTTACTCGGGCTCGAACCTGAGTCTTCGTGGTCGACGGGCAGACAAGCTCGCACCGCACCACGTATATCACTATCGTCAGTTTCCTTTTTTATTCACTAGTCAAGTTTGTAGCCGCTAATACATTCAGTAAACGGCTAATTAATATCTAGCTCAATACAGAGGGCAAACAAAGGAAATGAAATGAACAAAGAGAAAAATTATCACTGAAGAGTCAATGAAGAAGAATTTCTTGCAAAGTACTCAGATAATTATACACTTTTGTTTGTCACTTTCACCTTATTCACCAACTTTCACTGTTTTTGTTTTTTGTTTTGCTCACTGTTTCCAAAATTGTTATTAAACACCAAATAGACGCGGAGCGTTTTAAAGCTCGCCCAGCTCAGTCGACTGTTGATGTCTGTCTGTCTGTCTGTCTGTCTGTCTGTCTGTCTGTCTGTCACACCCGATTTATTCGGAAACGGCTAGACCGATTGTCACGAAAATTGGTGAGAGTATGTAATCTGGTGATCCCTTTACATGCAATAAGTGGCGCCATTTTGTGTTAAGTTTAAGGGGGGCTCCCCGTACATGTGAATGGAGGGTGAAAATTTTTTTTCACAGAATGTAGCCATGTAGGGTATCAAATGAAAGGCCTCAATTAGTACTTTTCGAATCTGGTTCAATATTTGATATTAGATGAAACATAGGGGAGTGAGGGTTCAAAATATGACCCACAAAAAGTGTAACAGGTCTCGTTCTCAGAACCTATCCAACCGAAAAATCTGAAAAAAATCACAGTGGTGCATCTCTACGAAATCTAGGCCTCAAAATATATCCGGTTCCGATATCTGTACAAATAAAGTTAATAATAGTATATTTCCACATTTTAGAAATTTACCCGGCACCCCCCCCTTATGTTCATCCCAGAAGTACAAAATTTGGCATGCGTGTAATGAAGAATATGATGCACAGTTTGATCAAGTTTGAAGAAAATCCAACTATTATTAACAAAGTTATAGGGGGTGAAACTTTACAATTTTTTGTGAATTTCGTGCACTCTACAACCCGCATGACGTCATCATCACATATCAAATCGTCAATACCACAACGAAATGAATTCTTATGAATTGGGTCGCAGACAATTATTTTGTTTTAGTTTTTTAGTTATTTGTCAAGAAGACATGTGTGTATGTAGGTATATAATATATGCGTGCTAATGAACTTTCCGGGTAGTGCCTAATTCAAATATTAGAGATATAAGACGTAAATCGGAAATATGGGTACGATAAATTTAGATACGTGCATATATGTGTACAGTAGGTAATAAGCAGTTTGTTTGTTTAGGGTGAGCGTGATATCCATGGCTCTAATATGTACGTATGTCTCGTAGTTTGGAAAAATATGAAGGGTTTATTGAAATATTGGCACAGAATCTATTTAATGAAAACACAATTGTTCTTTCTTTCTATTATTAATTTTATTAATCTTCACTACTAAGCAAGGAGTGACTTACTTACTTCAGAAAGGTCTATCGAAGACTAAACTTATTGAACAAAACTAGCAGATATGTAACTATATGTACCACAAGCATTTATCTAACTCATTTTACTTGCACACTTGTATAAACAGTAAAAGAATGAGTTCCGGACTTTATCTCTTTTCTAAGTAAAAAGGTTTATTAGGGTACAGTAATAAAAGTAGAAAAGAATTAGTTTTTGTTGAAATGTAAATGATAATATTTCAACACTGCCCCTCAAAAACTAATCGTGCGAAATGTAATGTTTTAAATTCTAAGAATTTATCATATCAAAAATGCTAGAGTCACTCCTTTGTATGTTCGTTCTGGGAAAATTACAAAATACCTGTAGTCCAACATTTGTTGCAAGGATTAGGAAAACCCAGTCAAAACCTAATCAGACCACTCACTTAAAGTACCTTATATTACTCCAAGCCGATCGCTGTTCTGAGCTCCTTAAACTTGATTGCTGATACGGGCTTCGTTAGAATATCTGCCTGCTGATTATCTGTTGAAATATAACTAACTTTGATTATTTTTCTTTCTATTTGTTCCCTAGAAAAATGATACTTAATATCAATGTGTTTGGATCTCTTGTGATTGGTCGGATTATTTGCTATACTGATACAATTAACATTATCTTCATATATTATAATTGGTTCTGGGATATGGAGATTGATACTTTTTGATAAAGATTTCAACCATAATGCTTCTCTAACTGTTTCGAATAAAGCCATATACTCTGCTTCTGTAGAAGAAGCTGCTACTGATTTTTGTCTTCTAATATTCCACGCTATTGTACAATTTTCAAATAATTTGAATAGATATCCAGTGGTACTTTTTCTATCTGTATTAGCATCTCCACCCCAATCAGAATCTACAAACCCTATTAATATATTAGTATAATTGTTTCTTGTATATGTTAATTTAATGTTAGTGGACCCTCTTAAATATCTTAATACTCTCTTCAAATATTTCCACAACTCTTGATTATTGTTATTCATGTATCTGCTCAAAATATTAACAGCTACACTCAAGTCAGGTCGTGTACATACCATTACATACATTAAGCATCCAATTAGATTTCTAGAAGGTGCATTGTAGTTCTCTTCTAAACTAAGAGCTTCATAGTTTAATTTACTTTCGAGTGGAGTGGAAACCGCTTTACAATCTTGCATATTAAATTTCTTCAGAATTGTTTCTATATATGCACTCTGATCTAAAGTAATTTCTTCACTATTCCTAGTAACTTTTATTCCCAAAAATAACTTTATTTTTTTCAAATCAACCATTGAGAATTTATTCATCAAATAAGTTTTAAAATTATTTAATGTATCAATATCAGCAGTCACAATCACAAGATCGTCAACATAAAGTACTACATATATATTTTTCGAAATATCTTTTCTGTCTAAAATATAAATACACCTATCAACAGGTGAACTACGAAAACCTCTATCTTTTAAAGCAAGATCGAACTCTTCAAACCAGCTTCTTGCTGCTTGTTTCAAACCGTATAGGGATTTATTCAGTTTACAAACTAAATTCTCTTTACATGATATTCCTTGTGGAACTTTCATATAAATTTCTTCTTTTAATTTGCCATTTAAGAAGGCTGTCTTTACATCCATATGATGAATTAGTAGATTAAATTGATTGGCGAATGCAATCATGAATCGGAAACTAGAAATTCTTGCAACAGGTGCGAAGGTTTCATTATAATCTACCAAGTATTGCTGACTAAAACCTTTTGCAACAAGGCGTGCTTTATATTTTAATGGATTTCCAAATTCGTCATTTTTTATTGTAAAAACCCATTTACAATCAACAATATTTTTATTTTCTGGTCTTGGTACTAAAGTCCAAGTTTTATTAATTGAAAGAGAATTTAGTTCTTCCCTGATTGCTTCTTCCCATTTATCTTTATCATCACTATCTTTAATTTGATTATATGAAGTTGGAATTTTGCAAATTATTGATTGAGCGCATAAAATATGATCATCATTTATATTATCTTCATTATAATTTACCAATGGCTTACACTTAATTCGATCACTTCTCCTTGGTTCATTAGGAATTTTTTTATCACTATCAGATGAATTCGGACTATTATTCTCTTTTACAGAAGTTTCATTTTCATTTTTTTCACTCATGGGATCTGTCACATCTGATTTACTATTATCAGATTTTTCACGGTCAACTACTGATTTTGACTGAATACCAGCGGAATCAGTTTCTACTTGCACATTATTTTTATCTGATATATTTTCAGATACTTGACCTTCTACTGATTTTGACTTTTTGTCAGAAACATCAGTTTTATCTTCAGAGTTTCTTTTATTAACTCCTTCACATTTCGCAATAGGTCTTGATCTTATAAAATCAAGTTCATCAACAATTACATCTCTTACTATTGCATACTTTTCTCTTTCAACATCCCATACTTTGTAACCATTTGGCTCGTATCCAACTAATATTCCCTTCCAAGACTTATCATCAAACTTTGTTCTACTGTTTTTGTTATGTACAAACACAGTAGAACCAAATATCTTCAAATATTTTATTTGTGGCTTTTTACCATGCCACATTTCATATGGTGTCTTGGTTTGTTTTAGGGCTCTAGTTGGAGTGATATTTATTAAATAGGTAGCAGTGAGAACTGCATCACCCCAGAAAATTTTATCCATACAAGCACTAATTATCATGGATCGAGCCTTTTCGGTTATCGTTCTTACCATTCGTTCCGAAACACCATTCAACTGTGGCGTTCGCGGAACTGTCAAATGATAAGTAATACCTTTTTCACAACAATAGTCCTTCATTTCATTTGATAGATATTCTCCTCCATTATCACTATATAAATTTACTACTTTTAAATCAAAATGTGCTTCAGTTTTTGCCACAAAGTCTTTAAAAACCAGGAAAACGTCGGATTTATGTGCAATCGTGTATGACACACAATAATGTGTATATTCATCAACAAATAACACAAAATAATTTTTGTTATTGTAGGACAAACGGTTTCGTCCAGGGCAGAGGCAACTCTTCAGACGCTGCCTCACCTCTGCCCTGGGAGCAGCGTGATCGTGAGTGGCATCGGATGGCTCTCCATTTGGTCCGGTCCAACAACAAGTGGTTGTGGACTTAGGATCCCTCACTTATCCTAAACAATTAATTTTTGTTGTTTATAGCCGTAGGAGATATTGGACCGCAAACATCAGAATGAATAATAAACACAATGGTCTTTTTACATGATTTTTATCCTTTTCTTTATTAGCTGGTAGCTTGGCTTGCTTACCTTTAATGCAAGCTTCACACAAGTCATCACTAGGATTTATGTTACAAATTTGATCTAAATCATAAATCATTTGTTTATTTTTCAATTCTATAAACTTTTGTTTGCCTATATGTCCTAATCGTTGATGCCACAGGTTATAATTGACTTTCGTAACATTAATCAATATTTTCTGTCTTACAAATTCCAACTTTAAAATTCAATTTCAAAATACTGTTAAAATGCTCACCTGTCATCAAGGTCTTACCACCTTTTTGAACAACGACACCACGTTCATTAAAAATTATCGTCATTCCAGCTGCTTGCATTTTTGTTACAGATAATAGATTGTATGGAACTTCCGGGCAGTACAAAACATCCTTTAATTCTCCTTGTATCCCTATTTTGCTGATTACGTTCAGTTTGCCTCTCTTAGTTGCTGTTATAAATGATCCAGTCTTTGCCACAGATAATTTCAACGGATGTTGAAGATGCTCAAAGTCTTTTGCTAAATCTTCTCTATTTATTATGTGGTCGGATGCACCAGAATCGATGACAAATTCTATTTCATTCTTCACGTGGTCACTCTCATAATTATCACCTATCATAAATGCGAATCCCGAAGCGTAAGCATTCTTTGCTGATGATTCACTTTTCTTATCCATAGTTTCATTCTTTTTATCGAACTTCGATTTAGAGTTTTTATAATAATAGCAGTCCTTTTTGATGTGCCCTTTCCTTCCACAATGGTGACATTCAAATTTTCTTGTATTTTTAGGGAATTTTAATTTATTAATTTTATTATTATGTCTGTTAAAGTCGCTTTTATTCATAGCACCTTTTTGCTTAAATTTCTTTTTATTGTATGACACATTTTCAACATGGAGCACTTGTTCACATAAATTTCGTCCCTCATTCGTTAATTTAACTTCATGGTCCAACAGTCGTGTTTTAACGAAAGCTAGACTTAAGCTATCATCTGATAATGTCTCTATTGCAGTTATCACAGCATCATACGAATTCGGTAATGACAACAGCAAATGTGCAACTTTATCAGTTTCATCTAATTTTGCGCCAGCCGCCAACATGTCGCGAATAATATCGTCGAAATTAGTGAAATGTTTTATCAGTTTTGTATCACCTTGCAACTTTAAAGAGAGTAACTTCTTTCTTAAAGCCAATTGGGTTGCGACACTTTTTCGTCCGTATATTGCATCCAAGTCACTTATTATTTCTTTTGTCGTATGTTCTTCCTTTGCAAAACTCAAAAAGGAATCACTTAAATATTCTACTATTACACTTTTTGCAGTCCTTTCTGCAATTTTCCACTCTTCGGTTATTTCATCTGGAACTTCACTGTCTACAACTTGCACAACATTTAGTTCGGTTTTATTAACCGAATGGCGCGAATTCGAAATTTCCAGACACTATATTTTTCACCGTCAAAGGGTTTAATGTTTCTTTTCGCACTAACACGATCCATAACTACCTATATTTTATTGTTTTTCAATTTTCACAGAATCCTTCACTGTCTTTGTATTGTTCAAAATTACTTTTCAAAACCGAAACTAATTCACAACGTGTACTGGGCCCATAACCTATTGAAATATTGGCACAGAATCAATTTAATGAAAACACAATTGTTCTTTCTTTCTATTATTAATTTTATTAATCTTCACTACTAAGCAAGGAGTGACTTACTTACTTCAGAAAGGTCTATCGAAGACTAAACTTATTGAACAAAACTAGCAGATATGTAACTATATGTACCACAAGCATTTATCTAACTCATTTTACTTGCACACTTGTATAAACAGTAAAAGAATGAGTTCCGGACTTTATCTCTTTTCTAAGTAAAAAGGTTTATTAGGGTACAGTAATAAAAGTAGAAAAGAATTAGTTTTTGTTGAAATGTAAATGATAATATTTCAACAGGATTATGTTGGATTTGTAACTATATACGGACAGAAAAATGTGCGTCTCTTACATAAGATGAACACAAAACCTTTATACCCGAAGCGCGAGCTTCCGGTATTCCGACTTGTTTCCATTATAAAGTTATTTTTCAAGATGTATGGTGACGAGTGAGTGTTAATTCCATTCGTGACAACAAAATCGACTAGATCAGGCATTTTCTAACTATCAGCTGGCCAGTAGATTGGCTCAAAACCTGATAAATAGGGGGGATGTTAAAGATAGTAATTGGGAGTTGTTTGCCCTTAGGGGATGTTAAGTGGGATCCTCGGTGCGCTGATTTAACATTATAGAAAGTGTCGAATTGTGCCGTCGTTATATTAGGTTTAGGTGGGCAGTAGACTCTAGCTGTAAAGATGGAGATTCAGTAATGTTGATGGCTGAGTAGTGAAGATATAATAGTTGTCAACACAAAGTAGGGTAGACTTGAATTCGGTATTTTTCTTCATTAATTTCAACCCGCCATGCGGCTTGCCATCAGGATGTCCAGAATATTAGATGGTGTATCCATGAATTTTAAGAAAATTTTTGGGAGCGAGGAGAGTTTCAGATACGAGCAAGATATCAATGTTTTCTAATTCTAAAAGGAATTCTATTTCATTTTTGTGGCTAAGGATTCCATTGATATTCCAGTTGGCTATTTTCAATTACTTCATAACAGGGCTACTTTGATTAATAGCTCAGTCTGTCATTAACCATGTTCATCAGTTACATTTGATGCATAGTCGCGGTTAGTTGGTAGATGCTGTTAGCAAGGGATTGGGGAACTTTTAAAATCTCACCTTGATTTGTATTTTTTATAGAACTACTTGCTTTGAGTGTATCAGCGTGAGATACCTTGGGCGACTGTTTATTTTCTAAACTAGGTTTACTTGTTACATCAGGTACCTGCGTTTCTTGCTGCCGCTGGATAGCATTTATTTACAGGGTAGAAGATAGAGCAACCTCTGTAGTTCGGGTTGTGGTTACCACCACAGTTACTGCATCGTTTCACAACCAGGTTGTTCTAGGACTACTGAATACTTTGAGGATTTAATAGAAGATTTATCTGTAATTTCGGAACAATCAGAGTGCGTGATTATCGCTTGAACTTGGAAAGTCCCCATATATTTGCAGGCTGAAGATAACCGTTAGAACTTGAAAGCGACCTGCGGAATTAATTCTTGCGACCTTTTTTCCTGCACTATCGGTGCTCTGAAAGCAAATACTACATATTTATTCAGCACAAAATTGCTGCCAGCCGAGTTTCCACCAGGACAGTAGCATACATGGGAGTTGGTCCGTGCTAGTATGTACAGACTATGTGAAGCGCCCGAACAAGGAGGTAGCTGAATTAGGGTTACCCATTCATTTTGAAGTGCATCCTGCTACGGCATGAGTACGACCTAGTAAGTGCCAAACTTCGAGTTTCAGTGATTTATGATGAGGGTTCCCCCTGTCATAGTGATCACATCTCTCGAATTCAGGAATTTCACCTGGGGCTTGCGAAAAGCCGCATTTTCATGAAATATATTGGAAAGGACGAGTTCCTCTGTGAAGAAGATGTATTGAGATCCTACCCAGATCTATGAAGCCAACTAATCTGGTCTGGACAAGCTGTGTTCAGGATTTGTCGAAGGGTATTAAAAACCCGTCGAAATGGTGCCATTTGGGGAAATGGGAAGAGGGAGCTTACATTTAAATTAAGAAAAGAACTAATTTAGAATTAGGTACTAGCACTGAGGAAGGAGGCACTACTATTGTATGCGAAAGCAAAATAAAAATATTTACAGTATAAGGAACATTACGTAGTTCTTTTCTTAATTTATATATTAACTATAAAAAAAATATGGACATTAATTTCAACTTAAGCTTATATTTCTAAGTTTCCAGTCAGGTTTATAAGTTCCCGGATACTTTGGGGAATTTGTCTTTTTGTGCACCGGACGTAGCCACATTAAACATAACCTAGTTTCCCCGGAGTACTGGCTTGAAATGGACAGAAAATTTACCCCTCCTTCCACCAACTGGCACGTTCGGGGGTTGTTCATCCAGAACCAAACATCAAGCAGTTAGATGCGTTAAAACCATAGGGCATATCGGCTATCGGCAATGTTTTGAAATTTGATTGATGGAAAAAGGAAAGCTAAGATGTTTTCATACGCCCGTCGCCCATATGCATATATGGTTCCCATTTACCCCTTGGTGGGGTATAACGCGTCCACCATACCTGCGCGCCATGATTCGCGACAATTGCCCTAAGAGCAACCCACTCGCCCTCCATCTTGGACGAGTGGATTCGCCTGCCTGGCGTAGCCCAGAATGTAATTATCGCCACTTTTATTATTATAATTATCAGTGTGTGACCTACCCACTACCACTTCTGTATTCCGATCATAGTGCGTACGAATGGCAGGCCTGTGCGCTGACCAAGTTCTTCGATTGAGATAGTGCCAGGTCAGCATACTTCGATGATATGACGCAGATAGTTCTTCAGGAAAACTTCGGGCTTTTGAGTAACAGTGGACACCACTTTCCATGTGCTACTTCTATATAGCAATACAGAAAGAATACTAGCACAGAACAAGTTGAGATAACTGCATCTTCAGATTCTAAACGATGCAGCAAAAGCGTTGCCTCTTTTTCCAAATCCATACCCATTTGGTCAAAGCTCATGAACCTGTGAGTGAACGAAAAGATGTCATTAGAGTAGTCAAACTGTTTGAGGAAAGATCTCATAGTTGATTGAATTCCCCCACGTTCTCCGTACCAAGCAGCATTTGGAACGTCATCGATAAACAGAAGAAATGACATCGGTGAGAGGATGCAACCCTGGTGAACTACGCTCTCAACCTCCTTGCAGCACGTGTAATTTTGCGCCATCATATGTCGATCTGATAATAACTACCAATTACTTCGGAATGCCCCTTCTAGTAAGAGTACTCCAAAAATACTCCCGGTTCACGCAACCGACGGCTCTCTCGAAACTGATGATGATCAATGCAGGGGGACCCGTAGCGGAAACCAGGATCAAGCATTTGAGGTGTTCCTTAATACGTTGCGGGATTATTTTAGCTATTATCCATGCGAAGGCAGGGAACACGCGGATACCTCTCCAATTCTCACACTCGAAACGGATGCCTTCTTTGGAATCTTAATGATCAGCCCGTCTTCCACTCCCTGGATCCCCAAGACTTCTGTACGAACGAAATCTGTAGTAACTGCGGGTACAGCGATAAATAACTCTGCGAGGAGACCGTTAAAACCAACAAATGATTTATGTTCAGCTTGGAAGAGCCGCGCGTATTCGTACGCTAAGGCGACTTGCCATTTCACCCGCAAATTGAGGAGATGTGATGCGATTAAGAACCGCCTTCACACGACCATCAATAATTTGCGACCTCACGCAAGCTCTTTCAGGATGCAATGCACCACTTTCAACCAAATTGACCACGTGTTGATCGAACGCCGCCAACTCTCAGCCTTGATGAATGTCAGAACATATAGGGGGGTCCATATACACTCGGATCACTATCTCGTTGGCATGGCGCTCCGAGCTCGAATAACAACACCACCTAGAATTCCCTTTGACAATCAGGTGAGAGTGAACACGGAAGCCATCCACAACACAGCCCTCCGCGACACCTATAAGAGGGAAATGGATGCCGCAATAACCGCAATCAGCAGAGGACCTGGAGATGAAGCATCAACAAATGATGAACATTCGCGAGTTGGAGGTCCCGCCAACTGAAGCGACGGATAAATACTGCCACCACCAAGTTTAGGAGAAAGAGTCCGTGCAATTCATGGGCTAAAAATCATAAGTCACCAGGAGCCGATGGAATTACAGCCGAATTGGTTAAATATGGAGACGACCAGTTACACTAAGTGGTTCATCAACTTGTGCTCAAGGTATGGGACAGCGAATCAATACCTGACGATTAGCAACGAGGCATTATCTGTCTCATACATAAAAAGGGAGATATCACACAGTGCAGCAATTATAGAGGTATCACGTTGCTGAGTACCATCTATAAGATATTATCCGCTATCTTGCTAGGCCGGAAAACCCCATACGCCCAGAACATTATTGGCCCATACCAAAGAGGCTTCACTCCAGGCAAATCAGCGACAGATCAGATTTTCTCTCTGTGGCAGGCCATGGAAAAACTGTTGGAATATGGACAACAGCTGCACCATCTGTTCATCGACTTTAAAGCCGCCTATGATAGCATAGCCAGGGTAAAACTGTACACGGCCATGAGGGAATTCGGTATCCCGACGAAATTAATAAGACTGACTAGGCTGACCCTGACCAATGTGCGAGGCCAGATAAAAGCAGCAGGATCACTCTCAAGACCATTCGACATCAACAACGGTCTACGATAAGGGGATGCCTTATCGTGCGTCCTCTTTAACCTGGCCCTCGAGAAAGTGATGCGTGATGCTGATGTAAATGAAAGAGGTACGATCCTCTTTAAGTCCACCCAACTACTGGCCTATGCTGACCATATCGACATCATGGGAAGAACCACCCGCGAGATCTTGGGCTGCACATCAATGAAGGTAAGAGAAAATATATGGTGGCAACGTCAGCACCGAAAACCAACCAACAAACAAAATCAAACCGGAATCAAACATGAAGAATAAAGATGGGTGACTACAACTTTGAGACCGTTGATAATTTCTCTTATCTAGGGTCGAAAATCACAACCGATAACAGCTACGATGATGAAATCCGCGCACGGTTGTTGTCCGCCAACAGAGCCTATTACAGCTTACAAAGACTGTTCCGCTCGAAACGTCTCATCATAGGGTCAAAGCTCTTACTGTACAAGACTATGATCTTGCCAGTCCTCATGTATTCCTCGGAAACTTGGGTTCTTAGCAAGAAAAATTGCGAAGTCTTGACCGCGTTCGAGAGAAGAATTCTCCGAAGAATTTTTGGCCCCTACATGAGGATGGACGAGTCCGGTTGTGAACAAAATCTGGCTCAATAGGTTACGGTGGGCGGGTCACTTAATCCGTATGAATGAGGATGATCCCACCTGGGCTATAAGAGCAATATCTATGGTAGAAAAAGAAGACGAGGCAGACCCTGCCTAAGATGGAACGATGGCGTAGGGCAGGACGCCAGACAGCTTTTGGGGATATCGAATTGGGGGATCTCGGCGCAAAACCGGGATGTCTGGAGTTCTTTATTAAGGCAAACCTAGACCGGATACCGGTTGTTGCGCCGTTAATGATGATGATGATGAAGAAAGCGAAAGATTTGTCGGGCTGGTGACCAAGGATATAAAGAATTGGCAGCGAAATATTAAATTTGCCATTTCCGGAGTAAGAAAAATATTGGGAGAATATAAATTTCGCAGAACGACTGAAAGTTTTCAGAAATTGTATGGCCCAGAGTGGAAGACTACTACAAGACTAAATCCGCAAGAGAAATAAAAGAACCCACAAATTTGAACATTTCGTCACGTACAGTACAAACAAGACTAACTGGAGCAGGAATGAGGAGTTATTGTTACAAAAAGCAGCCTCTACTGCGTGCAGCCAACATTACGAAACGATTCTCATTTGCAAAAAAAAATAACATACCCCAATCATTTTATAATAATAGTCGTTGCCGCAACAATCCATATTGGATCAGGGCCTTGAACTGTTCTAGAGCACTTCATTCATGACCGTAACGGTACACTACAGTACACTATAGGAGGCAATGTGCTCAGTAAAAAGACTAAAAAAGAAAAAAATATTTTAAAAGAAAACCTGCGCTTGGGTGATTATATTGGCCAAGAAGATAATGAACTCAAGCACACGAGTAAAATTGCAAAACAGTTTTTTATCGAAAACGGTATTGAACAATTAGGGTGGCTGGCTCAATCGCCAGATTCGAATCTAATTGAGCATCTGTGGACTGTTCTAGATAACAGAATTCGTTTAGAGTACTCTTGTGCACATACCGTCGGCTTAAATTCAATTGTTATGAATCGAAGCGACGGTACTAATGCAATAACGTTACTATTATAATTAGCACTTGCAATTCAACTTCGCAGTTCTCAAAACGAATTTATTCAAATTAATCACATACAAAATTAACTTCCGAAAACGAAAAGCGCCGCTAAATTGGAATGTCAACAGCTATCATCCGTCACGCATCGCAAAATTTCAATTTTCGGAACTTCACTACGTGCCGCATTACGCATCGGACTTATTCTATATTGCTCCATACAAGTCTGTGTAATGAACATCATTTGATAGCTCTCTCACTCCGCACGTAAGCATTCCTTCATGTGGCAACATAGTCATTAGCCATTCAATCATTCAGGTTTGGGCAGGCCAAAGTCACTAAACCATTCTCAGAAACTGCCCAACCGCAAAATCGGAAAAAGAGGATACCACTATATGGTCGCTAAGCTCCGAAATACCTTTCATACCGATATCTCTTGAAATAACGTTAATAATAGTGTATCACTACAATTTTCAGTATTTGGCTGCAGAATCCCCCTTAAGTTCATCCTAGCACCACAGTATGTATGTAATGTAGGCTATAATATAGAGCTTGATTGTACTCAGTTTGGTGGAAATCGCACTATTACTAACAAAGTTATAATAGGTCAAAGTTGCCACTTCTTTGGAAATTCTAAATTTGAATGTCAATATCAGCCGAAAGTGAATATGCTCACATAATATGTATATGCATATATTCCGTGTTACGTGCTAATTGGGGCAAATTCACATTCAATGTCTTTATAAAAGAAATACATAAAACCTTTCATACCTGAAGCGTCCAGCTTCCGGTTTACCGACTTGTTGAGGTTGATTCTGCTCGCAAAGGGGCAGAAACTCTATCCCCTAAATTTAGTGCAAGTTGTTTCCGCAGCCCTGCTACTCTCCACTAGTAATAACACTTACTTGTTGCGTGGACGATGAAAACTTTGTAAAACTCGCTAGAGAATATTGTAATGTATTGGGACGCTATCAAAAGCGATTTTATCTCATCGTCATTGCTAAAGTTGTATGCCACATGCGATTGCGTGGATTGATAGACGTAAAAAACTAGTTAGGTAGTTCTGCTGATAACTTCGAGTGGAATGAGCACGGCGCGTTGTAGCTTCGATATGGTGATAAAGTACAATAATAATGCTCACAAGTGTCTACTGCATCTAGTATATATGTGTGCGTCATTATGTGTTTGCTGTCAAAAATCCTCAGGAATCTCAAAGGATTCTAGGTCTCATTACGTTAAGAAACTACCTTTATAAGAATACTTTATAAAGTAATTTTAAATAATTAATTCAAAATAGCGTATTTGTAGAATTAATTATATCTCATTCTAGGTTAGCTGCGTTGGAAATAGTTCGATTGCAAAATAAACTGGTAAAACGTTTCGCGGAGGACATCGCATCGCAGCTTGGTCACAATGGTCTATCAGCAGGAGCTGTTGTGTTTAATCCCAACCAGAACGTTGCTGAAATTCAAGACTATGAATGGACCTTCGCGCAAGCATTTCTGTATTCCCTAACAGTGCTAACAACTATCGGTGAGCAAAAATATTAGAAAATGGAAAAAATATTTTAAAAAATTTATTGAAAAAATTGATAAAACATAACTGCGTATGTATGTGTATGATTCGACTCATGTACTCATTCACAGCTGAGTCGACTGGTATCCGACTTCAGATAACGATACAAATCCCATTGCCACCAGTTAGATTTGAACCATGACCTTCCGTACGACAGCCTTGTGCTCTAACCACTCATCTATCAGGTCCGAAATGCACACATAAATCCTTTTGAGTCAGAAAAGAGCTACCTAGCATACAGCCATTTGTTCAATAAATGGAGATCGACCCACAACTGCCAGAGGCAATTCACGTGTTTACAGTGCATCACTTTTGGCTTCCAACCCCACTTAGAAAATAAATACATTCACAAGTTAAATTAAGTTACCCCGCACTCTGGTTCACAAGTATCGGCTCGCTCGCACTTTGCTGTAAAAACAAGCGCGTAGTCGATTGACGGCGATATTGCGCCGCAACGACAATCACGCCCCCGTCTCCGATATCACAAGGCAGATTCATTCACTCCGCTGCTGAATTTAGATGCATTTTTAGTTCAAATCAAATATAGTAGTTCGCAACTGCGGCTGGACGCTTTCCACTTCCAAACACATTTAGCATCCTTATTTTATTCTTTCCTGGGAGATATGATTCCAGCATCAGCTTCATATATCGCGGAAGGTGCGAATAAATCCTGTGCGAGTCTGAACTTGCGCACAAAATCAGCCAAAATCAGGTGTACATTTTGAATTAACGACTGGATAAGGAGGAACGACGTCTATTCTTTCCCAACAAGAAACGTGATGTCAACCGACACTATGCCTACTGTCAAGTGGCTAGTCCCGTTGGCTGTCCTCAGATGGATGCGGAATTTCTTCCACTTTTACCGACCATCTTTAATAATTTTCCGTGCGAAATCGGCAGCTACACCTTTAACGGTGACACTGGTATCAATCAGTCCCGAGACAGGTTCACCCAAGAGTGTGGTATCCGAATGTGGGTGAATATCATTGCTAAGCCGGCTTGCGAAAACCGCAGAGTAATAGAGACGACGGTTGCGCATTATTCCTCGCCAATACTGACGTAAGCTAAGAGTATAGCGTTTTCGTTTTTTCATCGCCACCTCTGACACTCCAAAGATCCGTTCTCTGGTCGCTTTGTATTGTTGCAGTCTCACGTGTCGGCCCGCTTCAATGCCTTGGTAGTCTCGTGCGTCTGATGCAGGAACACCCTGATGACTCGGGCTGGGCTCTTAAACTCGATATTTTGAGCATAAGGGGTTACGTGTGTTCGCGAGCCCGCAACCGTAACAGAAAACTTTGGGATCCTCACAACAGTCTTCGAACAAATGTCCAATCTGCGGACAATTTCAGTAGACCAAGTCACAACCTCAATTCTGAATCTCAAAACTAGGGATTTCTTGCAATGCCTTCATGTCAGCACCCACTTCAGACTCAGCAAAATAGCTGTGCAATTGGTGACAGAGCCTGCTTGAGAGACGCTCTTCTACAACTTCACTCTCGCAGCTCGCAAACCGTAGCAACTCTACCAATTTGTCTTCCGTTAAGGAATTTTCATCAAATGTACAGCTTTATCGTAGCTGTCGAAATCTTCAGATGGCCCTTGCGTTCGGTCTCGCATCAGTTCAAGGACATCCCAATCATCTAGATATTCTTAAAATCCCCACGAAAAGTGGTCAATTCAAGTGGTCCCGAAGACTAGTGGTAATCCCAGTACCAATCTGCTGCTCTCTCTCTAGAAAGGGTATGTACAAAAGTACAAAATCACGCGGAAGGGCAACCGTTGGGTGCCATCAAAAACCAGATACCAGGATGCTGTGATAGTGTAGACACCATGCGCTGAGAAGGTATTTAATAGTCGCACCTGGTATCCTTAATATCCTGACTACACTTAACTTGAAGGATCAATCTTTCAATCCTCTGAGTGGAGTGAAGTCGAACCAAGAGCGGATCGATGAATGGAAGTCGCAAGCAATGCACAGCAAACACGTTAATTGTCTTTGGTAGCCATTTGTCGATTTGCATTTGTTGAACAGATGTCTGTGAGCTGGGGAGCTCTTTGCTCAGACGGAGGAGTTCGTGGGTGCCATTAAAACGGCGTCGTCGCCAATCGAGCTTATAAAAAGCTTATAATGAAAGAACGGGTGGAGAACGACCAGTGCAGAATGTGTGGTTCGGTGTTCGAGATGTTGGACCATATGTAAGGTTATCCATGAAAACCTTGCATAAAAGCATGGGCTGATCACGGGAACATGTCCAGTTTACCGATATAAGCCGCAAGCTGCACTTGATAGTTCTGCTTACAACATGTATTGGAACCGGCAAGTTCTGACTGATCGCCATACTCTATATAACAAGCCTGACGTACTGTTAGTTGACAAGATGGGTCACTTCGCGTATATAATTGAAGTTGCTATCCACCATAACAGCAACGTGGAGAAGAAGGTGAACTATGAGCCATTGGCTCGTGAAATCAAAGAAATTTGGCGTCTCGAGCGGGTGGTTGTAGTTCTCGTAATATTGTCAGCTACAGGTATTGTACCCAAATCCCTGACGGCTTCCCTTGATGTCTTGGGACTTTCGCACAGTCTCGTTCAAACCATGCAAAGTACACCATTCTGCATACGTGCTCGATATTGCGGGGAGTTCTTGACGGATTCTCCCATTGACCTACCCCTAACCACTACCACCAGCGCCCCTTTAGTTTTTAAGTAGGTAGGATTGTCCGAGCCTAAATGCTTGGTGTTATATTACGTAAAATCCGGCATCTGGTGAGATTGTGATAACTCGGAAATAATAATAATCTTTGGGGTAACAATCCATATTGGATCAGAGCCTTGAAGTGTGTTAGATCACTTAGCTGTTTTACATCGACCCACTCTAACATTTCTTTATCCTTATTCTAGAGCTACGTTAACCTACTTCCAAAATATGTTTCAGAGGTCAGTGCTATTATGCAAACACTCAGGACTCCACAACACAATACTGACCGACAAATATGTTCCGCATATTGTAATACAAAGCTCGCACTTTATATCACAATATCGGTTATTATTATTATTCTGTTAAGGGAAAGTCGCACCCGTCCTTGAAGAACTATTGTGTCCCTTTTACTGGTTATAGTGTACCTATTGATCATAGTATCTCAAGCAGGCCTGTAACCGTTAGGAACTTTTGTATGTTCCCAACTTCCAGATGTTTCAGCTTTTCATCTGGTATTAAGTGTTCTCCCAGATGTCTCGACTTACGTTGCACAAGTGCCGGACACTGTCCCAGGACGTGTCTATACACCTCTATAGGTTTCGTCCTCCTCCTCACAAAACCTGCAGACAGTGTCGGTAGATATCCCTAGCTTTTTCTAGGTGATGGTTCAGCCGACAATGACCAGTGAGAATTTCCACTATGCTTCGGAGGTTCTTTTTGGTGAGGTTTAAGCAATCCTTTGTGCGCATGGGTTCGTATCCCCCAATGAGCACCCTGGACTGCTCCATCCCTGGTAGGCACACACGGTCGCGCTCAATGAGTCACCTCATCCCTCCCACCATAGATGAAGTTATCCCTGAGAGCGACTTTACCTTACTCGGAGCAGTCAATCTTGGCCTGCTAAATGATACTACTAACGTAATTTTACTGCAATTACTATATATTATCATTAATTACTCGTTATAATTCCTTTTACCCCAAAATATATATAAATAAAATAGATAGTTTTCCTCTTAATATAATTCGGTTTTGTCATGAACATCCCATTTTGTTCACATTTAAGTTTTTACAACTCACTTAACCTAACTTAACAATGATCGACCTGCCGGGTGAAGCTATTTCTCGTCAAGATGGATGTTGTTGACATTCGGCACTGAACTTCCCTGATAAAGCCTGGCTCGTAGGCAAAGGTGGTGGAATTGGAATTTTTACTGGACGGCTCCTCGACAGGTTGCTGCTCGATAAGGATGTTCCTTTTCTCAGTATATCGGTATTTTCTGCTTGATGGTTGTCGACCGAAGACGTCCCTTTTTCTGCATTTGACTGATGTAGTCCTACTGACTTAATTGATTGATCTCGTCCTACTGTCCTCCTCCGCCTGACATATGCCATCAACACCACTGCAATGATAATAACAAAAATAATGCCTAGTGTACCTGCTGATGTGTACATAAGCATTCTCCTCGCTGCCTTAACTCATCTTGCTAGCTCCTGCACCGCCCAACCTTCGCTGCGCCACCGCTCACCTAATCCTTCGGCGCTCAATATGTTATATGCAAGGGCCTTGTTTCGTTAAGTCGCACAGCATTGACCCGTATGAATGAAACCCTCTTTTCTTACTACATCTTGCGACATTAAGCGAAACCCGTCCGCCCGCAAAATGTTCCGCTCTCCAAGTACCAACACTCCCATTCCGCTGAGGGTGCTATCCTCATCTTGCTCATCTGAGCAAAGGAGCGTAACAGCCACTACCTTCCTCAGGATAAAAAGCCAGTAGTTACGTGTGCTCATTTTAATTATTCCATCCCAAGGGCTAGCCCAACTGCCACGGCAACCCTTATTACCAATTTTGGCAAAAATGCTGGTCACACACATCCTTTTAGCAGACATAACGATAGGGACTTTCTTTTCACATGCAAAGCATGTCTCATCAGTTGCCGACAACATCGGGGTACATTCGCTACTTCCCTTTTCAATCATCAGAGCGAAATGTTGGGCGGCACTACTAACCGCCAAAAAGTCGTCTTCCAAATAGTAGTAATGATACCCTCTATCCAGTGCCGCCGGAATAGCATACGTTCGGAAGAGATGAAAAAATCGCTTCTCTAGCAATGGCACATCAAGTCGAAACAGCAGCTCGCGACCACTTTGCACCATTCGAACCTCCATCAATTGATACAGCAACTGATGATCCAGACTCAAAGCCTCCACCTTCAAAGGATCCCGATTTGGTAGCTGTTTCAAGAGTGCTAGGAAGTCCTGATTATGAAGTAGACTTGTGTGTAGCCTTCCATATTTCGCGCTCTCAGTGATCCTCTCAATGAAGTTCACCGCACTCACTGTCGAATTCAAAGCCGCTGCTGAAGATGTATAGAGCAACACGATTCGCTTTCATTCTTTCGCTTCCTGCCCCCTCGCCTCGTTGTATAATTTGTGTAGCCTTGAAACTTCATCTGCTTTCGAAGGATTCGCATTTTTCAACGTTAACTACAAGACCGGTCTCAAGGAAGTTTTGAAAAATGTATTCGAGATATTCCAAATGCTCATACTCAGAGGAAGAAGCAACCAAAACATCATCCAAGTACAAGAAACAAAAGTTAAGGTTTCGCAGGACGGAGTGGATGAACCTCTGAAAAGTTTGTGCCGGATTGCACAGATCAAAAGGCATTCATATCAACGCGAAGAGTCCGAAGGGTGTGCATATTGCTGTTCTTGGAACATCTTCTAGAGATACAGCGATTTCACGGTACTCTTTGGATAAGTACAAGGTCGTGAAACCCGACAGTGTACAAAGTAAGCATTCAAATGTCGCCACATGGTCTCCATTCGCAGTTGAGCTTTGGGACCATATCCATTGGAAAAGAGTAGCAGCTATTTGATGGTTTGCAAATACTCTGCTTTAAAAGTGCGACGAATTCTTCCTTAGCAACAGCGAGCTTCTGCGGTGGTAGTCGATGTTGCTATGAGAAAATATGGAAGCCAGTAGTGCGGATGTGGTGCTATACATCATGCTTAGCTGGCTGCGAAAGACAACTTTCGATAGTTATGTCGCAGCCAGTAGTGCGGATGTGGTGCTATACATCATGCTTAGCTGGCTGCGAAAGACAACTTTCGATAGTTATGTCGCTGACAGTTGAGCATGTAGCAAGTTTTCCTGAAGACTTGTGCGATGTTATGGGGTCTATAAGACACGTATTCTACAGATCCACTACCAGTCCATAGTGACCTAGGAGATCTGCGGTGGAGCAGGAGGCGCCTGCAGCGTTGTTGCGACATTGCGAAATAACCAAAGTTATATGGAGAAAGTAACAAGGCCCACAACGAACGGAAAACGTGACTAGAGCGGCAAATTTAACAGCAACACGACTGGAACAGAACTCACCTTGGAAGTCGAGCTTGAATGTCAACATCAGGATGAGGAACCACGCGAACCAGCTGAGTGCCAAAGGCCACAGGCCGTCCAACTTTGTCTCTAAAAAGCTTTCTGCTGGCTCCTGTGGCCTAACGTGTTTTACTTTTAACAAAACCTTAAATCTTTTAAATTTAACCACATAACCCAAACAAGGTTAAAGCGATCAGAAGCTTTTCTCTGCCAACCACGTTGAAGAATCTAGGAAAATTTTTGGCATGTTAAACTTCTATCGTCGTTTCCTGCCCAAGGCCGTTGATCACCAAGCGATCCTCAATGCTTACTTGCCTGGGCCCAAAACGGAAAACTCCCGCGAGGTTGCGTGGTCTACTGACTCCCTCCAGACATTTGAAACTGTTAAAAAAACAGCTTGTTGGTGCTACACTACTGGCATATCCTCGGTCAGATGCACCCCTAGCCGCTTTTGTCAATGTCTCAGATACAGCGATAGCGCCGCTCGTCATCAACGGGTGAACCAAAGCTGGAAACCGTTGAGCTTCTTTTCGAAACAACTCAACGTCGTCATGTACCTCTCCATTAAATACTTCCACTTCTCCCTTGAGGGCAGGCCTTTCACAGTGTTCACGGACGCCAAGCCCCTTACTTTCGCACTTAAACAAAAAACCCGACAAAGAATCTCCTCGCCAACTTCGGCAACTGAGCTTTATCAGTCAGTTTACTGCCGACATCAAACACGTGTCTGGAAAACACAACGTTGTTGCGGACGCTTTGTCATGAATCTCGGAGGTCACAGTTCCCGCCGCGGTCCATTATGCGACAATCGCCGAGGCGCAAAAAGAAGATGTAGGGCTTCAGAGAATGAGAGCAGATACCAAATACAAATTCAAGGAATTTTCGTTTCGATCTCCAACTTACTCTGCCTGACCTCAGACAATGGACCTAAGCAATTTATTCCGGCCGATTTTCGCAAGAAAATATTCTATGCAGTACAAGATCTTGCGCACCCAAGCATTAGGACGACGATCCGGTTAGTCACCGGGAAATATTTCGAGATTCGCACGGATTCCATTATTGCCCCACAATCAGGTTTACGCGGTGACTTGAAGCAATACAGAGGTATTGTCTGTTCAATCATATGTCGAGGCCCTCTGTCGAAAAAGGATCCCGCGTGTTTGTATACTAGCCGCAATCACCACGGACCAGAGAATGCACTTTGATTCTACTCTTTTCTCGGAGTTAGGCAAGCTCCTGGGTTTCAAATGGCGGAGATGGTGTACGAGGAGAATCTGCAATTCCCCGCTGACCCTGTGCTGGATATCAAAGCACGGCTAAGCGACTTCAGTTCAGGTGCTTCTGCTCAACTGTGATCGACGCCATCCTCGCGACATACGATGCCGGATGTCGACACCTCCCGTACCTGGAAACATGCTCGCGGGTCCTCATTAGGGTCGAGGCTTCTCTGAGGCCGCTGCGCCCAGGATACGAGGGCCCCTTTAAGGTTCTGGAGCGACAGAAGTCCTCCTTCAAGTCCAACGTTCGGGGCGGATCCAAATGGGTATCCTTGCCGATGCTGAAAGCCTTCGCCGAACCGGGAAACGCTCCAATAAAATGTCCGCGAAGCATCAGGTTCATTGGCGGGATCATCTCCGCCGTCGCACTAAACTGCCTGGCACGAGTCCGTCGCGCGCGCTTCCTCCTTCTTTTGATTCCAACCGCCGACGAGTGAAGATGTAGTCTGCATGCAACCAGCGGTACATAATTGTTTAGTATTTTTTCCTCTTCTTACTTACAATAGCGGGCTTCTTCCATATATATAAAAGTTGTTGCTTAGGCGATTGTAATGCAGGTTTGTCGTTACTCAGACGATAACCACGTTTCCTAATTTGAACGTGCGAAGACCAGAGACACGCAGCTGATTTTCTATCGAATGAAGTTGTTGAGTAAACGATTTAAATAATTTCGTTTTTAAATTGAAAAGAAATAAAACAAAAGTCGAACGCAAAGAAAAGATAATTGAAAAATTGTTTTCCTTTTATTTTTGTGGGATGGTTTTTATGTGATTTTATTTTATCCAGAATTAGAAAATTATTCGTTTGGAAGTCACCAATCTATTCGGCAATTATTTATTTACAATATATATTGTTAATTATTAATGAATTACAATATACGATGAATTACAATTTAATTATCTGATTAATCTAATTTACTTCATTGCTGACTGCAGAATTAACAACGCAGTTTCTACCCGTGGATTGGTACCCACGATGGAGCATAAAACCTGGGAAATGCCTGCTGAACCAACACCAACAGCTCTACTACCAAACCCTACCTCCACCTCCACGTGGTGACCGCTGGGAGCTCTTTCTTAACGAAAAGCTGCAGACGGAGAAGGATGAAGGCGAGTCTCCCGCGCCTAAAAACGGGACAAATTGTACCAACTGGTCCTCCAGGTTGGGGGTTGGGTAGGGCTGACAACCCTACACGGAAAACAACCGTTACGAAGCCACAACAGGAGCCTCGGATAGGACGGATATTAAAACGACGAACCCGGCAACGACAAAGGAACAACGATTTGCGCATTTTCTCATGGAACGTGCGCTCCCTGTACAGAGATGAAGCTGATAAGCAGCTAGCCGATACCCTGTCCCAATATAGGGCTGATGTAACAGCGTTGCAAGAGATGCGATGGACAGGGACCGGTTTCCTGGAGAAGAGCCACTACACCATATATTATAGCGGCCATCCAGTAAACCATGTGCTCGGAGTAGGTTTCTTAGTCAGCCAAAAAATGAAACCTGCTGTTATCGGCTTTGAAAGTATAAGCGAACGGCTATGCACTCTGCGCTTGCGAGGCAAGTTTAGAAATATAAGCCTCATAAACGTTCACGCCCCTACAGAGGAGACTGCAGAGTCGGAGAAGGATACCTTCTACGAGGCAGTAGAAAGAGCCCTCGAAGCCTGTCCCAGATATGATATCAAAATCATACTTGGGGATTTCAACAGCCAAGTAGGGAAGGAGCCCGTATTCAGGCGATACGTTGGCTCCCATAGCTTACACGAAAAAACAAATGATAACGGACTGCGGACTATTCAATTAGCAGGGTCACACGAAATGGTTGTTGGAAGTACCTGGTTTGCGCGGAAAGCGGTCCACAAACATACGTGGGCCTCTCCAGACGGGACCACTTTCAACCAAATTGACCACGTGTTGATCGAACGCCGCCACCTCTCAGCCTTGATGAATGTCAGAACATATAGGGGGGCCAATATAGACTCGGATCACTATCTCGTTGGCATGGTGCTCCGAGCTCGAATAACAATACCACCTAGAATCCCCTCTGACAATCAGGTGAGAGTGAACACTGAAGCCATCCACAACACAACCCTCCGCGACACCTATAAGAGGGAAATGGATGCCGCAATAACCGCAGTCAATAGAGGACCTGGAGATGAAGCATCAACTAATGATCTTCACAACCACCTGAAGAACGTTATCATGGATACGGCCACAAATATACTTGGCCCCAGCCGCAAAAGGAGTCGGAACGGCTGGTTTGACGATGAATGTAAGCTAGCAACGGAACGGAAGAATGCCGCATACCGAGTAATGTTGCATTCTCAAAGAACGCGGGCACGCGCAGAGACTTATCACGAACTCCGTCGAGCGGAGAAGCGACTTCACAGACGGAAAAAGGAAGCCTGGGAGAACCAACAAGTCTGTGAACTAGAAAAGTACAGGGAGCAACCGCACCAGGCGCGGAAGTTTTACCAACAAGTCAGCAGGATGAAGCCTTATACACCTCGATGCTCATCCTGCCGAGACAAAGAGGGAAATCTGATTTCCGACAGAATGGGCATATTAGAGCGATGGGTTGAGTACTTTGATGAGCTACTGAACAACCAGAACATCGGCGAGTTGGAGGTCCCGCCAACTGAAGACGACGGACAAATACTGCCACCACCAAGTTTAGGAGAAACAGTCCGTGCAATTCATCGGCTAAAAAATCATAAGTCGCCAGGAGCCGATGGAATTACAGCCGAATTGGTTAAATATGGAGGCGACCAGTTACACCAAGTGGTTCATCAACTTGTGCTCAAGGTATGGGACAGCGAATCAATGCCTGACGATTGGCAGCGAGGCATAATCTGTCTCATACATAAAAAGGGAGATATCACACAGTGCAGCAATTATAGAGGTATCACGTTGCTGAGTACCATCTATAAGATATTCTCCACTATCTTGCTAGGCCGGATAGCCCCATACGCCCAGAACATCATTGGCCCATACCAAAGAGGCTTCACTCCAGGCAAATCAGCAACAGATCAGATTTTCTCTCTGCGGCAGGCGATGGAAAAACTGTTGGAATATGGACAACAGTTGCACCATCTGTTCATCGACTTTAAAGCCGCCTATGATAGCATAGCCAGGGTAAAACTGTACACGGCCATGAGAGAATTCGGTATCCCGACGAAATTAATAAGACTGACTAGGCTGACCCTGACCAATGTGCGAGGCCAGATAAAAGCAGCAGGATCACTCTCAAGACCATTCGACATCAACAACGGTCTACGACAAGGGGATGCCTTATCGTGCGTCCTCTTTAACCTGGCCCTCGAGAAGGTGATCCGTGATGCTGAGGTGAATGCAAGAGGTACGATCCTCTTCAAGTCCACCCAACTACTGGCCTATGCTGACGATATCGACATCATGGGAAGAACCACCCGAGACGTTCAAACTGCCTTCATCCAGATCGAGCAGGCGGCGCGAGATCTTGGGCTGCACATCAATGAAGGCAAGACAAAATACATGGTGGCAACGTCAGCACCGAAGACGAATCAACCAACAACATCAAACCGCACTGGTCAAACACAAGCACGAACAAGGATAAGGATAGGGGAATACAACTTTGAGACCGTTGACAATTTCTCCTATCTAGAGTCGAAAATCACAACCGATAACAACTACGATGAGGAAATCCGCGCACGGTTGTTGTCAGCCAACAGAGCCTACTTCAGCTTACAAAGACTGTTCCGCTCGAAACGTCTCACCATAGGGTCAAAGCTCTTACTGTACAAGACTATGATCTTGCCAGTCCTCATGTATTCCTCGGAAACTTGGGTTCTTAGCAAGAAAAATTGCGAACTCTTGGCCGCGTTCGAGAGAAGAATCCTCCGAAGAATTTTTGGCCCCCTACATGAGGATGGACGATTCCGTAGCCTACACAATGACGAAATCTATGAGCGATACCATGACCGTACGGTTGTGGATAAAATCCGGCTCAATAGGTTACGGTGGGCGGGTCACTTAATCCGTATGGATGAAGATGATCCCACCCGGAAAGTCTATAAGGGCAATATCTATGGTAGGAAAAGAAGACGAGGCAGACCCTGCCTAAGATGGAGCGATGGCGTGGGCCAGGACGCCAGACAGCTTTTAGGGATATCGAATTGGTGGACCTCGGCGCAAAACCGGGATGTCTGGAGTTCCTTATTAAGGCAGGCCTAGACCGGATACCGGTTGTTGCGCCGTTGATGATGATGATGATGGTTAATTATGCTACAAAGCTCAAGGTCGATTTCAACATTCAACATCTGCTGGTCAGCTTTCAATGGGAGGGTAGCATTTTCAATAATGATCGGCCCTTATTATCGGCCGGGGTGCATTTACAAAGGTTTCCATAACTTTGAGGGAGATTTCAAAATTCACTTTAATCTCCCTTCGTTTGGATCTAACAGTTGCTGCTTGTATGTATTATTTTGTTGTTGAATATTTGTATTTCCTGCCTCATACTAGCACAAATGACAGCAATTGTCTTGTTTTCGTGCGTAATAAATATCTATCTGTTACGCATATTGGGCTCCTTCCAAATGATGCTTTACGGCGTTTTAGGATTGCGATCCTTAATTTTGTCGAATTTTTTTTATTTTCATTTTTTAAATCATTTTTATTTAAACCAAATGTTGAAGAGTAATGATATAGATCGAGAAAAATAAATGAAAAAACATAACATTATAATCTAACAAGAACAAATTTAATAAGCATGATGGCCACTGTAGGCAGTCAATGTTTTTTTAATAAATAACAAACTATAATTAATATAACAAAATTCATTACATTGCAAAATAATATATAACTTACCGGGAAATGGTCAAAAACCCGTCAAGGTTGGCTTTGCCTTATTGACGAACAAAAAAAATTAAAAGAAATTCCCTAACATAATTCTGCACTTTACATCTTAAAAAAACTACTTCTGAAATTTAAATTTATTCTTAAGGCTAATACGAAAATGTATACAATTTATTTACCTTAAAGCTAACAAAATGAATGATATATGTAATTAAAGATATTCTTATATTTCACAATGTTTTTCTTTTCTGATGAGCGAAATGAACACTTCAAAGCCGTCTATAATAGCATAGCCAGGGTAAAAATGTACACGGCCATGAGAGAATTCGGTATCCCGACGCAATTGATAAGATTGACTAGGCTGACTCTGACCAATGTGCGAGGCCACATAAAAGCAGCAGGACCATTCGACATCAACAACGGTCTACGACAAGGATGCTGTGAACCGTGATGCTGATGTAAATGCAAGAGGTACGATCCTCTTTAAGTTCACCCAACTACTGGCCTATGCTGACGATATCGACATCATGGGAAGAACCACCCGGAACGTACAAACTGCCTTCATCCAGATCGAGCCGGCGGCACGAGATCTTGTGCTGCACATCAACGAAGGCAAGACAAAATATATGGTGGCAGCGTCAGCACCGAAGACGAATCAACCAACAACATCAAACCGCACTGGTCAAACACAAACACGAAGAAGAATAAGGATAGGAGAATACAACTTTGAGACCGTTGACAATTTCTCCTATCTAGGGTCGAAAATCACAACCGATAACAGCTACGATGACGTGCACGGTTGTTGTCAGCCAACAGAGCCTATTTCACCTTACAAAGACTGTTCCGCTCGAAACGTTTCACCATAGGGTCAAAGCTCTTACTGTACCAGACAATGATCTTGCCAGTTCTCATGTGTTTCTCGGAGACTTGGGTTTTTAGCAAGAAGAATTGCGAACTCTTGACCGCGTTCGAGAGAAGAATCCTGCGAAGAATTTTTGGCCCCCTACATGAGGATGGACGAGTCCGGTTGTGGACAAAATCTGGCTCAATAGGTTACGGTGGGCGGGTCACTTAATCCGCAGAAAAAGAAGACGAGGCAGACCCTGCTTAAGATGGAACGATGGCGTAGGTCAGGACGCCAGACACTTTTTAGGGATATCGAATTGGTGGACCTCGGCGCAAAACCGGGACGTATTGAGTTCCTTATTAAGGTAGGCCGGATACCGATTGTTGCGCCGTTGATGATGATGATGATGAAATGAACACAATACAATATAATAAAATATATAATTCATAACGACCGGAGGTGAAAGTAACACCCGTGTAATATTTATATTATTTACATAGTCCCAAGAAACAAATGGCAGAACTAAGCACGGCCACCGCTAACCGGCATCCCGCAGACACCAGTACCAGGATTTCTCTTTTTCATCCTGCTTAATATCAATTGCTCTCGCTCTGGAGTATTTCCAGTCGAATCCCGGAGCCCCCACTGTCAAGTTCGGGGGATATTCTATCCTTTTGTCTGTGACCTGTCTATGTATATGATACATTACGGGCAGAATTAAGAATTAGACCATTCCTGTCAAGATACACGGGCGCTTCGGGAGGAATGAAGCCTGGCGTGAGAGTTATCTCAAAATGCCAATCATTCGGGTAGAACGGCTGCGAAACCCAAGGGTCTCCACCATGCGAAGCAGACCGCACTATATGATTCAGAATCAATTTGGCGATAACGGTGTCGATTCTTGACACAGCAGCAGCTGCGTACATCACTTCATTAGTTAAATAGTGCTCATAGCATGACGAAATAGTCATATTAAACCCCGTGCAAGCACGCAGACATTTCCTTTCAAAGATTCTTATTTGCTCCATTTGGCTAGCACTCAAATTAAACCAGATAGCACACCCGTAGGTGAGCACCGGTCTGACCAAAGTAAGATGGCAAATAATCTTTCGAAGCGACATAAATGCCCTGCGAGCGCTTTCCAGCGCGTCTTTAACGTGCTCGTTAAATTGGAGACGCTTGCCAAGACGCACACCCAGGTATGCGTTCAGAACTATCCTCGTTCGCGACAATGTGGAAATCTCTCCAATTCCTTTTCAAGTTCCTACTGGCATACGCCAAGAAATTTCGAAACAGAATTGTTTGACACTTTTGCGCATTGATTTTCATCCGCCAACTGTTCGTGAAGAACTTAATATCATTGAACATCTTTTGAAATTCAACTTGCATCTCAGTTACTTTCTTGTGTGCCGTGTAGGCTATCAGATCGTCAGCAAACGCAACCAACGACCTTTTAGGAGATTTATTAAACTCGAAAGAGTTGAGTAATTCGCCGGCAAATAGTGCAAAAACTGTAGGTGCAGTCACTGTCCCTTGCTGTAATCCATTCAGAACATAAAATTTTCTGCTAGTAGTAAGATTTCCGTCCATAATGGCAAAGCACTTCCCATACAGCATACTACACATCATCGCTACGAGGTGGCTGAGAAACTCATTCTTTAGGAGCCTGAAAATCAGTCCATCCAACCAGACGGTATCAAAGGATTTCTCCATGTCTATAAGCGAAGCGTCTATGCACTCATCATTGTTAATCCGCCAACAAATATCAGACGTTACCTTCGTTATTGCATGTATTGTCGAATGTCCAGATCTAAATCCGAATTGCGCATTCGACAATAATTCCTTCTTCTTGATATGCCGGTTCAAGGCTTTCAATACCAAAACCTCAAACACCTTGCTGATGTTAGGCAGCAAACTGATTGGGCGGTAGCTTTTAGAAATGCATGAATCCTTCTCTCTCTTTAAAATCAGGAACACTCGGGCTTTCTTCCATTGTCCTGGAAAGAAGGAATTGTTCAATAAATTATTGAACAAAATGCAATAATTACGAAGGGCAACGCCTGGTAAATGCCTGAGGACCACGTTGGGAATGCCATCCACACCGGATGATCTCTTATTGTTTACCCTTCCAAATATGGAAGTTAACTCTACGCATGAGACAAAGTAATCAAGCAGATTATCACTCAGTATGAGATCAGCCAAACTGGAGAGCTGTGGTGCCGTTCAGGCTATAATTGAAATTGTGAACATCTCGTTCTACAATTTCCGAAAGTCGCAGATTCACCGATTCAAAATACTCCCCTATAAGTTCGAGATTCAGAGCACCATTCATTACGATGTAACTACCTTGCGCATCAGCAGTTACACTATTCGTGTCTACACCTGAGTCAATAAGGTGTTGTATCTCGCTGCCACTGACTTTAATTCTCGGCACAGTTACTCGTGACTTCTTTCGGAATAACGTATTTATCTTTGTAAACATGGAATCTGAATCGGATGGTGAAATACCCTTTAACTTCTTCCGGCATTTGGAGTTCACATCATTTACGTAATGTTGACGGATAAGATCCCGCGCGATCTGTAGAAGTGGTATGAACTCAACCAATATGGGATGATGATAGTCCCCATATCTCCTACAGATTTTGTTGACGGGAGTCATCAGAAGGCTTTTAACTTCTTCAACCGTTTTATGGCTGCAGTTTCATATCCTTCCATACTATTGCGAGGTTCAATCTTAAGGACGACTTGTTCAATTGTATCCAGCGTCAAGTTTTCCAGCTTAAGAAGATACTGAAGTATTTCTTCGTTGCTCAAGTTCCTGTCACCTGGCGCAATTGTACTATTGTTTTTCCTATCAAGAGGTGGCCATTCCTCCCGATATCCCCGAATAAACCTGTCTTGGAATTTCTTCCAATCTGTTTGTTTAGAGTTCAGCTTGTGGACGCCACTGTCCATCAGCAAAGACGAACTCTTTATCCATCAAACAGAACTTCAATAAGAATAGCGTTACGGTCGCTATCGTAAGGAAGAGTCTGCAGTTTTCGTTGAGGATTCCTAAAATTAAAGTTCAAGCGCGCGTCAGCAATGCACAAATCCAGATAGGAATTTGCCCTGGGCCAGGTTGGACTCTCTGACCCATATAATTCGCATTTATACTCTATCTGGTATTGCTCTATCCAAAATTTGAGGAATATCCCTCTGGGATTGTTTGTGGCGTTTAGCCACGAGGTATGCTTAGCATTCAAGTCGCCAGCTATAATACAATAATTATGCAGCCTATTCAGTTCGAGTATCGTAAACAGAGAATGTAATTCCTCCTTGAACTTGGCTCGGTTGTTTCCC
The DNA here is from genome assembly GCF_905115235.1 of Hermetia illucens. Lineage (NCBI taxonomy): Eukaryota > Metazoa > Arthropoda > Insecta > Diptera > Stratiomyidae > Hermetia > Hermetia illucens. Next base: position 67,080,125 of record NC_051852.1, read on the forward strand.
ACTGCATAGACTGACAGAATGTATAAAATCCCTCCTGTAGGCAGTGAAAACAGAGTACGTGAGATTTCGATACACTCAAAGGTTTCAACTTCAGGCCTATTAATATGCCTGAAACGATAATGACGACCCACAAGTATTCCGGTACCACCTCCCTATCACCATTTCGTCTATCGTTCCTCACGAATTCAAAATCCTTGAATGTTATCGAATGCCTCGGATTGAGGTGGCTTTCTGAAATCAAGACTATGTCAGGTTGTTGCCTGGCAGCGAAATCAAGGAGCTCCGTTCTTCGGTGGATTCCTACGATGGAATTCACATTAATCGCGATGATCCGGAGACCATCCAGTGGTACCGCTGTGACTGCAGACCTAGCAGCGACACCTGCTGCCTTGTGACCTTAACTTTGCGGTATACAGGACATCCACGGTACGAAGTTTTTTCCTTGCTCTCTGCTTGAGTCAGCGAACATTCGGCTGCGGTACTCTATACATCGTAAGGTCATTTGACAGTTCACTGCCGAGTGACAATAGCGCTGGCATCTTCGGCACTGGACTATTTCGCCCCTCAGAAGGAGCTCAAAACGAATGGCCTGGTAATTAACCGACCTGATGCCGATCAGACTGCTTCCCCGGCTCTCCGGGCTTATCTGTACGAGGAAGTGCGGCAGGATTCGTTTTTCCAAAACGGATCTCCTCGTAAAAAAAACGTGACACTGAGAGGAACTTGACTTCAGTTCCCGTCTCCCGGAGCATTTTGAACACCTCATCGGGCTCTTCCTCCGCATCCAAGCCTTTTAGAAGGAAGGTTTGCACCTTCTCTTCCTTTGGAGTGTAGGTGAAGTGAGAAGCCTTCACTCGCTCGAGGACCTCGCGTACTTTCTTGTAATCTGCTATTTAGTTACATTTGACTTTGACTTTCTCGGCCCTCGTCTTTTTAATAATAAAATTCGAGAGTCCCGCGGGGCCGGTCTGGTCCGCCACCCGTCGGCGGCTCGCCATTCATTCCCCTCAACAACACACAAGCCAAAAAAACGAATTTTTTCTCAATATTTTTCGGGGAAAAAGTAACTTAGATAACAAATCAAAAGTAAATTAGTTTCAATTAAGTTTTAAATAATATTTAATTAATTAAGTAATATAAATGTCTTTTAATATTATTGATTAAGATTAATTTATTTTAAATTTTAAATTCTTTTTGTTAATAATATTAATTTGTAGACACGTCCGTTCTCTACTGATTTTATTGATAATTGAGGGTTGTCCTCAATGTGATGAGTTATTGGCGGTATGTAAAGACCTAGATTTTCACTTAATGATAGGCGCTTACAGATATGGTGAACTTTCATGACCTTGACATTTCGTTAATCCAGGCGGTGGCCTTAGATATGCGTGAATCAAGCTGTTTGAATTTTCCATTTATGTTGGTAGGTGTTTGGTTTGTCTTTAGATTAACTAAGAACATCTGATGGTTGGTGTTGTGAAGTAGTGCTCGCTGTTTTTTTTTGCAGAACTTGAAGATCAGTATAAACTTCAACATTCACGCCAAACAAACTTTTTAGGAGTTTTTAGAGAAATCCTTTCCGTTAGCTCCTGCTGGATGCTATTTGACCAATTACATCGTTTATATTTTGGATTAAACCTTCCTTTCTGCTGTCCATATGACGCAGCAAATCTACTTGCAAATGTTAATGTTATCCAATAAAGAAGAAAAAGTGTATGTTAGCAGTCTAGAGACTCAGGGTTGGGCATATTTGTATTCATATATACGAATAAATTCGTACGATGATTTTCTAAGAATACGAATATATTTATATTATATATGAATATATACGTATTCCAATTAGTGAATATTTTCGGTTTTTCTTAAGTGAATATGAATGAGGCATCGAATTTTCAGAAGTTTTTGATATATTCCGCCAGAGCGACATAACTCGACACTGCGTCCATTATCTCCTTCATTTGGCACCTTGCCGAAGATGATCCAACATATCTTATTGTTTTGCGGTTGTGTTTTCATTAGACCATCTGAGATTGTACTAGCATTAATATCGGCTCCCAAAAGAAGGTCAGTTCAATCCGGAGCATAAGGGCTGAATCTGGCAGAACCAAATGTTTGTATGGCTTCATGTCGATCATGCAGTTGACAGCATCCCAATTCTCTTGATGTGCTAGCATTTTCGGCACCAGATTTTCTAGTACCAACACCTCTCCTAGAGTCTCCTCCAGATTCTTCCACAAATCTCGGACAGTGGAAGAATCCATGCTCTGGGTACTCGGGACTCCATCACAATTTGCACAGTCGGGTGAGGTCTCTAATTTAAACCTGTGAAGGTATTGGAGATATTCTCCATGTTGTGTGAGAAACTAGGTGCGATTATAATTAATCTCACCGTGTCGTCTCTCCAACCACTCCTTGATGGCAGGAATGAGCCTGTGAGTCCACCGACCCTTTCCCGCGCATTCCCACCGCTCTTGCCATCTATTTATGGATCTCTCCCTCTCAGCGTTCTTCGCCTGCAATAAGGGAGAGATTGGCGCGCTATATTCGCCACCTCATCTGCCAAGATGTCAACGGGCATCATTCCAGAGATGACGAATGCTGCATCATCTGAGACAGTCCTGAAGACAGAGCATACCCTCAAAGCTGTCCTCCTGTAGACTGCATTCAGTTTGCTAGTATTAACTGATATCCGCAACGCCTCGCTCCAAACTAAGGTCATACAGAGCATGATTAAGGTTACCACCCTGGCTATAAGCAACCTAGAGGTATGCCGTGACCCTCCCACGTTCGGCATCATCCTCGCCAGGGCCATACTCGCAGTGGATGATTTATCACAAACGTACTGTCCGTGTTGCTTATAACTGAGCTTCCTGTCTATCACCACCCCCAAGTATTTGATGGTCGGTTTGGAAGTGATGATATGCTTCCGGTGCTGCGTGATGACGACCGCTTCTGTTTTTTCCTCGGCAAGTGTCAGACCAGAGCTTTCTAACCAGCATTTGACAGCACTGACTGCCTCGCTTGAGTATAACTCAGCATCTTCAAGATGCTTTGCGACAACAACCAGCGCTATGTCGTTAGCGTAACCCACCACCGTGGCTTCCTCCGGAAGATGAAGATTAGGTACATCGTCGTACATGAGGTTTCACAGTAGTGGGCCCAATACGGAGCCCTGTGGGACACCCGCTGAAACAACGTACTCCTGGGGTCGGAGTACGTTGTTTCCCCCGGTGTCCCAAAGGGCTCTGTGGCAAATCGATCGAAGACTGGCAAATTCACTATTCCACCAATAATTGGGTCTTCTAGTGGAGAAGGAGCATCTCCTAGGCATCGACGCGTTACATGCCTTAGAGTTGCTTTGTGTTGTTACACGTCTATGTTTGGAGAGCTCTACCCGTGGAGGTGCCTGTTTTGCTAGGCAGGTCTAGCCACACTTCCACGAATGTTTGTTTCCGGGGCACAAGTATCTTGCCTTGTATCTCCGTCCTTAGTTCAAAGGTGATTGCCTGGTGGTCGCTGTACGTGAAGTCCTCGCTAACTTGCCAGGACATGCCACGTGCCAGCACGGGGCTGACAAAAGTCACCTCTACAATTGAACCACTTCCCCCTTTCCGATAGGCGTTTACATCGCCTTCGTTGGCCAGAATTACACCTAACTGGGCAAAAGCTTCTAATAAGCACCGCCCCCTTGCGTTAGTCTCTTTGCCCACTCAATAGCCCACGCATTACAGTCACCGGCTATCACCTTTGGACCTCTTGCCTTTGCGTCGTGAACAAGATCATCTAACAGTTCTTCAAACTCAAAAAGTGTGAGGCTCGGTGGAGCGTAGCAGCTGTATACGAATATACGGCTTATTTTCGCCCAAACAAAGCCACTAGCCGCCTGACCCATACTATATTGTATGGCTCCACGCCCATATCTCCGCTCCACCAGTCGAATCTGTGACCCATACACCACCGTCAAGATTTCTGTACGGTTCACTAATGATAGCAATCTCCATCCCATCATTCTTTGCCTTTGCAATTGGTGTTCTTGGCAGACTTGTGCTTCGTTTGAACACCTCCTTCTCCAAATCTAAAACACTTGCAGTATTAGATGCAACGGTGGCCAAGTTGTCCACCGCCGAAGCACTGCGGTCGAGGGATATTGACGACCGGAACCCGCTTGCTCACTCCCAAAAGCCGCCGGTACTGGGGTTCCCAGCCCCTGCACCGTAAATTTACTCCTTCTCAATTCGTCCATGTTGGTTTTATTTTCTGGGTGTCCTTCCCATAGCCATTTTGGTCCACGCACCAGAGATGAGCAAACCCTAGCCCATGCACAGTCAGAAAAGAAAAGTGCATGAACACATATTATATTTACACATAAATAGGTAAGCCTCAATTCGCCCGCTGGGTTCGCGCCTGACGGGAGATCTGGCCACTCCTCACAGGTCTGTCCGTCTGTCCGTCTGTCCGTCTGTCAGTCTGTCAGTCTGTCCGTCTGTCCGTCTGTCCGTCTGTCCGTCTGTCCGTTTGTCCGTCTGTCCGTCTGTCCGTCTGTCCGTCTGTCCGTCTGTCCGTCTGTCCGTCTGTCCGTCTGTCCGTCTGTCCGTCTACCCGTCTGCCCGTCTGTCCTTTTAAAGGTTTTGTGTGAAACAAAACCTTATTAGAATCGATTCGATGCCTGTCTGTCTGTCTGTCTGTCTATTTGTCACGATTTATCCGGAAACGGCTAGACCGATTGTCACCAAAGTTGGTGAGAGCTTGTGATCTGTTGTTCCCTTTACATACATGTAAATGGAGGGTGCAAACTTTTTTTCATAAAATGTGGCCATGTGGGGTATCAAATGAAAGGGCTCAATTAGTGCTTTTCGAAACTAGTTCCATATTTGACATTGGGTGAAATGTGGAGGAATATATTAGTTAGTTCTTTTTGAAACTGGTTCCATATTTGATATCGGGTGAAATGTAAGGGGGGTCCCAAAATATGACCATCAAAAAATGTTCCAGGTCTCGTTCTCAGAACCTATCCAACCGAAAAATCTGGAAAAAATCACAGTGGTGCATCTATACGAAATCTAGGCCTCAAAGTACATCCGGTTGCGATATCTGTACGAGTAAAGTTAATAACAGCATATTTCCACATTTTAGAAATTTACCCGGCCACCCGCCATATATCCATGTCAGAAGTACGAAATTCGGTACGGGGATAAGGAATAACATAATGCACAATTTGGTCAAATTTGAAGAAAATCCAACTATTGTTAACAAAGTTATAGGGGGTGAAACTTTGCAATTTTTGTGAATTTCATGCATTCATCTGGGGGTGGAGAAGAATTATTTTGTTTTATTTAGAAGTTTGCGGGAAGTGTCTAATTCAGATAGATATATTTGTACACTAAACCAGCCGTATTTAATATACGTGCCATATATGTACCTAAGTATCCTTTTGTGCACGAAGTAAATTGTGCGGGTGTATGTACAGTAAGTACTAAGGGATGTACCCTCCCAATAGGCTCTGTGTGTTAGGGGGAGATAGCATAATAGAGCTTTTAAGCTTTCATGCTATCTCGCTCGCTCCGTCTCTTTCGCAATATGAGCTTTTAGGTATGCGCCTGGGGTAAGGGGTGTGGGCCTTTGGTAGGGGCGTGCTTTTCATGGGAGCTTCGGGTGTGTGTCTTTGATGGAGGCTTTGGGCTGTGTGCTCTTGGCGGGGTTTGGGTGTGTGTCTTGGGTGGGGGTGAATTTCGAGCCTTTGGGTTTTCGACTTGGGTACGAGGAGGTGCGTTGTGTGGGGGGGGCCTGTACTTTTGCCGGGGTCCTGTCTTCGGAGCCTTTGGGCCTGCGACTTGGGTACGGGGTGTTGCTTTGTGGGGGGAGTGTCTTGGGGATATTAAGCTCTATTGCTGTTTTTTTGGGATAAATACTTTTGCTGTGCGTACCGAGTTATGTTTTGGTGTGTTTCTGAGACAGCGATCTTTTTCAAGTGTTTTTGGGGGGTGTCAAGTTTTATTTGAAGCCTTTATCGGGTATCGATCTTTTTGGTGTGCTTTTTGTGGGTTATTAAGCTGGTTTAGTGTGTATATGAGATAGCGATGTTTTCCGAGTGCTTTTTGGGGAGTGTCAAGTTTTTTTTGTGTCTTTATAGGGGGTATCGATCTTTTTGGTATGCTTTTTGTGGTTTCCTAAGCTGTTTTGATGTATTTGCCTGGGCATCGGCCTTTGCGGTGAAGGTCTTGGTTGAAATGGGGTTTGTGGGGTTCACGGCGGGTGGCTATGGTGCGGGCTTTAGGTGGTAGGCTTCGCCGCGGGCTTGAGGCGGTTGGCTGACCGATGCAGATTTTGCGATTATCATTGCTGACTTGGGTAATGGGATTAAGTTTAAATGAAAAAGTTCGTTGATAAAGTTCAAATGTTTATTTTATTATACTTATTTACACATACATCATTCAATATTGTTTAGAATTAACAATACGTGTACACTTATTTATATATATTTTCTACTGTGAATCTAAAATGTGTGCAATTCGCAATGTTTGATGAAGCCATTACAATTTTGGTGTATATAATAGGCAAAACCTAGGGCTATAACTACTGCCGCTATTAGGTTGAAAATATGGTTGTGACTCTTCGAAGACAATGATTTAACACTCGGTCGATTAAATGGTCCGCACACATCTTCTCCGTTAACACATGTGGTTGCTTTGTTTGTAGTAATTCCAGTTCATAGAACCCTCCTTTTATTAAATTTCCTTGGTAATCTTTAAGAGTATAAGTACGCGGTTCTGTATTTTTTATCTGATCTACCCTGAATATTTCTGTGGACCAATTTGGAGTGTAGCCCTTTTCAAAGACATGTTTGTGCTTGCTAATACTTACATAATCGCCTTTTTTTCATTTCGGTTTCGAGGTTACGTTAACCTTTCTATACACGGTTGATAATAACTTGATTTCGTTTGATGGGCCAACATCTACCGGCTTCATTTTAATGGTGCGATGTTTGGTCATATTGTATTTCTTTATTAATCTGCCGAGCAAATTGATCCAATGGTAGTTCTCGTTCATACTGAATTCTTTCCACATAAAATATTTTAGCGTACTGTTAAATCTTTCTAAAATTGACGCTTTCAAGAAACTGTAGGTAGAGTAGTGATTAATCTCCAATTTCGAAAATGTGTCAATGACTGTAAGGAAACATTTGAATCCTTGGTTGTCACTCAAAAATGCACTCATATCAACCAAATCTGCCTGCCATAAGTCAACTATACCTTTGATGACGTCACCTCGACGTCTAAAATTTCTGCGAGCCGGTTTATGTAACTCGTTGATAACCTGTCTCCTACTCATTTTCATAATAAATGCGTATAAATATCGGCTCGGATTTTATTTTTATATTGATTGTACGTACCAGTGGCTTTGTACATGAGATAAGGACTATGTTAAAGTTTATTCATCCATTTACAATGATGCTTGCCGGTCCTTCAGGATGCGGGAAGATAACATTTATAGAAAATCTTCTAAACAACACATCTCTAATACAGCCTCAAATTAAGAAAATTCTTTGGTGTAATGTGGAGAAACATGCCCTACCTTCAAACTTATCATTTGCAAACATTGAATACTTGGATACTATTCCAGATGAATTTACCAACATCCAAAATGAGCCGACACTAATTGTATTAGACGACATGATGTTGAATGCTTTTTCAAGGCAGGTGTGTGAGCTTTTCACAAAAGGATCCCATCATCGTAACTTTTCAGTAGTTTTAGTCACACAAAATGTGTTTCACCAAGGCAAATTCTGTCGCGACATATCGCTTAATTGCAAATACCTAGTAGTTTTTAAAAAACCCGCGGGACAAAAGTCAGTTTCTCCATCTTGCCAAACAGATTTATCCAGAGAATAGTAGAGAGCTAGTGAAAATCTATAAAGATATCACATAGAGGCCGTATAGTTATTTACTGGTGGATTTAACCCAAGGTATAAACGAAATCCTTAGATTTCGGACCGATATTTTTAAAAAAAGCTTTCTTGCATGCTATTGTTCACCAGACGGTATAAGGAAAAATCATGGTGTCGAAAGTGAGACGATTCAAGGACAACAAGCATATATTGTGCGTTCTCAAGAATGCTAAATCCTATTTAAGAAATGCAATAATCAAGACGGCTGATCCGGAAGTGATAAAAGCAATATGTGAAATAACACTAAACACCCTCAATGGTAACCACCTTCCAAGCAGAAAAGTATTTAACTAACTCTGCAAGTATAAAAAGAGTATGCGAAAGTTGGCTGAAGCAAAACGCTCTGTTCGAAAACAACGGAAAGTGCTTATACAGCGGGGTGGCTTTGTTCCCATATTATTAGATAGTCTACTTTCAAGTCCTATAGGAGCAGTTATTTAAAAGCAAATATGCAGAGAAACAATGTTCTGAACAAAATGCTTCTATTATCACCCGAGGTATACGAAAACCTCAAAGACGTTATTGAAGAATCAAACAATCAGACTTTGTTTGATAAGGCGATGAGTAAAATACTGAAGAATAAAAACCTTCCTGATATGAATAAGCGGTATAGCTATGGAAATGAGCTAATAAAATTTTTAAACACCAAACGACGAGGTACACATGTTCCAGAACTAAAAGTCGATTTTCCAGCGGCTAGTAGAAGTTTGAGCAAAAAGGAAAGTTTTCGAGACAATCAGACGCAGACAAGATCGATTTTTAAAGAAGATTTATCAACCCAGACATCACCAGAAAGGGAACCGTTCTTGACGGGAGAGAAATACTTTGAGGCAGAGGCTGAAGAAATAACGCCACCCAGAAAATCCCTTTCACCTGCAGCTAAACGACGTTTATCAGCAAGTAGTATTGCTAAAAATCTTCAGCAACCGAAAATGCAGAAAACTAGTACAAGTAGATCAGGCACGGATGATTATAGGATAATAACAGCTGATGATGGTATAACTCAATACATAGTTCCTATAGACATTAGTCCCGGTGAAGTTACCAAAGCTATGGAGAAGCTAGAGGAGAAAGAAGAGGAAGGGTATAAAAGGACGCAAACAGGTGCTGTCAAAAAGGCTACATTAAAACCTTCACGTCTTGATCCTGGTCAATATGAAATATCTTTTCCAGTGAAAAAAACTGCAAGGCAAAGTGAACGTTTGAAAGGTAGAAAGGAGCGAGCCGCTAGTGTACCGGATTTTGATTGGGAAAGGATATAAAGTAATAAAGATGCCCGTCGATATAGAAAGCGATGACTTTTGTATTTCCCTCCTAAGTAATAGTTCGTTGCTCTTTTACCCTGATAACACACACGCACGTTTTCGAAATATATTACCAAGATTGTGTAAACTAAACAATACCTGGTGTGTGGGAATCACAGAAGTAGCATTGCCAGTGCAAAAGGTGAGCACAAAAAGATTTCCCGGCGAGTCAATTGAGGAAAGTGGTAAGAAGAGAACAAAACGTGATTTACCAGAAATAACTAAAGCTGATCCCATAGCTTTGCGAATTGTACTGGACTTTGATGACTTTCATGGTTCACTTAACTGGACGCAAAAGCAACTCAAAGAGATAAGCAATAAAGATGGATCAATTGATTTTACAGCGTTGCTTTATTCTTTTCTAACCAGAATAGATCCTCCTGATCCAAGTAATCGGGAGGTCACCAGAGTAAAAGAGAAAATGTAGAAACGTGTGGATTTAACTGATTTAATAGATAAAGTCATAGCTGAAGCTTCTTACGAGGCTCTTCCAACTGAATTTACATTGAACACTGCACTGCTGTAGAGAAGGTTATTTTGAAAAGCTGTACATATCCCTCTATTGAACACTTCATTGATGTGATTATAGGTCAAATCCCAAGGAAACGAAGAATGTATGACAGTTTAGAATCCATTATTGTTTTAGGTGCAACTTTGCCGCCACCATCCACTGAATCTCTTAGCAAGATTCCAACTACTGACAGTGCAATATTATTAGAGAAGGTTACAACAATGGAAAGCGATATTCATCGTATAATGGAAAGGCTCCCGGATGAAAAAACCGCATCATCTGAAAAGATTCATGAAGAATACACCTCAATAATGAATAAAATTAGCAGTCTTAATGAATGAATTGGTGAAGTTAGTGGAAAGCTTGATAAGAAAACTTCTGATTCTGGTACAGGCTTTAGCAAAGAACTTTCAATAATACTAGATGAAATTCGATATTTGGATAAAAAAGTTGGGGGAATATCGAAGAGTACTTCAGAAAAGTCGCCTACTGTATCTAGCAAATATAGCAATGGAGGAATGGCTTTTATCTCCAGTGACATTGTAAGACCGACAATGGTGGGTGATAGATTCGTACGATGCCTACGTGTAATACCACTGGAAGAGTGTGGGAAATTGTTAAGATTTGAACATATAGAATATCATCCAATCGAAAAACTTTTATTGAAAGTATTTCTGTGAAAGTAACTAAACAGCAAGGCGAATTGATTGAATTCGGTGCAAGCGAGGTTCCATCATACCTCATGTTGCATTTCAAACGTCGATAAAGTATGTCTGGATGTTAACTAGCTATACTCTGATTGGAAGACTTAAGGAGTTTGAATTGTCACAGACATGGGTTCCTATTTCACACGTTATTACCTAATCCAGAGCGGCGGGAATTCCTCAATTCAAAATTTATATCGATCGCCAGATATTAGTCAGCACGGTGGAGGTGTTGGGAGTTTCTTTAGAGGTTTAGTGCGACACGCAAGCCCGCTGGTCTCGGCAGGAACTACAACCTTAAAACAACAAGCAGTAAAAACTGGTAAGGCAATATTATCAGAAGTAGGAAGTAAGCCGATTAAGACCATTCTAAAGAGGCAGGCTAAAACTGCTGCCAGAAAGGTATAAATAAACTCTTGAGAGGTTTACATAATGTTGTTATCAATAATCATTCATCTCGAAAAAGACCCAATCCCTTTGAGACGAAAAAATCAAGATCGATTTCGAAGTTTAAACGCAGGAGGTATTCTAAAGGAGGAAAAGCTGTTAAAAAATCTCCGTCTTCAAAGCAAGGCAAACCACGCAAAAAGCAGATACGTAAACGTGTGATAGACATTTTTGATAAGTAGAAATGTCGTACAAAGAGTGCATGAAGTCTGAACTAGATCTTTTGTCAAGTTCGCCAATTCAAAGTAATATTTTAAAAACAGAGAAAGTAGCATACAAGCCTAGCTTCATTAGATATCATAAGTCTACCGTTTTAGAATTTGTGTCGTTAGGTCATGGCGATACATACCGCGATCTGTCTAGCATATATCTTCGACTAAAAGTACAACTTATTAAAGCAAAATATGGGAAAGAGGAATTGTACGATAAAGCTACCAATTGGCGTTGTCAATAATGTTCTGCATTCGCTGTTCAGACAATGTATAATACAGTTAAATGGTAGGCCAATAACGCAAACTGACCACAATTACCAACACAGAGCGTAAATGAAAACTTGCTAAATTATGGCAAGGATACCGCCGAAACCCATTTGGAGTCTGTCGGATAGTATCTAGATGAGAATGAGATGGACATAGCTGAAAGTGACAAGCCATCTGATTCAAACCAAGGATATAATAAAAGATCCAAATTGCTTGCACACAGCAATGTAGTGGAGTTTATGGGAAAAGTTCATGAAGATATCTTAAATCAATATAAGTTGCTAATCAACGGGGTAGATTTGCGTATCATTTTTTCGCTAGAAAAACCCAAATTTTATTTGCATTGTAAAGATGACGTTCAGCCATCACTAATCACGCGACAATGTACATGAACCATGTAACTGTCAATCGGAACATCTTACTTGCGCATGAAAGTGTTCTCGAAAGATCTAATGCAATATATCCATCATATAAACGTGTAGCAGTGAAGACATATACTCTACCTGCAAACACATTTTCACTTTCACTCGATAATGTGGTCATTGGACAGTTACCTAACTTGCTAGTGTTTAGTATGGTAGACAATGAGGCATATACAGGAAAACGGTCGAAAAATTCATACAACTTTAAACACAATAATCTGACAAGGTTCAATTTATCAGTCAATGGAGTAGTACTGAACCAACCTAGAGTTTGGCTTTTCAAATGAAACTCCCATTAGTACGCGAGGATATCTAAGCTTGTTCAAGGGTACTGGAATACATTATTCCGACAAGGATCATCAAATATCAAAAAAATTCTTCTATAATGGAGCGTTCTTGTTGGCGTTTGATCTCACTCCGGACAATTCTTACAATTCAACATGTGGAAGTCTACTCAACCAGGGCGCGATTAGGATCGAGGGGCGATTCAAAGACGCTCTAAAGAAAAGCGTCACATGCGTTGTTTACGCAGAGTATGATAGCAGTATCGAGATAGACAAGGCTCGGAATGTTTTCACAAGCTATTAAAATCTATATATAGTGCCGACATTCCGACATTCTTCCACATTTAATCAAAAGTCGAAATGAGCTGTTTAGTGAATGTTGACTATCTCCCTGGAGGTGATTTAGCTTTCTTTAAAAAGGTGTCGTTCGCTGGTATTACTGCGGATAATAAGTTATTCACTAGAGAGATCACCTTTAGATATCCTACTACAACAAGCAATCTAGCAGGTGTGGAACAATTGGGAAGATGCGGCAACTTGGAGCTGAGACGGTTGGATGAAGACGTTATAAAAACATTGGCGAAATTTACTACGGTATTTGTTCAAGATGATGGTGTAAAGGAATTTATAAAGCACTATGTAACATCGCACTCGAAAATTATTAATATTGAAGCTTGCAACTTTTCTGAACAGGAATGAACACGATTGAACTAAACAGAACACTCAGAACGAACAAAATACCATCAAGATTCTTCAAAAGCGTTTTTCCATGTAATTATTTACCGAAGCGAATTAAAAGACCGGCATGTGTTATAGCTAATACAGATCCTTCTTACAAAAGTGGAACTCATTGGGTTGCATTCTTCATTCCGAAAAAAGGACCTGCGGAGTACTTTGATTCATTTGGAGGTTATCCAGTAAATAAATTTTTTCAAAAGTTTCTCATGACTATTACTGTTGTATGTATCTTTACTGGCGTTGTAAGGGACGAACTCTTATAAATTTTCTAAACCAATTTTCATCATATGATTTCACTTGGAATGACACTAAGGTTGCTACTTTATACAGAAAAGTGTATTTAAAGAATCATGTGCATATATAGCAGGAGGAAATCTATGTAGTCATCGAGATGAAAACTAAGTATAAAAACCCGAAACGACATATTTTATATCCAGTTTCGCAACTACATTTGTTCACGATGAAGCCTGATACCAAGAACTTAAAAAGTGAGGAAAAAACAACGACCAAAACGGTGAAAGAAAGAAAATCAGCAGTGCCGGGAGGACAAGTGCTGTTAAATTACACCTATTACTTGGATGGATGTCAGAACCGAAAAATCGTGCTTGGTTTTGATCCTTCAAACTTTGAAGCCAAAATCATTTTCATTTCATCTTCATGGACGGTTTCCAGTATCGACAAATTATTCAGGATGGTGTGCAGTTTTCGACCATATAAACAAGCTTAAAGGGGAAACAGGAGACTTTTTACCGGAAAATCAGTTTGGGCTTGAGAAAAAAATACAAAATTCTAGTGGGTGAGGGCAGTATCCAATTGCAGAAACTTGAACTTTTGAAGCTATATGAGATGATGCGGTTCTTCAATATTGTTATGTACCACAACAACAGTGCATCAGAGAGCTTGAAAGAATACTATAATGGATACGTTACAAAATGCCGAGAGAAAAACACCATCAAACTGTCAGACGAAGATTTCTTTATACCATCGCGAGCATCTTACGTTCATGTTAATTATTCCAGACTTTTTTATGAAATTCCAATATTTTGTAGCGCTAATGTACTGTTTAATACTTTGTGTTTATAAAGAAATAAAAGAGTAAATTAAATAAAAGGCAATATTTTCTGTTTTATTCAACGATTTTATTTTTCAGCAGATACATATACATATTCACAGTATTTTCTAAAGTACATCTAACATTTGGCGATTCCCCATGTAGCATACAATTTGTTTTATACTTTTTTAAAAGACCGAGTTTGGGGATATCTGCCTGAATAATTTCAATGTCTTTAAGGTATTTTTTCAAAACTTTTGCTTTCTCTTCTCCTTTTACATATATTACTGAACCTTCTAGGGTTGATAAAATTTCTGGTAAACGATTATAATCAATGACGCCATTCGACCGCGTTAATCCATTTATGAATTTATAATTATAATCTGATTGCCATGCACTATTTGCGTTAAGTTCTTCCTTCGGGAACGGGGGTTTGAAATGATACAAAACTGGGTTAATGGAGTCAATGCTCAATGTAACTAGTTCTTTTACAAACATTTGCTTATTGTTACCAACTACAAACTGGACATCAACAATAACCGACCTTTTGTTAGATTCCATAACGTATTGCACTATCTTTTCCGAATTTGCCATCAGAATACTGAAAAACAAAAGACGCATCCCTATTTATATTTATTATTTTTCTCTTTTCATTCATGTAATTTAATTCTCTTAAAGCCGTATGGATAGGATAAATGATTATCCACGAGAATTCGTTTATTAAAAGTAAATGCCAAAGTTTTTCTCTGCGGTTCTGTTATAACAATTCCTACTCGTTTTCGCTTAATTTTATTTTCATACTTGATAATCGCCCCATTTTTTCCTCATCTTCTCCCATTACCAAAGATTTTAAATGATTAAAGTTTACAATTTTGGATGTTTGAAAATTAATTGTTATACCCTTACATTTTGTGATATATTGAGCATCAGGAGAAATTTCAACTTTAAAACTATATGTTTCAGGACCAATGGATACAAATTCCGAAATAAATACATTAGGACCAAAGGATTCCACTTCATCTGTTAAATCGCCTAAATAATCTGATATTTTAAAAACGGAAGGTGTCTTTTTATTTTCAATAAATATTAAACTGTCAGTGTCACAATAAAGAAGCGCGTTACCGATATTTTGCATTGCTTCATACAGTTTTATCCGTGCAAAGGCAGTTTTGTATGCTGCAACAGGAATATTAATTTGCGGGAGCATGTTTAGATTTTCATCAAAATATCTCCAGGTGACCCACATTGTGTCCTCATTGATAGGTAAAATGGATGATATCTCTATTCCTGGTGATTAAATAAAATTGCAAAACTCTTTGAAATCACCAAACATGCTTTTAAATGATTTATTTTCCCTTTGAGCAAACTTACCCCAAAAACAATTCAAAATCAGTTTTGCCGCCGCTCGCTTTCCAGAATTTTTTTTTATATTGTCTATATCCAGTTTAATACGCTATATAGTTTCACGCTCTTCAAATTTTTTCAAGAAATTCTCTTTATCTACTTCTCTTTTACATTCTCTACCCCAACCGCTAGCTTCTTACTTGATTTTAAAAAATGTGTTTACATATTCGGTGAATAACCCACGATTTTGCGTTTTTGGGTCAAATATTGTGTAATCATATTTCCAAACTTCAAAAACCTTAAGTATTTTATAACCTTGCTTAACTGCCAAGGCTACTTCAGGGATCACCCATGTGCCGGTAATTTGTCTTTCACATTCTTCGTGTATACATCTAAAGACATTATTATTTTCTGCACATTTTCTACAAAGTGTGAAATATAATTTATTGTCATATTTGTAAGGTAAAACGGATAAGAAGAAATTACCAGGAGGGAGAGCAGAGCAAGAAATAAATCCATGCATTTCTAAAAAGTAAAATATGCGAGATCTTCGGTTATTTGTTTGTCTACTGCGGGGTTCCTTTTTAAAAAGTCTTTAAAATCGCATTCCCAAATGTATTCCAAATTATAACCATTCTTCCTAATAGCGGACATTTTTTTCATGGTGCTTTCGTGCCTCTGACTTAACGTGTCACACTTACTACCCTTAATAATATCTGACGAATTGAATTTGAAACAGTCTGGGCATCCATGGTAAAAACAACCAAAAAATTCGTAAACGGTGTTTGTTTTTGGGACAAACCCATCGACGAAGAGTCCGCCTTTCTCTAATTTCACTTCACCTGTATTTAGTGCGGATAAAATTCCAACTGTAGTATTCATGCCTTTGAAATGTAGCCATTTGAGTGAAGCAAATGAAAATTGTTTTCCTTTCAAATATTTATTTTTTGGCATGATAGCCATGGTTTGAGCTTTTAAGAAATTTTTTCGAAATACCAGCATGCAGGCAGATGCTATTGTTAAGGATTCTGTGAAAGGGTTAACCGCAGTTATTTCCAGAAATTCTTTCATAAAGGATAAGCATCCTAAACGTAAAATAGTGACATCATTGATACAGTACTTTAACATTTCAGTTTTATTATCAAACATTTTTGTACAATTTGAACTGTACCATTCTAAGAATTTCTGTCCCTCTTTTTGCTTCATTCAATTGTAACCATACATTTTTGGTGTCGGGTATTTCCCAATATAATTAAAATTTTCCTTTGTATTAAAAAAGTATGGGTAGTAACTCTTATTATGATTTTCAAATCTAAACACATCAGAAAATTTGGATAAAGGAAATGGCAGAAAATTTAAAGAATCAATAAAACTAACATTTTTACATGTTAGTTTCATTATTTTAGTCCCATTCATTACAGGATTAATGGCGAATTTTCTATTCAAAAGTTCTGATATTAGAAAGTGTCCATCGAAGCCTTGAAAATTATGCGCAACGCAAATAATGTTTGTAACATAAGATCGCGTGATAAACACGTAATCGATAAATTGCTTCACAACATCGATGTCTTCATTATATTTGAAGATATGCTCTCTTTTACCACAATTGACACAATCATTTGATATGTCAGAGTCATTATAACATGAAAAACACACTTGATGGGCAGTTATTAAATTTACAATATGTAAATGTGTATCTGGAGATGCACCGTAAATAGTATCTTGTGTGGTTTCGCAGTCGAAAAAAATAATTAGAAAACGTTAATTACCTTTCCCCCGGTATGGTTGAATGTAACATAGATGTTCTTGTGGAACTACTTTATAACATGTTTGGCAATAGTACTCATTACATGAATGCTTTCTTTTACCTCTAATAACAAAGTTCAAGAACTTGTTACATATCTTACAGATTTGTAAGGAGCCACAAACACTATCTTTACGAATTTTATTCTGAATATGCTGTAGATAACAGTGTTCTCCTCTAAACGATCGATTACACTTTAGGCAATCCCTCAATGTAGAAGTAAATTGGCAAGGAGGATACCAATAACAGTATGGACAGTTCATTGCAGGTATACTTGTTATTAAACAAGTCGGAATACCGGAAGCTCGCGCTTCGGGTATAAAGGTTTTGTGTTCATCTTATGTAAGAGACGCACATTTCTCTGTCCGTATATAGCTACAAATCCAACATAATCCTTCATATTTTTCCAAACTACGAGACATACGTACATATTAGAGCCATAGATATCACGCTCACCCTAAACAAACAAACTGCCTATTACCTGCTGTACACATATATGCACGTATCTAAATTTATCGTACCCATATTTCCGATTTACGTCTTATATCTATCTGAATTAGGCACTAGCCGCAAAGTTCATTAGCACGCATATATTATATACCTACATATACACATGTCTGGTTGACAAATAACTAACAAACTAAAACAAAATAATTGTCTGCGACCCAATTCATAAGAATTCATTTCGTTGTGGTATTGACGAATTGATATGTGATGATGACGTCATGCGGGTTGTAGAGTGCACGAAATTCACAAAAAATTGTAAAGTTTCACCCCCAATAACTTTGTTAATAATAGTTGGATTTTCTTCAAACTTGACCAAACTGTGCATTATATTCTTCGTTACATGCTAAATTTTGTATTTCTGGGATGAATATAAAGGGGGGTGCCGGGTAAATTTCTAAAATGTGGAAATATACTATTATTAACTTTATTTGTGCAGATATCGGAACCGGATATATTTTGAGGCCTAGATTTCGTAGAGATGCACCACTGTGATTTTTTCCAGATTTTTCGGTTGGATAGGTTCTGAGAACGAGACCTGTTACACTTTTTGTGGGTCATATTTTCAACCCTTACTCCCCTATGTTTCATCTAATATCAAATATTGAACCAGATTCGAAAAGTACTAATTGAGACCTTTCATTTGATACTCCACTTGGCTACATTCTGTGAAAAAAAAATTTGCACCCTCCATTCACATGTACGGAGAGCCCCCCTTAAACTTAACGCAAGATGGCGCCACTTACTGCATGTAAAGGGATCACCAGATTACATACTCTCACCAATTTTCGTGACAATCGGTCTAGCCGTTTCCGAATAAATCGGGTGTGACAGACAGACAGACAGACAGACAGACAGACAGACAGACAGACAGACAGACCCTGTGCGGAGTTGCCAAATCTCCCATCAGGCGCGTCCCTTCGTGCGGATAAGGGAATGCTCGGCGGATGCGTAGGAATATGCACATATACGCATTTGGAGGTGTGCGTGTATGGGCATGCTTATGCGCAGGCCGGGTAGGTGGGAAGTAAACGCCCGCCCGTGGATAAAAATTGGCTATGGGAAGGATACCCAGAAATAAAACCAAACATGGAGGAACAGAAGGAGAATAAAGTTACGGTGCAGGGCTTCGGAAACCCAGTACCGGCGGCTTTTGGGAGTGGGCAAGCAGGCTCCCGGCCGTCGATATCCCTCGACTGCAGTGCCTCGGTGGTGGATTACTTGGCCACCGTTGCATCAAATACTACAAGTAGCCTGGAGAAAGAGGCATTTAAAAGGAGTACATCACTCCCGAGAACGCCTGTTCAAAACCCAAGAAAAGATGGGGCACAAACTGGTCAGGTATTAGCCCATAGCGGGGTAACTACACCTGGTCGAAATATGTCGCAGGACTTAGTGGTTGATCCATTTAAGAGAAGCTCGACGATAGCGCGATCTCCTCCGAAATCAACCTTGATGAAGGAAGGAAATCTGGGAAGCATTCGGAAGGCTAATAAGTACGTAAGCGCCCAACGTGAAAACCAAGCGGAGGAGCTATGTCAGAGTCCGGAAGAATCATCGTTTGCCCTACTCGGAGGTAAAATAATAGAGTTGTCTGAATTTATTAAGGACAAACACAACGTGCACCAGGCCATCAAAAACATGGTGCGTACCATTCGGGTACTATACAATGGTGCCAAGGAAGAAAAAAACGCCTCGAAGAAATCAAGCGTCACCCAGGCAACACAAGTGACACCCCCTCAACATCCAAAGGGCGGTAAACTTGAAAAAAGGAGTAGAGAGTGCGCGAACGATTCTTTCGGATGCTCACAGGACGCGAAAAGGCAAAAAGGCCTCTCACCGGCAAAAGGCAAGGGAAACAAAGTTACCAACATCGTGGAAACTGCGGCGCCGGCTCCAATTGACCCAAGGGAGGCAAAGCCTCAAAAAGGGACCAAGGAAGCATGGACCAAGGTTGGTGGAAGGAAAAACACGACGCAGAAAAGAAGATTACGGCCCGAATTAATCATCATCTCCAAAAAAGGGGATATGACTTACGCCGATATCCTTAGGAAGGTCAAATCCGATCCTGAGCTGATGGACCTTGGAGAAAACGTCAGCCGAATCAGACGCTCCCAGAAAGGAGACTTGATGCTTGAGCTGAAGAAGTCTGCGGGCAAAACGGTGGAAAATTTCCTCGGCAAGGTGGAGAAGTCCTTAGGAGAAGAAGCTCAAGTACGGGCCAGAAAGCAGGAGCTTGTCATCGAATGCAAGGACATTGACGAAATCACGATCAAGGAGGATATCCGTGACGCCCTAGAAAAGCAGTTCGGACCACTTGGCTTGCAAGATTCCGCAATCAGGGGACTGAGGAAGGCATACGGAGGCACGCAAACGGCAACTATAAGCTTACCAACTGAAGCAGCGTTCAAACTGCTGGCGGCTGGGAAAGTAAAAATAGGTTGGGTCGTTTGCCGACTCAGGGAGCAGGTATCCCTTAAGCGCTGCTTTAGATGCCTGGAATTCGGCCACATAGCGGCGAAATGCACCGGTGACTGTGACAGGTCAAAATGTTGCAGAAAATGTGGGGGAGAAGGCCATATGTTCAGGGAATGCAAGGCTGAGCCTGAATGCATGCTCTGCAAGGAAAAAAAGGGCGTCGACTGTCGGCACGTTGCAGGCAGCAGCAGATGCCCAGTGTTTAGGCGAGCCTTGAATGCAGTCAAAAAATGAGGTTGATACAAATCAACCTCAACCACTGCGAGGCAGCGCAAGACCTTCTCTCCCAAACCATCTATGAGAAGGGAATCGAAGCTGCCATAATCAGCGAGCCCTATCGCAACAATAAGAGCGGTGCCTGGACTGCAGATGAAACTGGCAAGGCGGCAATATGGGCGTGTGGAAATCAGGCCATTCAAGAAGTGATGGAGTTTCCAGAAGTTGGATTCGTCAGGGCAAAAATAGCTGGTATCTATATTTATAGTTGCTATGCTCCACCAAGCGCGACGATAACAGAATTCGAAGGAATGCTAGGTATGCTAGTCTCGGATGCAAGAAGTCGAAACCCCAAGATCATAGCTGGTGATTTCAACGCGTGGGCCGTGGATTGGGGCAGTCGCACTACGAACACCAGGGGCCGTATCCTGCTCGAGGCTTTCGCGGAGCTAGATTTGGTGCTTGCCAACACGGGAAACGCTTCCACTTTTCGTGGGACAGGGTCGGGCTCAATAGTCGATCTGACATATGTGAGTACCACATTGGCGAGGAGAATGACATGGTTTGTCAGTGAGCATTATACTCACAGCGACCACCAGGCGATTTTCCTCCAGATCGAATATGGGCCATGCGTCGATGCGTGTTCCCGTGAGGCTGGAAACCGGGGCTGGTCCGTGAAAGGGCTTGAGGAGGATGCATTCATAGAGATGCTATTGGGAGGCCAATGTCCCGGTGGTGCGGCTACGGAAAAGGTAGAGCAAATGATGGGACGCATAACAAGAGCATGCGACGCTGCTATGCCGAGGCGACGAGTTCTCGCAAAAAGGCGCTCAAACTATTGGTGGAATGAAGAGATCGCGGTGCTACGGAATGCATGTTTTCGTGCTAGAAGGATCTGCCAACGATCTAGATCAAGACCAGACTTCGACGAGAAACGGCTAGCATATGTGAACCTTCGAGGTAGGCTTAAGCAGGCTATACGGACCAGCAAGCGAGAATGCTTCAAGGAGCTTTGCACAGAGGCAGACCAAAGCCCCTGGGGAACAGCGTACAGGATAGTTATGAAGAAGATGAGAGGGCGAACACCACAATTGACCTGTCCGCATCTTCTGCTCGATATCGTGACGGCGCTCTTCCCCCCGGATAAAGGGGAGCGCAAACAACACAAGCGAGCACTCGACGTCTACACCATACCTGCGGTAACTGAGGAGGAACTTATGCAAATTTGCCGGAGAATTGGTGATAACAAAGCACCCGGTCTGGATGCTGTTCCCAATAGAGCCCTTAAACTCGCTGTTAAGACCAGACCCGACTGGTTTATCAGCGTGTTTGAGACATGCATGATAGAAGGAATTTTCCCCGATCGGTGGAAGAGGCAAAAACTAGTTTTGCTCCCGAAGCCGAATAAACATCCAGGACACCCTTCATCATACCGACCGATTTGCCTTATCGACACGGCAGGAAAGATGCTCGAAAGGGTCATCTACAACAGACTGCTCCCTATCATCGAATACAAGGATGGACTATCGGAGCGACAATTTGGATTTCGTCAAGCCCACTCAACGATCGACGCCGTAGACGTTGTTTTGAAGCTGGCTCGAGACGCGATGTCGTCTAAAAAATGCTGTGCCGTAGTGACATTGGACATCAAAAATGCGTTCAATTCCGCAAGCTGGGAGTGGATAAAAAGTTCACTGGCTAACACGGGTGTCCCTAGTTACTTGACTAAGCTCCTCAACAGTTACCTTTCGGAGAGGACACTTTGGTACGACACGGATGAGGGATCCAAGCAGTACACCGTCACCGCAGGAGTACCACAGGGCTCAGTGTTGGGTCCTCTCCTGTGGAACGTCATGTACAATGGGGTCCTTGTCCTTCCCGTGCCAAAGGAGGCCACGATAATCGGTTTCGCAGATGATCTAGCTGTGGTTGTCGTCGCGAAAGAACCTGAAGACGTCGAAATGTACGCTAACGAAACCATTAGCGCCATAAAAGCATGGCTGGAGATGGTTCAGCTTGACCTTGCGGAACAAAAGACGGAGGCGGTCTTGATTACCAATCGTAGGAAGAGGAATACGATTAATATTCGCGTTGGTAGTCACGTCATCACTTCGAAGCCGGTTATCAAATACCTGGGGGTGATGATTGACGCTAAGATCAATTTCAGGGGACATCTGGACTATGCCTGTGAGAAAGCGGCAAATACCAGCGTATCATTAGCGCGGATGATGCCTAACATTGGAGGTCCAAGGTATAGTCGCAGATTACTTGTGGCCGGAGTGGTTCGCTCTACACTATTATACGCGGCACCAGTTTGGGAGGAAGCATTAGTGTGTGAGAGTAATCGTAGGAGAGTAAATATGACTTACCGCTTAGTGGCGCTAAGGGTGTGCAGCGCCTTCAGAACAATATCAGGCGAGGCAGCGTGTGTTATTGCGGGAATGATCCCGATAGACATTCTGGCAAGTGAGACACGCTGCCTGTACGAGACAAGGAAAATGAATCCTCTTGAAAAGGATGCAGAACGCCGAAAGGCGGCAAGGCGAGAGTCGCTGGAAAAGTGGCAGAAACGGTGGGATGACTCGCAGAGGGGTCGCTGGACCCACACTTTGATTCCCCGTATTGAAGAGTGGATCCAGCGACGACACGGTGAGATTAACTACCATCTGACGCAATTCCTGTCAGGACATGGCGGTTACAGGAAGTACCTGCACCAATTCAGGCTGGATGATTCTCCCTTGTGTCCTGAATGTGGTTGCACACCTGAGGACCCGGAGCATGTTATGTTCCACTGTCCACGATTTCTCTCAGAAAGGAGGAGTCTGGAAGACTCCCTGAAAACCACTCTAAGCCCGCAGAACATCGTCGGGGAAATGTTGAAATCGGAGGAAAACTGGTGTGCGGTGAACACCGCCATCAAACGAATAGAAGAAGAACTGGCAAGAGCGGAGCGCGCAAGGAGGACGCGAAGAACGGAAGGCGTGGTTGCGTAAAGCACAGTCCACCCCGCGAAGTAATGCTTTGCGGCGGTCCCGCGGGGAAGGAAAAAGGAGAAAGTGGGGGTGGTTTTAGTGGGTGAGAATCCCACACGCTGCTGCAACCTGGCGCGGCAGTGTCTTTCTAAGATTTCCACCTCCATCCATAAAAAAAAAAAAAAAAAAAAAAAAAAAAAGACAGACAGACAGACAGACGGACAGACGGACAGACAGACACCGTCACCATTCTAATAAGGTTTTGTTTCACACAAAACCTTAAAAAGGCTCTAAGCGATTTGATAACATAGTAATGGTTTTGTAATGCGGAATAATACAGGTAAATTTTTTTTATTTCAGTCATAAAAAATTATATGGAATTTTAAATAGTATAGAATTTGGAGCAGTGATATCATTGAACAATCTGATAATTGTTGAGATACTTTTGAAATTTGTACAGATCTAGTAAGCTACAGCCATTTATTTCATTCACATTTACATTTGCAAGTTTACAAAGTTTTTTAGCTGCCTTGCTTTATTTTTTGCTATTTCACTATCCAAAACATAGCAAATACTTCTCAGAAGACAATGGACATCGCCTTCTTTGCCAACATCTACAACGCTAGTTTTTTTCAATAGGACGTCAGCTTCACTTAACATTTTTGGATTAATTCTACCCTTCCCAAATGGAAAATTGACGATATTTGCATCAATCTGTATAATATCGTCTGAAAGAAATGTTGAATTTGACTTATTAATGCTTGATATTAATGATAGATAGGCTGTCATACGGAAGGTCACGGTTCAAATCTCACTGGTGGTAGTGGAATTTGCATCGTGATTTGACGTCGGATACCAGCCGACTCAGCTGTGAATGAGTACCTGAGTCAAATCAGGGTAATAATCTCGGGCGAGCGCAATGCTGACCACATTGCCTCGTAGTGTACCGTTACGGTCTTGAATGAAGTTCTCTAACACACTTCAAGGCCCTGATCCAATATGGATTGTTGCGCCAACGATTATTATTATTATTATTAATGATAGAATGTGTTCGCCGTTTAGCTCGCTTACAGGTCTTAAACTAGACCATATAGGTTTATCGTGCGACGAGTTTGGCAATGAAATATACATTGAAATTTTACTAACCTCCTTAGAATTTTTCACGATTTCATTTACAACTTCGTTAAAGGTATTTCTAAGACCTTCCAAAATATTTTCCTCAGGATCTTTAAACTCATTCAGTCGGAAAACCATTTTTACTCCCATCACAATAAATTTCTTTAAATTTGTCACTTCTTTTGAAATTAGTTCAATTTTTTCTTTTAATCCTGAACCGACTTGATAATTTTGATTATTGCTATTACTACGCGCATTCATAACAGTAGTAGCTACACATATCGATGAAGTGGAAACTGCTGGTCTATTTGTACTATTGCTTATAGTTGAACAATCTGACAATTTTACACACTTATCTATAATTTTGAAAAATTTATGAAAAACTACGTCATCCTGATTTATTTTAAACTCCTTGGAACATTCAAGAAAAATCTTGAAAAATGGATTCTTTTCTTGCACTGTTATTGAAACTTTTTGTTTCTCCAAGTAACTAATAACAATGTTCATCATCTCAAAGCAAAACTCTTTAACCAAAGCGACAGAATTTTGTAACAGCTGGATTAAATTAAAAGTGGAAGACATTTTTAGAAAATTTTGTTTTAGTGTATGCTTCTTTCATATTTTTTTTTTTTTATTTTGAAAGAGTTGAAAAGCTCATTATCATTCCAATACCTTAGCTAATAAGCCAACGGTACTGTTTCTCTAATTTATTATTGGTTGAATCTGAAATAAAGTTAGAAAACCTGTTAATAATTGTTAAAAAAAATTTTACAAAAGACGCTTACCCCACTGCTACCTTCCTTCCTGCTCGTTTCAAAATATCTGCGGATTTCCCACTTGAAATTTGCACTATTTATACGTATTCTTTAGGGAGTAAAAAAAATAAAAGATCAAACTATACTGGATAAATTAAATCATAATGTTCACAAGCAACAAATCTTCATTATCGCAATCTCTTGGTTCCGTTCATTTTTTCATGCGAAATATTGGAATAAATCAACAGACAAATGAAATTGTAAGGAGTTTACATTCGCAGATGCTGAGTAATTAATTTCAGGGAACATAAAAATATCATAAAACTGCACTGGCTAAATCAAGGCATATGCATGCGTATTTTTTCTCGTTCACAAGTAACACATCATCATGATCGCAGTATCTTAGTCCATTGCATTTTTAAGGTTTTGTGTGAAACAAAACCTTATTAGAATCGAGACGGTGTCTGTCTGTCCGTCTGTCTGTCTGTCTGTCACACCCGATTTATTCGGAAACAACTAGACCGATTGTCACGAAAATTGGTGAGAGTATGTAATCTGGTGTTCCTTTTACATGCAGTAAGTGGCGCCATCTTGTGTTAAGTTTAAGGGGGGGCTCTCCATACATGTGAATGGAGGGTGCAAATTTTTTTTGACAGAATGTCAAATGAAAGGTCTCAATTAGTACTTTTCGAATCTGGTTCAATATTTGATATTAGATGAAACATAGGGGAGTGAGGGTTCAAAATATGACCCACAAAAAGTGTAACAGGTCTCGTTCTCCGAACCTATCCAACCGAAAATTCTGAAAAAAATCACAGTGGTGCATTTCTACGAAATCTAGGCCTCAAAATATATCCGGTTCCGATATCTGCACAAATAAAGTTAATAATAGTATATTTCCACATTTTAGAAATTTACCCGGCACCCCCTCTTATGTTCATCCCACAAGTATATGGCATGCGTATAATGAAGAACATAATGCACAGTTTGGTCAAGTTTGAAGAAAATCGAACAATTAGTAACAAAGTTATAGGGGGTGAAACTTTACAATTTTTTGTGAATTTCGTGCACTCTACAACCTGCATGACGTCATCATCACATATCAATTCGTCAATACCACAACGAAATGAGTTCTTATGAATTGGGTCGCAGAGAATTATTTTGTTTTAGTTTTTTAGTCATTTGTCAGCCAGACATGTATATATGTAGGTATATAATATATGCGTGCTAATGAACTTTGCGGGTAGTGCCTAATTCAAATAGATATAAGAAGTAAATCGGAAATATGGGTACGATCAATTTATATACGTGCATATATGTGTACAGTATTCGGTAATAGGCAGTTTGTTTGTTTAGGGTGAGTGTGATATCTATGGCTGTAATATGTACGTATGTCTCGTTGTTTGGAAAAATATGAAGGATTATGTTGAATTTGCAGCTATATACGGACAGAAAAATGGCCGTTGAGGTTTCTCACATAAGATGAACACAAAACCTTTATACCCGAAGCGCGAGCTTCCGGCATTCCGACTTGTTTTATGCATCATTTCGCATGGGATAAATCAAGGCGGAAGCATATGCAATGCCCTTTTTAAGGTTTTGTGTGAAACAAAACCTTATTAGAATCGAGACGGTGTCTGTCTGTATGTCTGTCTGTCTGTCTGTCACACCCGATTTATACGGAAACGGCTAGACCGATTATCACGAAAATTGGTGAGAGTATGTAATCTGGTGTTCCCTTTACATGCAGTAAGTGGCGCCATCATGTGTCAAGTCTAAGGGGGGGCTCCCCATACATGTGAAGGGAGGGTGCAAATTTTTTTTTCACAGATTGTAGCCATGTGTGGTATCAAATGAAAGGTCTCAATTAGTACTTTTCGAAACTGGTTCAATATTTGATATTGGGTGAAACATAGGGGAGTGAGGGCTCAAAATATGACCCCCAAAAAGTGTAACAGTTCTCGTTCTCAGAACCTATCCAACCGAAAAATCTGAAAAAAATCACAGTGGTGCATCTCTATAAAATCTAGGCCTCAAAATATATCCGGTTCCGATATCTGTACAAATAAAGTTAATAATAGTATATTTCTACATTTTAGAAATTTACCCGGCACCCCCCCCTTATGTTCATCCCAGAAGTACAAAATTTGGCATGCGTATGAGGAAGAACATAGTGCATAGTTTGGTCAAGTTTCAAGAAAATTATCAATTACTAACAAAGTTATAGGGGGTAAAACTTTACCATTTTTTGTGGATTTCGTGCACTCTACAACCCGCATGACGTCATCATCACATATCATTTCGTCAATACCACGACGAAATGAGTTGTTATGGATGGGGTCGCAAAGAATTATTTTGTTTTAGTTTTTTAATCATTTGTATGTGAATATGAATTACTCCAACCATAGTATATGTAGTATATGCGTGCTAATGAACTTTTTGGGTAGTACCTAATTCAGATAGATATAAGAAGTAAATCGGAAATATGGGTACGATCAATTGATATACGTGCATATATGTGTACAGTATTCGGAAATAGGCAGTTTGTTTGTTTAGGGTGAGCGTAATGTGTACGTATGTCTCGTAGTTTGGAAAAATATAAAGGATTATGTTGGATTTGTAGCTATATACGGATAGAAAAATGTGCGTTGAAATTTCTTACATAAGATGAACACAAAACCTTTATACCCGAAGCGCGAGCTTCCGGTACTCCGACTTGTTGTTGTTGTGTTATGCGTATCTCCATGATCGCAATGGTTCCATGCATTTTTTGTTTACGCAACATGCGAAATGTATAATATAAACCATAAGACAAGTATATTATTCCCAAGCATTTGGTTGCATGGAATTATGAAATTGCAGATGTTGGGTAATTGCTTTCAGAGAATATAAAAATATCAAAAAAATTACACTGGATAACTCAAAGAACCAAGGCATAAGCATAAGCACTGTTTTTTTGACGGGCAACCTGTCTTCATGATCGTAATATCTTAGGCCCATGTATTTTGTTTTTGTTTTTATTCATTTTGAAAATCATACAAATATCTGCGGAATCTTGTTCGCAGGCATATGGTTGCTGTTTAAGCGATTTGGCCGGATTTTCTCCAGCAGCCGCATCTTTGGAGCCAGCCCCATAAAACCCAATCTGCTTGCGCATTTAACCTCTTCCGTCGTTACATCACATGCTATGCAAATGGCCTGTTTGGACATCGCGAGATTCTTTTCTGCCATTGCATCAGCATGTTACTTACCAAATGGTATATTTGGCCTCTGCTTCCGTGTCATCACTTCGCAGCGCAACAGCAGGTGTCGATTTGCCGCCAACAAGAAAATTCATAATAATAAACAAGTGTTATTGTGTCGTGTACAAGAACACTTTCAAACCAATGTGTAAACACGGAAGGGTCAAACATAGGTGAATTAAAGAATAGCATTACTTTTAATTTTCAGTAGTCAAAAAGCCTCTGAACAGAGCTAAAGTGTTCTAACCGAGAACACTTTATTTCGTGCGGTAAAACTTTAACTCACTTATTAGAATTAATTAGAGAAATTGTTAAAAAAAAGTAGAATATTGTTATTTAGTAATAAAAGGTTTTTAGAAGTGGAAACGCGAGTGTTTTTAAATAAATCCAAGTCAATCAACGTAAGTATAATTCTTAACCCTTTAGCCTTTTCTGTTCCAGTAGTTTTGATTACCATATCGTTCCGAAGTTAAGTTTCGGCAGCCCGGAATGAGAGTGGTTGCTCTCATCTAATTTAAAATCCAGGAGCTAGTGCGCGAGCTTGGCCAACGCCCAAGCAGGGTAGCCCATTAGAAGAGGCCGTCTAGGATATCGCCGAAACAGTTGCATATGTTAGTATTATGAATTTGTAGGAAGTTTACATATGCAGATGCTGTGTAATTAATTTCAGAGAACATAAAACATCACAAAACTGTCCTGGATAAATTACAAGGCAAGTATCATGATGATGATGATTTTTTATGAGCTATGTAGATATCTTCATGATTGCTATATGATGTTCTCATGTAGCGAAGACATGTATAAAAGGAATTTCTTCTGGAGGTAATTATCATTTGCAAGGCTGCATTATACCAACATGGTAAGTTTATTTTATCTGATTCAATGCGCTTTTAGCGCAAGAAAGCTGAGCCCCAACTTTATGTTTGGGTCGCTATTATATACTTTTCTTTTTGACTTTTATGAAACACAAAAAATCTGTCTCCGAAACTAAAAAAATCTCTGAAGTAAAATTCTATGTGTTTTTAGCGCAAGAAAACTCAGCGCCAACTTTATGTATGGGTCGCTAATATTTCTTCCATTTCAATTGTAAATTGGTTTTAAAATAAAATTCGATGAGCCCTTACCGCAAGAGAACCGAGCGCCAACTTCAAGTTTGGGTCGCTAGTACCATTTTCTTGATTTACTTAAGAAAATATTTTACAATAGTTTATTATTTGTTTCCTTAGAATACCATCGAAATCCTGAACAATGTCAGCGAAACATTACCCCAGATCTATGTGTCAATATCCAGTTTAGAGGTGGGTAAAAAATATCTCATCACCGAATTCAAGCTTCTTAAAACTAAATTTTGACAGCGTTTGACAGTCCACTCTAGTAATGACAATTTTGTTTTCTTACCCCCCCGCTTCTCCGAAAAGATTCGTAACCAGAAACAGATCGATGAGCTGAACGCCATACAGGAACACCATTTCGTTTTCGAAGGTGTGGATGTGCAGAAACACAATTATCTCAAAATAAAATTTGTTTAAAATAACAATTATTCAGCTTATGCACTGTAATTTAAAGTAATATTCAAAATGTCGAATAATATTGTGAAATAGTTTTATAAGAATTTTAAATAACATCGCCACCCGATTTGTAATGAATTTCATAATTTGTATTTGAAATTGTTACGTTATACTGTGAAATAAATTTCTAGAGTCATTGTTTGATATCGAGAAAGATATATAAATAATTGTCCAAATATTGTTAATTCTAAACAATATTGAATGATGTATGTGTAAATAAGTATAATAAAATAAATATTTGAACTTTATCAACGAACTTTTTCATTTAAACTTAATTCCATTACCTAACTCAGCAATGATAACCGCAAAATCTGCATCGGTCAGCCAACCGCCTCAAGCCCGCGGCGAAGCATACCACCTAAAGCCCGCACCATAGCCGCCCGCCGTGAACCCCACAAACCCCACTTCAACCAAGACAATCACCGCAAAGGCCGATACTCAGGCAAATACATCACAATAACTTAATAAACCACAAAAAGCACATCAAAAAATCCATACCCCCCTATAAAGACACAAAAAGAACTTGACACTCCCCAAAAAGCACTCGGAAAACATCACTATCTCATATACACACCAAACCAGCTTAATATATGGTATGGACGAAACCGTGTAGGGGTGTGACAATGCTGTCATAAGTTGTCATACACATATCCGTCAACTGTCAGATCCTAGCTGTCAATCTACAGTCATAATTTCAATTCCGCGTGTTTGTAATTTGAGTTAAATAAAATTTAATTTACAAACGTTTACACCCAATAGCTACAACCGCAAGTCTCAAGTTTGCATAGTGGGTGCTTGCCCAAGGATGAGGGTTCCGTGGACCACAACCGCGAAAACATGTTGGTTTCCAACTGGACTGGTCTGGTCCGCCATTAAGTGGATGGGGAATCTTTCAATTGTTTAACAAAATTTTACAAGCTTTTGTATTTTCCACTCTGCGAGGAAAGACCTTTCTTTTAGGCAGTCTGTAAATACCCGTGCAAACATGCTTGGTATTATTACTCACAAAGTTTCAGTAGCTCGAAGTTACCTTACCGTTTAAATTTTCTGCAACTATAAATATCGCTTGGCGTTCTGCTTTCTTCATGGCCATGAAATCCTCACATTTGCAAAGTGACCGAGCTTTACCGCATAAGGCGCAATGTTTTTCTGTTGTTGTATGGGAAATATTTTTTTTAGGAATTGCAAATGGCCCCTTTCGAACTCTACTATTGGTGGTCTTTATGCTTTCAAGAATTTGATGACGCTTCTCCAAAAATTGAACCAGCTAGTTTGAGTGATTTTCCTTTACAGATTGTTTCGGTTTGTTCAATTGTCATCTTGGTTTAATTGTTTTCCAAACATTTTATTTAAATTTATCCTATATTCAAATTATCAAGATGTTGATATTGTAGTCACCAACAATTAGATTTTATTTAAAAGTCGGATCAGTAACTACTTTAAGCAGAAGGTGGACCAATGTTTCGAAAAAGTCTTCTTATTTAACTAATGATTTAAGAACAGAACTCTTTCGTTAAGTTTGAAACTCTGAGTTTATTTGATCCAAACAGCTTAGTTTGAAAATGTCCGGATTGCTGAAGTGGTTAGAGCGTTGGGCTTTCGTACCGGATGGTCGCGGTTCAAATCCCACTAGGGGCAGTGGGGTTTGTTATCGTGACTGGATGTCGGATACCATTCGCCTCAGCCAGCCTGAGTCAAATCAGGGTAATAATCTCTGCTTGAACATATTGCCTCCTACAATGTACTGTAGCGTACTGTTACGTTCGTGAATGAAGTGCTCTACCACACTTCAACGCTCTGATACAGTATGGATTGTTCCGCCATCAATTATTATTAAATAGGTTAATGTATATAACTAAACATGCTTACAAATATAATAAGACCAGCAAAGGTTTTATTTCCAGAAAGTTACAGGTGCTATGAAAGAATCATGCGACAAGGAAATTGCTGTATCGACAACAAATACAAATTATGAATTTTTTTTTTTGTGTAAATTTGGTAATCAAGTTAATTGACTCAATTTAGATCGAATTAAAGAGAAAAGATGCATACAAGGCATTTACAGTTCAACGTTTACGTTAAGAAATGAAATTTGATATACGAGTTCGCCTAAGCCATTAGCAAGGCGGAAGTGAATAATTCTAGCACATTAAACTTGCAATTTGAAATGTAGAAAATTCATATTATTGTAATGAATCTTAAACTAGTATTGTTTACGCGTGAATAATTTATTCTATAGCTTTTCAGGCATGAATAAGTAGGTTACAATTAATTAATTATACATTATCAGATTTTAAAACTATTTCCTTTTCACTTGCAGGTTACGGCAACCTGGCTCCAAAGACAGCTCTAGGAAAAGTTGTAACTCTAACGTATGCCATTCTTGGAATTCCCTTAACACTAGTGTATTTATCTAGTACTGGAGGAGTTTTGGCAAGAGTTGCTCGTGGTGTTTTCTCGAGAGCATTATGTTGCTGTTTATGTTCGAATTGTGGCTATTGTTGCTATGATGAGAAACGGATGGCTGAAAAAGAGCGTCGTATGAAGAAGAAGCGCCAACAGGAGGAGTTCCGCGCACAGCATTTTATCTTTCAAGACCCATATAATGCGCAGTCAGGAACAGTGCACAACAGCCTACACTCTTCGGACAAGCAAATAGCAGCAGGCGATGCTGACTCATTGAGTTCTTTGGATTCTAATGTATCAATGCACGGTCTAAGTTTACTAGCTCCGATTATTTTGTGTGTTTCTATAATGGGAATATATATTTCATTGGGGGCAATAGCTCTTTACCGTCTTGAAGGTTGGTGTTTCTTGGATGGTGTATACTTTTGTTTTATGAGCTTATCAACGATTGGATTTGGGGATGTTGTCCCTAGTCTAGTACGAAAGGAATCCTCCACAATAGTTTGGTTTTGCTCCCTGTACATAATGTTAGGGATGGCTTTGACTGCAATGTGCTTCAATGTTGTACATCAAGAAATTGTGCACAGAATACAACATGTAATTGACGATAATACTCGCGATTACCATCTCAGGGCTAATCATTTTCTATCGTCTTGACAGTATGAAAGGACTGCAAATCTTTATCAACAAAATCCCACCGAAGACACATTAATTAGAGGTGAAATCCTAAACAACTTATGCTTTTAGAGTAATTAATTTCGTTTGATTTCTTCAGGTACGACTACATCCTGCCGCGGTTTATTCCCCGACGTAAATCAATTACATATACCTAGAGGCTCCGTGACACATAATTTAAATTACAACTTGACTCCAGTTGCCAGCATGGAACCAAACAACTCCAGCAATCCGCCTTGTATCCCGACAGTGTTATTGCCTGAAGTTCTGGATGATGTATCTCAGATGTTTCAGTTAGCACCAGTTAAAGAATCACAACCATCTAACTTTATCATCGACCAAAAATTAATACAACAAGCTATTGTTGTTCAAAGTGTTCTCACCGGTGTATATACATTGAGCGAGGAACCAGAATTAGAGGGAGATAACACTCAACTTAAGGGAGATAGTCCTTAACTTAAGATAGAGAATTGTTTAACTTGCAAATCAAACTTTTGAAAAAAAATCTAATTTTTACAAGTGAGGTGAATATCGCCTATCAGCTCATATTTTTGAGCGGTAAAAAATAATATATCTATTTGTGAGTAATTGGATGTAATAGGAAGCAGCGAAGTGACCAAAAGACCGGCCGAGATAACGTTGGCATCATATGCTGGGTGATGACTTGAGAACCTCTCGACTCCATCCAGATCAGGCGGAGAAAAATGGCGCAATTGACCAAGACCAGCTGACCTCGCTTCTAAATAGCATAAAAGCTGAAGAAGAAGTTTCCAACTAAATGTATGCCTGCAATGTTTCTAGTGATTAAATTAAATGTAAAAAATGGGACGACTCTTTTTCTTATCGGCTAGTTCACATATACCAATATTTCGGGAATATCTTCCTTCCTTGCTACGCTTCCTTCTAAGGACGAAAAAAGCTAGTTGTTTTTGAAATATCGGAATGTGCGAATAAGAAAAAAATCTCCTTCTTTATATTGAGAACATTAGTTTCTTATGTGAGTTTTCTATGTGACGTCCGATATTTCAACTTTTTTGTGGCAATAAAAAGCAAATGCAATCTTTTCAATCTTTTTGTATGCTATTATTGGCATCTTAATAATCGTTTATGCTGGCTTTGCGGTCAAAGTGGGCTCTTCTAACGAAAGGTGAATGGCTTGTAGGTATATCTCCATTTGTGGTCATCCACAAACTATGCAATAATATATGTAAAAAACAACCAATATTGCGATTTTTTTCAATCGTCCGCCATTTTGCAGTTATTGCATAAAAGAAAATGATTGCAAGTTCTTTACTTATCATAAATATCTTTGATCTTTTGGTTTCACCCCATCCAAACCGAAAATTTCTACAACAACAAAACCTTACTAAATTCCGGCTATCGGTTCACCCTTCTGTTTTTTTTTTGCAGCCATCGTGACTAGCATCAATTTTTGCTTCTTCCATTTGGTAAAGAGGATACTTTCTTTCAAGCATACAGTAAATGTTTATGCGAAAGTTTTTGGTGCTACCCCTGCTGCAAATTTAACAACTATGTTCGGTATCTAAGCCAGGAGCCTTATTAACTCTGATGTTCTTAGCCAAGCGGTCTTTTACCTATTTGTCGCTTATCTCTGGTACTTCATCAGGGTTGATTTGAAGGCTTGAAAGGCCGTCGTTAATATTCTGAGGGAATAGGAACTTTATTATGTCGTTCAGCGACTTCGGACCGGTACTTGCCACGAATTAGAGTCAGCTTCCCTGCAGAATTATTTGAAGTGCGTGGTTTTGCTCGTTGCAATAGCGGTTCGGAATCGCTTTCTGGCAACCTTGTAACATATAGCTGGCATACCAATTCATATTTTGGATTGTTTCTGCGGCGTTGACATCCCTTTCACATATTTAAACATACTTTACGATATTCATTGATTTCAGCATTCCACCGGGAATTTACTATTCGCTTCAAAGATCCTGTTCGCCGCAGCATAAAAATGTCACAAATTATCTGCATCTGTCCCATCATCTGTTTAGCCGTATCTATCGCATTCCTCGATAAATTGATACCTTACAGGAGTACTTCCTAGTATGTTTGGAAGTTCCTCCTATGTCTGAATGTATGTATGTATGTATGTATGTATGTATGTTTTTGGAAGTTCCTCCTATGTCTGAAATTCTCTGCTGATCTAATTATGCGGCATATTTAAAAGATAAACGCTTGATGATCACTATGCGCATAATGCTCGCTGCGATGCAATTGCAAATCCTTAGCCAATGTTATGTCTATTATAGAACCCATTTCTCGTCCGCTAAAGTTTTCGATTACACTAGTCCGCATCTCGGACCAGACCTCTAAGTAGAATACATTGCTTTTAAAACCCTACATGACCATATTCTGTGAGAAAAAATTTACACCCCTCTTAAACCAAGTGCAAATTGATCCCACCCGTTTTTTGTGAAGGGATTGCCAGCCTACACATTTCAAGCAAATTGACTATTGGTTTAGCTGTTTCCAAGTAAGCCGGGTGTGATAGTCAGACAAACATACGGACAAACGGACAGACAGTCATAGTAATAAGGTTTTGTTTTACACAAAACGTTGAAAACGTTTGAATGGTGAATACTAGACCATTTTGCCTAGCAAAATGAAACAACTGAGTCTCGAACAACAAGCTGGCGTAATCGCGTTAGAAAACGAAAATGTGAGTTACTCGAATATCGCACGTAAGATGCCTTGTTCTCACTTGAAAATTGTAAGATTGCTGAAAAAGTATCACCGGAAGGGAGATCCTGGGCGCAAAAGTAGATCGGGATGGTTGCCACGTCGGAATCGTTTTAAAACAGCAGTTTATTTGCTGACGTGCGAATATCGGAAGCTAGACGCTTCGGGTATAAAAGTTTTGTGTTCATCTTGTCTGAGAATATTCCTTGATATACTCGCCATTCATTTGAATTCTCTTTATGTGATGATGACGTGATACACGACTCAGATTGCGAGAAATTCAGGTGAAATACAAAACTTTGACCTTATATAACTTCGTAAGTAATAGTTGCATTTCCTTTAAAATCCCCGAATTATATATTATATTATTACTTATAACTTACTATTTAGTACTTCTAGAATCAAATTTCCTAAATACATTCGTAAAAGTACACTGTTGTGATTTCTTGCAGATTGTTAGGTTGGGTTGGTTTTGATAGATGAGAACGAGACCTGTCACACTCACTTTATTGGGGCGTAAATTTTGAGCCCTATCTTCCCTATGTCTCACCCAATATAAGAAATAAAATCTGCTTTGGAAAGTACTAATTGAGCCTCTTCATTTGATATTCTGAATATATTCTGTGAAAAAAATTCAGTACGCCTTTTTTGCATGTATGGGCCTTTAAACTCAACATAATATGGCGCCACTTGTTATATGTAAAGAGGTCACATGTTCCCACTGAATTTCTTGACAGTAACCGTTTTCCAATAAATCGGGTGTGACAGACAGACAGACATTGAATTAATTCTAATAAGGTTTTGTTTCACATAAAAACTTATAAAAAGAATTGGCTGCGTCTGGAAGTGTGCACATTTCTGTACATTCTGCAAGGTATCGGTTTTGAGAGTGCGGCCTTCATTGACGTGGATCATTTAAAGAATAACGATTTTTGAATCGGCTTAAAGGTGCTCTCTTATAATGGGCCCGTGAACAAGTCAAGTGGCATGATGAGCTTTGGGATGGGGTCACCTCTTCCAACGAGTGAAAATCTAACTTGCACTGATCAGAGGGACTACTTTATGTAAGACGTTCATTCTGGAACAGTAATGGTGTGCCGTTGATTAAGTAGACGTGGTATAGGGAGCTCTGTCACTGCAGGCAGTACTTGGTTCAACTGGGCAGATCACTGCCGCTGATTGTGCCTGTTTCATGGGGATCGGTCGTCAAAAATTCAGTTTTGTTTAAATCCAATCTGAGACCGTGTTGCATGAGGCGATCATTTTATTTTTGAACAAGTTGCTCGAGATAATTTTTGCTATCAGATGCTAGGAAAACATCATCTGCATAAAGCAGTGTGTAGGGCGCTGGACGTTGGATATCCCGTGTGACGGTGTCCATAACAAGGACAAAGGGGAGTGGTGAGAGGGCACTTCCTTGATGAACTCCAACAGAGACACGAAGCGGTTTTGATACACCCGCCATACTTCGGACTTTACTTTTCGGATCATAGTAGAGCAATTGAACCCAGCGCACGAGTTCTTCTGACATGAAGTGTTGTCGTAAAGCATACCAGATGAGCTCGTGAGGTACACGGTCAAACGCTTTCTCTAGATCCAGAAAGGCAATGTAAAGAGGGCGATGCTTCTCACGGTGTTTCTCCATGAGTAAGCGAGCAGCATGTATTGCGTCAGCAGTTCCGCAGTTCTTGACAAATCCGGTTTGATTCACGGTTATTTCAACGATTTCGCGAATACGGTTGTCAAGGATGCGTTCAAAAATCTTCATGGTATGGGAAAGTAACCGGATCGGACGGTAATTTGAACATTCTGCTGGGCTACCTTTCTT
The DNA here is from genome assembly GCF_905115235.1 of Hermetia illucens. Classification (NCBI taxonomy): domain Eukaryota; kingdom Metazoa; phylum Arthropoda; class Insecta; order Diptera; family Stratiomyidae; genus Hermetia; species Hermetia illucens. The sequence goes on from NC_051852.1 coordinate 67,117,615, forward strand.
TTTCCATATTGGAACAGTGGTACTTTCTTGCCAGTCAGATGGTGTTCTTCCTTCCTGAATAACCCGGTTAAAGAATTCACTGAGCCACAGTGTTGTGTCCCAGCTCTTCGCTTTCCAGAGTTCAGATGTGATGTTGTTAGGTCCTGTTGCTTTCCCCGATTTCATTTGTTTTATTGCCTTCTCGACTTCAGTTGCGCTGACAGGTGGAACTGCTCCAAATGTTGGCAATGATTGTGGAAATGGAGGATGAGCAAATTCTTCAGTGGAAATCTGCTCGAAGTATTCTCGCCATCTATCCGTTGCGGCTCGACGATCAGTAAGCAAAGTATCGTTCTTGTCATTAACGCAACAGAAGTGTTCGATATGTTGTGTGCGTTCATTACGGCTTTTAGCAAGTCGATACAGATCTCTCTCGCCATTCCGAGTGTCCAGTTTATAGTAAAGATTTTTGTAACGGTTCGCTCGGGTGACAGCAACCGCTTTCTTTACTTCCCGGTTGGCATTCTGATAAATTTGCTAATAAGCAGGCGTTTTATCGTCGAGAAATTTGTGGTAGACGCGTTGCTTTTCACGGACCTTTATTTCAAGATCATCATTCCAAAGCCAAGCATCGCGGTTGATATACCGCTTACCCGGCTTGGTGACCCCGAGGGTTGCAGAGGCCGCTTTATGAATCGTGTCTTTCATTTGGTTCCACGATTCTTCCACATTCGTAATGGTCGGCAATCGTATGAGTGAGATCGTTTCTTCTTTCTTCTCACCAAATCGCCACCATTAGATGCGCCGCGAGCCAGTGCGTTCCTCACGCTGTTTTATCGATGACTTAATTCGCAGCATGGCAATCAACGGCTGATGCTAAGGTGCGATGGTCTCATAAGGAACGACTTTGCAATCAGTGACAGTGGTAAGATGTCGGCGTCTTGTGAGAATATAACCGATTTGCGTTTTACTCTTCCCACTATAAAATATAGGAAGATGAGACAATCGTTTGATGAACCATGTATTCATAAGTATAAGGTCATCGGTGTCCGCAAAATCGATTATACGCTCGCCACCCCCATTGCGCGCTCCGAACCCCTTTCCCCCATGGCACCTGCTACCGTCTGCCTCTTCACCCACATGACCATTAAGGTCGCCGGCAATAATAATATAGTCGTCAGCAGGCACGTGGCAAGTCTTTTCATCGAAAGTTGCCAGAAGGCATCTTTCTCGGCATCAGGTCGACCTGTCTGTGGTGCGTACACGGTGAAGAAGTGAATAGTGCGATCAGCTGATATAATGGTGAGCTTCATCACGGAAACCCTCTGAGATGGTAATGCCAACACCATATTGAGTGTGTGGGTTACCAAAATAGAGAAGTTTATAGCCATTTTTACCGCGTTCGCGTTCAATGTCGCAGCTTTTGGCACCAGACCATCGAATTTCTTGCAGAGCGCAGATATCAATGCGCCTTTTCCGAAGGGCTCTTGCGAGAGGAAAGACCGCTTTCCAGTTAGGGTACCAACATTTAGCGCGCAGACACGTATTTGTTTTGTTTGTTTTAATCGGATTAACTTACTTACTTCCTGATGCCATTCAAGCGTCAAGAACCCTTGCCCATTTCTCGACAGGACCGGGACCCGTCCTACCGCGTCGACTGAGGTGGACGCCCTAGCATTTCTCCGAGGCTTATGACTCAATCCGATCATCATGTTTGTAACAACATTGTATGCATTTTCCTGGCCGGCCTGTCGCGGGACCTGCCACGAAGAGAGTCGGCTAGGATTTAGCATAGTGGAATAACTCCAACTATACTCCATTCACTTCTTTCCCTGATCTCAGCATTTTATTTTAATTTTACTGAGGATAGTACAGAGTACGTTGCTACAAACCCTCCTCCTTTACCTGGGCGAGAATTACATCTTTGGCCATGCCAGTAACCAATTTGATGGCATCAATCGTTGATCGGGCTTTACGAAACCCAAACTGCCAATCTGAAAGGCCGCCTCTCAACAACCGGGAGTAACCTATTATAGATTAGCCGCTCTAACATTTTCCCCACCGTGTCCGAAAGACATATGGGTCGGTATGAGGATGGTTCACCTGGAGGTTTACCAGCCTTAGGCAGAAAAACCAACTTCTGCGGCTTCCATACCGCTAGAAATATTCCCTCGGACGTGCACGCTTCGAACAACTCAGCGAACATGTCCGGCCTGGATTTCACGGTAAGCTTAAGGGTCTTATTCGGTACTCCGCCCAGACCCGGTGTTTTATTGTCTCCTAGTCTGCGTCAGATTTCCAGCAGTTCGTCTCTGGTGACTGGAAGAATTGCCGTCACATCCAGAGGTGGTTGGAATATGTCGGTGTTCTCTTCTTGCTGGGGGAATAACCCCTGGATGATTTTCAGCAAGAGGGTGGGGCACGTGATCTGCGGAGAGGAACGGCCTCTGAATCGTCCCATCACGATTCTATAAGCACTCCCCCACGGGTTTATGTTCGCTTCTGAGCAGAGCTCTTTAAAGCATTTCCTCTTGCTTCGCTGGATGGCGAGCTTGAGGCCTTAAAGGCGCACTCTTTTTACCCCTGATCGACTCTACTTACCGGACTCTGAGCCGCTCTTATGGCTTGGTGGCAGGTTGATCGAAGGCCCGTCAGTTCATCATTGCACCAGTAGTTTGGTCTTCTACTGGGGAATTAACACCTTCTAGGCCAGGACGCGTCACATGCTTTGGCGATGCATTGAGCCAGATGGGCGGCGGTTTCCGTAGAGGCGCCTGCTTTATCAGGTTGATCTAACCACACCCCTATGAAGGTCAGCTCATCGAATGATTTTGCAGACCAGCCTGAAATCTTTTTTGGTTTCGGGTATGATAGCCCTTTGGCCTGAGGCTCGACACTTGCCTCAAGGAAGATTGCCTGGTGATCGCTGTGGGTGTAGCGTTCACTAACGCACCAGGATATACCACGCGCCAGCGAAGGGCTGACGAAGGTCAGGTCTACAACCGAGCCTGACCCCCCTTTCTGTAAGGTGTTTACAGAACCTTCGTTAGCCAAAACCATGTCCATCTGCGCAAAAGCTTCTAATAAACTTCGCACCCTAGCATTTGATTCTCTGCTACCCCACTCTAGGGCCCAAGCATTGAAATCACCAGCAATCATCTTTGGACTTCGTCCCCTTGCGTCGAGAACCAGATTATCAAGCATTTGTTCGAATTCAGACAGTGTCAAACTTGGTGGGGCGTAGCAACTGTATACATATACACCACTTATTTTCGCCCACACAAAGCCACTGGCTGCCTGACTTGCAGTACATTGTATGGCCTGTCGACCACAAGCCCATATCGCCGCTCCACCAGTCGAATCTGTGACCCATATGCCACCGTGACGGTTTCTATACGGTTCACTTATGAAGGCAACTTCCATCTTAGATTCGAAGGTGGTCTGCTCAAGTAAATCCTGAGCGACCCTGCAATGATTCAGGTTTATTTGAATAAACCTCATTTTCTCATTGCAGTGAGCGCCTTCCTAAATTCCGGACATTTGCCACTTCCGGCAATGTGCCGGTTATCATGTCCCTCTTCTGCTTCGCGCAATAGGCATCTGGGGTGCCTATTGCACTCTCTGGCAATATGGCCCTTTCTCCCCACACCTCCTGTATCGATCCGATCGATCAATGCCGCTGGTGCATGCCTTCGCGAAATGCCCAAACATGAGGCATTTGAAACATCTCTTTAGTGAAGTTTGTTCCCTTAAACGGCAGACAACCCATCCAATCCGAAACCTTCTGGCAGCTAACAACATCTGCGCCGCCTCCGCTGGTACTCGTATTATGGCTGTTTGAGTGCCACCGTAGACTTTTCGTAGGCCCACAACAGACTAGTCTGCAAGTTATTTCAACTTAAATTGCTCCTTCAGAGCAGTACCAATTTCGCCTTTCGATGTGACTTCATCGAGATCCTTACATTGTATATAGATCTCATGCTTTTGGTTACGCACTACTGCATTATCACCAAGTGAGTTTTTCACTTGAGTGCAAAAGTCATCAGTTTTGCCCACGCTGGATCTTTTCAGCTCGAACATGAAATCCGCTTTCTGGGTTCTTCGGGATCTGTTCACATTTCCGCTCAGATCTTTTAGGTCGGGATCAGCTTTGACCTTTTTGAGTATCTCCTTACTGCCCTTACTGGAGATAACAATCATCCTTATTATTCTTTTCCTCTATCTGCGATCTATTATAGAGAACTCTAATAGCCCTCACCATATTCTTTATGGCTTGGTGTACGTTGTGCTTATCCTTGATAAACTCGGACAGCTCAACTATTTTTGCCCCAAGCTGGGTGAAGGGTAATTCCTCCGGATCGGGACTCTGCTCCCTAGAAGCACTGGCAGCGTTATTCCTTTTATACGATTCTTCACTTTTGGCGTTTATTGACCATGCGTGTACTTTATCCTTCATCGTCTTTGGCATTGGTGAAGATCCCAAAGTTGACGAGCTTCTTCTAAACGGACCTATGCCTTGTTCCAGAAGCACCTCTTGTTATTACGGTTTTTGTCATCCCGCGATCTGCCTTCAGTTCATCTTTGCTTGGTCTTCTTACTGGTGTTCTCGGTAGGGTCGTACTTCGCTTGAACACTTCCTTCTCCAGATCCAAATCACTTGTAACATTATATGCCAAGGTGACCAAGTTGTCCACCACCGAAGCACTGCGGTCGAGGGATATCGATGACCGGGAGCTCGCTTGCTGACTCCCAAAAGCCGCCGGTACTGGGTGCCAAGCCCCTGCACCGTAAGTTTCCTCCTTCTCTCGTCTTCCGTAGTGGTTTTATGTTCTAGGTATCCATCCCATAGCCATCTTGGTCTACGCACCAGAGATGTGCAAACACTAGCGCAAGCACAGTCAGATCAGAAAAGTGCATGAACACATATTTACACATCAATAGATATGCCCCAATCCGCCAGCTCCTCACAGTGTCTGGCTGTCTGCCCGTCTGTATGTCTGTCAATGGCTTATTTCAGAAACGGCTGTACCGATTGACACGAAATTTGGTGAGAAGGTGGGAACTGTAGACCTCCAGACATGCAGTGAGTGATATCCTCCTCCGTTAAGATTTAGGGGCGGTCCGCATACAAGTAAAAGAGGCGTGAACATTTTTTTTTCACCGAATATAGTCATGTGGGGTTTCAAATGAAAGCTCTTAATTAGTACTTTTCGAAGCCGGTCTTATTTTTGAGAGGGCGGGGAGTGAGAGGGGTGGAAAGTGATGATTTTTTTAACGGACGCATTCTCAGAAACTACCCAACCGAGAAATCTGAAAAAATCATAAAGCTGTCTCTATATGGTGCCCAGGCCTCAAAATACTATCCATATCGATATCTGTTCAAATTAAGTTAATAATAGCAGATTACCATATTTTTGGGAAAATTGAGTAAAACCCCCCTTAGGTTTATCTCAGGGTTATAAAAGTTGGTAGTAGAATAGAATATAATATGAAGCATATTATCTCCAAATTTGATCAAAATCATACTATTAGCAACAAAGTTACGGTAGCTCAAAGTTATCTGAAATAATAAAAACTTGTTGTTTCTTTTTCGTTGGTGTGAATATTTATTCTTGCAAATACCGATATTTCGGGAACCACTTGTGCCCTTCATCAGTGCTCACAAGCTTGCTCATCTGTAGGCATTAAGGTTAATATTAGGTTTCTTGAAGTAACACACGTAAAGCCTTGGCTTCAATCTTATGATTTTAGCGAAGTCAGTCGAACGTTATTCGGATGGGTAAATGCGCGCTTTATTACGACGATCGACATAAACTTGGCATATGGCATTTTACCTGTTTAACACTGTAATTTCTGAACGACTCTGGCAAAGCGGCATTATCTGTCTCATACATAAAAAGGGAGATATCACACAGTGCAGCAATTATAGAGGTATCACGTTCTGTGGTTGTTGCAGCAAAACACCCAGAAGATGTGGAGGTTTACGCAACGGAAACAGTGAGAGCGGTAAAGTCCTGGCTAGAAAAGGCCGGGCTGACCTTGGCGGACGCGAAAACGGAAGCGGTCTTGATAACGAAACGCAGGAAAAATAATACTGTAAAAGTGGAGGTCGGTGGACATACGGTCGTATCAAAGCCGGCTATCAAATACCTGGGGGTAATAATTGACACCAAATTGAGTTTTAGGGAGCACCTACAGTATGCATGCCAAAAGGCAGCCAGTGCCACCACGGCACTTGCAAAAATGTTGCCAAATATTGGTGGACCGAAACATTGCCGGAGGTTGGTGCTAGCCGGAGTGGTGCGCTCCATCCTGCTCTACTCGTCGCCTGTGTGGGCAGAGGCGCTTGCAAACTCTCAGAGACGGAAGCAGGTGAACTCGGTTTACCGGCGGATGGCTTTGAGGGTTTGCAGTGCTTTTAGAACCACATCAGATGAGGCAGTATTGGTGGTGGCAGGCATGATCCCGGTTGACATTCTGGCCAAAGAAATGAGTGTCCTGTACAATGCAAGACGTATGGAGGGACATGCACAGCGTAGAAATGCGGCAAGGTCAGAGTCGCTTGATCTCTGGCAACGCAGATGGGACGAGTCTGCGAAAGGTCGGTGGACGCACAGGCTCATTCCCAACATTAGGGTGTGGCTTGAGCGAAAACATGGGGATACCAACTACCACATTACCCAGTTCCTCACGGGACACGGTGGTTGCTACAGGCAGTATCTGCACCGCTTTGGGTTGGATGATTTTCCGAACTGTCCCAGATGCGATGGCATACCGGAGGATCCAGAGCATGTGATGTTTCACTGCCCACGATTTGCGATGGAGAGAAGGAGCTTAAGCCAGGTGTTGGGCAGGAGCGTGACCCCGGAGAGCTTGGTCACTGAGATGCTGGAGTCCGAGGAGAAGTGGCTTGCGGTTAGCTCCGCAATCATCCAAATGCAGGAGGAGTTGCTGAAAGAACAAAGAAGGAGGAAAGCTGCAAATAGGAGAAGGATGAGTGCCTAAGGGCAAACCTACCCCGCGAAGTAATACCTCAATGGTGGTCCCGCGGGGCTGGGGCTGGAGAGACCGGGGGTGGTTTTTAGTGGGTGTGAATCCCACACGCGCCCGCTGTTGTTCCGCCGTTCGGGCGGCGGAGCTGCGGCGGACGTGTCTTTCTAAGATTTTCCACCTCCGTGTACGCACAAAAACAAAAAAAAAAAAAAACAAAAGAGGTATCACGTTGCTGGGTACCATCTGTAAGATATTCTCCACTATCTTGCTAGGTCGGATACCCCCATACGCCCAGAACATCATTGGCCCATACCAAAGAGGCTTCACTCCAGGCAAATCAGCAACAAATCAGATTTTCTCTCTGTGGCAAGCGATGGAAAAACTGTTGGAATATGGACAACAGTTGCACCATCTATTCATCGACTTTAACACCGCCTATGATAGCATAGCCAGGGTAAAACTGTACACGGCCATGAGAGAATTCGGTATCCCGACGAAATTGATAAGATTGACTAGGCTGACCCTGACCAATGTGCGAGGCCAGATAAAAGTAGCAGGGTCACTCTCAAGACCATTCGACATCAACCACGGTCTAAGACAAGGGGATGCCCTATCATGTATCCTCTTTAACCTAGCCCTTTAAAGTGATCCGTGATGCTGAGGTAAATGAGAGAAGTACGATCCTCTTTAAGTCCACCCAACTACTGGCCTATGCTGACGATATCGACATCATGGGAAGAACGACCCGAGACGTACAAACTGCCTTCATTCAGATCGAGCAGGCGGCGCGAGTTACGAATAATGTGTGTCATTCATTCAAAAAATATATGTTTATAGTCTCAACCGTGAGACTTATTAAAAGATCACTTTAATTATTTAAATGCACTTTATTATTTTTCGAAGTAAAGTTACCAAGTAAGAACCCGAACTGAAGTGATAACAAACTAACTTATAACGAACTAACTTCCCGGAACTAAAGTGACTTGAACTGAACTGGAGCTGAACTGACTTAAATCACCGGACTAAAGTAACTAACCGGACTCGACTTTAACGGAACTGAGAACTGAAGTAAAGTAACCAACCAACTAACACTGAGATAAGATCTATATTTATAGTGTTTCAGACAAAGGATGCAAAATGCTGATAATGCATTTTGCATATTCTATAATTTAATATTTTGTTTATATGATGACCTTCATTTGATCTAGTTTGTTTATATTATGTAGATCGCATGAATTCATCTATTGTTTGAAATATTGATGACTCATCATATTTGAGATATGAATTGAATATTGGAAAAGATAAGGTGATGAGTCATGTGGTATTGATCGGATTGATGTTTACATTAGTTGGGGGATGTTTACATATGAACTTATATTAATTTTTACACTATAGATTACTTGTTGTGATATGGGCTGATGTGATTATCTGGACTATTGGTGAAGGTGACCTTGGGGTTAAGTGCAAGTGTAATAGGTGTACTTATATTAGTGGGTGTAAGGTCCTGTGTAACTCGCGAGATCTTGGGCTGCACATCAATGAAGGCAAGACAAAGCATACGATGGCAACTTCAGCACCAAGAACCAACCAACCAACAATATCAAACCACACTGGTCAAACGGGAAGAATAAAGATAGGAGACTACAATTTTGAGACCGTTGATAATTTCTCCTATCTAGGGTAGAAAATCACAACCGATAACAACTACGACGATGAAATCCGCGCACGGTGGTTTGCAGCAATATTTCAGCTTACAAAAACTGTTCCGCTCGAAACGTCTCACCATAGGGTCAAAGCTCGTACTGTACAAGACAATGATCTTGCAATTCTTAGGAAGAAAAATTGCGAACTCTTGGCCGCGTTCGAAAGAAGAATCCTCCGAAGAATTTTGGCCCTCTACATGAGGATGGGCGATTCCGTAGCCTACATAACGACGAAATCTATGAGCGATACCATGACCGTGAAGTTGTGGCTAAAATCCGGCTGAATAGGTTACGGAAAGTCTATAAGGGCAAGATCTATGGTAGGAAAAGAAGACCAGGCAGACCCAGCCTGAGGTGGAGCGATGGCGTAGGTCAGGACGCCAGATAGCTCTTATGGATATCGAATTGGTGGACCTCGGCGCAAACCTCGGGTGTTTGGAGTTCCTTATTAAGGCAGGCTTAGACCGGATACCGTTTTTGCGCCGGTGATGATGGTGATGTTCCGTTTTGCTTCACTGATCGCGTTGCTATACGCAGTCAGTGCATTTTTGCCAGTCCCCGGTTTGTTTTGCTCGGTTGGAGAGTTTTCGTGCCTCTGTTCTCATTATGGCCAGGTTCCTGTTCCACCATGGTACATCCCTTGATGACTTAACTGTTGTAGATGGACAGCTGGTCTCATATGCGTCAATAACGACTGTGTTAAGGTTTTCCACCACTGTTTCCAGTTCCAGTTCGCTCCTGATGCCACTGTCTCCTTGAAGGTGGGCAATGTTGTTGCTCAAGTGCGTCGTGTAGGATTCCCAATCCGTTCTCTTGGGATTCCTTATTATTCTTTCTATTTCGGAGTTACCCTCAATATCGTATCTGATTATCTTGTGATCAGACATAGAAGATTCAATCTCCGCCATGCTATTAACATAGTATGCTGGTCCCAAGCGCAGGTAAAGGAAGAGGGTTTGAGGCAACGTACTCTGTATTATCCTCAGTAAAACAAAAATAAAATGCTGAGATTAGGGAAATGCTAAATCCTACCTGATCTCTCTTGGTGACAGGCCCGGCGACAGGTCGACCAAGAAAATGCATACAATGTCGTTACAAACATGATGATCGGATTGAGTCATAAGCCTCGGAGAAATGCTAGGGCGTCCACCTCAGTCGACGCGGTAGGACGGGCCCCAGTCCTGTCGAGAAATGGGCAAGGGTTCTTGACGCATGGACGGCATCAGGAAGTAAGTAAGTTAATCCGAACAAAACAAACAAAACAAATACGTGTCTGCGCGCTAAATATTGGTACCTTAACTGGAAAGACCGAGGAACTCGGAAGAAACGCGATGGTCTGGTGCAAACTTATCTATTTTGGTAACCCACACACTCAATAAGGTGTTGGCATTGCCATCTCAGAGGGTTTCCATGATGAAGCTCACCATTATATCAGCTGATCGCACTATTTACTTCTTCACCGCGTACGCACCACAGACAGGTCGACCTGATGCCGAGAAAGATGCCTTCTGGCAACTCTCGATGAAAAGACTTGGCAAGTGCCTGCTGACGACTATATTATTATTGCCGGCGACTTTAATGATCATGTGGGTGAAAAGGCAGACGGTAACAGGTGCCATGGGGGAAATGGGGTTCGGAGCGCGCAATGGGGGTGGCGAGCGTATAATTGATTTTGCGGACACCCATGACCTTATACATATGAATACATGGTATATTTTATAGTGGGAAGAGTAAAACGCAAATCGATTATATTCTCATAAGACGTCGACATCTTACCACTGTCACTGATTGCAAAGTCGTTCCTTATGAGACCATCGCACCTTAGCATCAGCCGCTGATTGCCGTCCTGCGAATTAAGCCATCGATAAAACAGCGTGAGGAACGCACTGGCTCGCGGCGCATCAAATCGTGGCGATTTGGTGAGAAGAAAGAAGAAACGATTTCACTCATACGATTGCCGACCATTACGAATGTGGAAGAATCGTGGAACCAAATGAAAGACACGATCCATAAAGCGGCCTCTGCAACCCTCGGGGTCACCAAGCCGGGTAAGCGGTACATCAACCGCGATGCTTGGCTTTGGAATGATGATCTTGAAATAAAGGTCCGTGAAAAGAAACGCGTCTACCACAAATTTCTCGACGATAAAACGCCTGCTAATTAGCAAATTTATAAGAATGCCAACCGTGAAGCAAAGAAAGCGGTCGCTGTCATCCGAGCGAACCATTACAAAAATCTTTACTATAAACTGGACACTCGGGATGGCGAGAGAGATCTGTATCGACTTGCTAAAAGCCGTAATGAACGCACACAACATATCGAACACTTCTGTTGCGTTAATGACAAGAACGGTACTTTACTTACCAGTAGTCGAGCCGCAACGGATAGATGGCGAGAATACTTCGAGCAGATTTCCACTGAAGAATTTGCTCATCCTCCACTTCCACAATCATTGCCAACATTTGGGGCAGTTCCACCTGTCAGCGCAACTGGTGCTCAGAGGTGGCGGCGAGGCAGATGGGGCGGCAACCCTATCGGCCAAACCAAAACCAAGGGGTCGAGGAGAACCTCGATTGCTTCACGCATTAACGCAACTTGGATGAAGCGGCGTTCCACAACTGGTGTTCTTTGTGGTCGACGTATCAACGAACGTCTCAAGTCGAAAATTTACCGCAATGCTGTCAGTCCTGTCGGTCTCTATGGTTCTGAGTGTTGGCCAATTATAAAATACAATGAACGTCTTGCGGTAATGGAAACGAAGATGTTATGTTGGACTAGTGGCGTGACACGTTTTGATCACATCCGAAATGAGGATATCCGCGATCGTTATGGGGTTGCACCAATCGTGGAAAAGTTGCGAGAGATGGTATGGTATGGTTCGATGGTATGGTCACGCAATTCGTGCTAACGAGAATTCCCTTGACAAGATTGGTCTGAACATCGAGGTTGATGGTAAACGACCAAAAGGCAGACCTAAACAACGGTGGCTTGATACGCTACATAGGGATTTGAAAGCCTCGAAATTGGACCCAGATGAGGCATTCGATAGAGCCAAATGGCGAAACCGATCACGACGAGCCGACCCCGCTTGTGAACGGGACAAAATTCTGAAGGAAAAGAAGAAGACATAGAAGATTCATCCGACACCCTCCAATTCCTGACCTGGAGTATTTCCTAGAGTTATTTCTAGTATCAGTCTAGTGCTGGTCACAAATGTTGGAGTGTTCCCTAAGTTATATATTTCAAACTTATTGCTAAGAATAAATTCGGGAAGGTACTCACCTCTACGATTGGTGTCGCTGCTTCCCCAGGCTTCGTGGTGGGGGTTGGCGTCGCAGCCGAAGAAAAGTGGTTGTTTCGGCGATATCCTAAACGGCCTCTTCCAATGGGCTACCCTGCTTGGGCGTTGGCCAAGCTCGCGCACTAGCTCCTGCATTTTTAATTAGAGGACCGTGGTTTCTCTCCTCCCGGGCTGCCGAAACTTAACTTCGGAACGATGGGGTAATCAAAAACTACTGGAACAGAAAAGGCTAAAAGGGTAGGAATTATACTTACGTAGATTGACTTGGATTTAGTTAAAAAAAAACACTCGCGTTTCCAGAGATATGAATTGAATATTGGAAAAGATAAGGTGATGAGTCATATGGTATTGATCGGATTGATGTTTACATTAGTTGGGGGATGTTTACATATGAACTTATATTAATTTTTACACTATAGATTACTTGTTGTGATATGGGCTGATGTGATTATCTGGACTATTGGTGAAGGTGACCTTGGGGTTAAGTGCAAGTGTAATAGGTGTACTTATATTAGTGGGTGTAAGGTCCTGTGTAACTCGCGAGATCTTGGGCTGCACATCAATGAAGGCAAGACAAAGCATACGATGGCAACTTCAGCACCAAGAACCAACCAACCAACAATATCAAACCACACTGGTCAAACGGGAAGAATAAAGATAGGAGACTACAATTTTGAGACCGTTGATAATTTCTCCTATCTAGGGTAGAAAATCACAACCGATAACAACTACGACGATGAAATCCGCGCACGGTGGTTTGCAGCAATATTTCAGCTTACAAAAACTGTTCCGCTCGAAACGTCTCACCATAGGGTCAAAGCTCGTACTGTACAAGACAATGATCTTGCAATTCTTAGGAAGAAAAATTGCGAACTCTTGGCCGCGTTCGAAAGAAGAATCCTCCGAAGAATTTTGGCCCTCTACATGAGGATGGGCGATTCCGTAGCCTACATAACGACGAAATCTATGAGCGATACCATGACCGTGAAGTTGTGGCTAAAATCCGGCTGAATAGGTTACGGAAAGTCTATAAGGGCAAGATCTATGGTAGGAAAAGAAGACCAGGCAGACCCAGCCTGAGGTGGAGCGATGGCGTAGGTCAGGACGCCAGATAGCTCTTATGGATATCGAATTGGTGGACCTCGGCGCAAACCTCGGGTGTTTGGAGTTCCTTATTAAGGCAGGCTTAGACCGGATACCGTTTTTGCGCCGGTGATGATGGTGATGTTCCGTTTTGCTTCACTGATCGCGTTGCTATACGCAGTCAGTGCATTTTTGCCAGTCCCCGGTTTGTTTTGCTCGATTGGAGAGTTTTCGTGCCTCTGTTCTCATTATGGCCAGGTTCCTGTTCCACCATGGTACATCCCTTGATGACTTAACTGTTGTAGATGGACAGCTGGTCTCATATGCGTCAATAACGACTGTGTTAAGGTTTTCCACCACTGTTTCCAGTTCCAGTTCGCTCCTGATGCCACTGTCTCCTTGAAGGTGGGCAATGTTGTTGCTCAAGTGCGTCGTGTAGGATTCCCAATCCGTTCTCTTGGGATTCCTTATTATTCTTTCTATTTCGGAGTTACCCTCAATATCGTATCTGATTATCTTGTGATCAGACATAGAAGATTCAATCTCCGCCATGCTATTAACGTAGTATGCCTGTCCCAAGCGCAGGTAAAGGAAGAGGGTTTGAGGCAACGTACTCTGTATTATCCTCAGTAAAACAAAAATAAAATGCTGAGATTAGGGAAATGCTGAATCCTACCTGATCTCTCTTGGTGACAGGCCCGGCGACAGGTCGACCAAGAAAATGCATACAATGTCGTTACAAACATGATGATCGGATTGAGTCATAAGCCTCGGAGAAATGCTAGGGCGTCCACCTCAGTCGACGCGGTAGGACGGGCCCCTGTCCTGTCGAGAAATGGGCAAGGGTTCTTGACGCATGGACGGCATCAGGAAGTAAGTAAGTTAATCCGAACAAAACAAACAAAACAAATACGTGTCTGCGCGCTAAATATTGGTACCTTAACTGGAAAGACCGAGGAACTCGCAAGAGCCTTTCGGAAAAGGCGCATTGATATCTGCGCTCTGCAAGAAACGCGATGGTCTGGTGCCAAAAGCTGCGACATTGAACGCGAACGCGCTAAAAATGGCTGCAAACTTATCTATTTTGGTAACCCACACACTCAATAAGGCCATCTCAGAGGGTTTCCATCATGAAGCTCACCATTATATCAGCTGATCGCACTATTTACTTCTTCACCGCGTACGCACCACAGACAGGTCGACCTGATGCCGAGAAAGATGCCTTCTGGCAACTCTCGATGAAAAGACTTGGCACGTGCCTGCTGACGACTATATTATTATTGCCGGCGACTTTAATGATCATGTGGGTGAAAAGGCAGACGGTAACAGGTGCCATGGGGGAAAGGGGTTCGGAGCGCGCAATGGGGGTGGCGAGCGTATAATTGATTTTGCGGACACCCATGACCTTATACTTATGAATACATGGTATATTTTATAGTGGGAAGAGTAAAACGCAAATCGGTTATATTCTCATAAGACGTAGACATCTTACCACTGTCACTGATTGCAAAGTCGTTCCTTATGAGACCATCACACCTTAGCATCAGCCGTTGATTGCCGTCCTGCGAATTAAGCCATCGATAAAACAGCGTGAGGAACGCACTGGCTCGCGGCGCATCAAATGGTGGCGATTTGGTGAGAAGAAAGAAGAAACGATCTCACTCATACGATTGCCGACCATTACGAATGTGGAAGAATCGTGGAACCAAATGAAAGACACGATTCATAAAGCGGCCTCTGCAACCCTCGGGGTCACCAAGCCGGGTAAGCGGTACATCAACCGAGATACTTGGCTTTGGAATGATGATCTTGAAATAAAGGTCCGTGAAAAGAAACGCGTCTACCACAAATTTCTCGACGATAAAACGCCTGCTAATTAGCAAATTTATAAGAATGCCAACCGTGAAGCAAAGAAAGCGGTCGCTGTCATCCGAGCGAACCATTACAAAAATCTTTACTATAAACTGGACACTCGGGATGGCGAGAGAGATC
This sequence comes from Hermetia illucens, assembly GCF_905115235.1. NCBI lineage: Eukaryota > Metazoa > Arthropoda > Insecta > Diptera > Stratiomyidae > Hermetia > Hermetia illucens. Next base: position 67,132,666 of record NC_051852.1, read on the forward strand.
TGTATCGACTTGCTAAAAGCCGTAATGAACGCACACAACATATCGAACACTTCTGTTGCGTTAATGACAAGAACGGTACTTTACTTACCAGTAGTCGAGCCGCAACGGATAGATGGCGAGAATACTTCGAGCAGATTTCCACTGAAGAATTTGCTCATCCTCCACTTCCACAATCATTGCCAACATTTGGGGCAGTTCCACCTGTCAGCGCAACTGGTGCTCAGAGGTGGCGGCGAGGCAGATGGGGCGGCAACCCTATCGGCCAAACCAAAACCAAGGGGTCGAGGAGAACCTCGATTGCTTCACGCATTAACGCAAGTTGGATGAAGCGGCGTTCCACAACTGGTGTTCTTTGTGATCGACGTATCAACGAACGTCTCAAGTCGAAAATTTACCGCAATGCTGTCAGTCCTGTCGGTCTCTATGGTTCTGAGTGTTGGCCAATTATAAAATACAATGAACGTCTTGCGGTAATGGAAACGAAGATGTTATGTTGGACTAGTGGCGTGACACGTTTTGATCACATCCGAAATGAGGATATCCGCGATCGTTATGGGGTTGCACCAATCGTGGAAAAGTTGCGAGAGATGGTATGGTATGGTTCGATGGTATGGTCACGCAATTCGTACTAACGAGAATTCCCTTGACAAGATTGGTCTGAACATCGAGGTTGATGGTAAACGACCAAAAGGCAGACCTAAACAACGGTGGCTTGATACGCTACATAGGGATTTGAAAGCCTCGAAATTGGACCCAGATGAGGCATTCGATAGAGCCAAATGGCGAAACCGATCACGACGAGCCGACCCCGCTTGTGAACGGGACAAATTCTGAAGGAAAAGAAGAAGACATAGAAGATTCATCCGACACCCTCCAATTCCTGACCTGGAGTATTTCCTAGAGTTATTTCTAGTATCAGTCTAGTGCTGGTCACAAATGTTGGAGTGTTCCCTAAGTTATATATTTCAAACTTATTGCTAAGAATAAATTCGGGAAGGTACTCACCTCTACGATTGGTGTCGCTGCTTCCCCAGGCTTCGTGGTGGGGGTTGGCGTCGCAGCCGAAGAAAAGTGGTTGTTTCGGCGATATCCTAAACGGCCTCTTCCAATGGGCTACCCTGCTTGGGCGTTGGCCAAGCTCGCGCACTAGCTCCTGCATTTTTAATTAGAGGACCGTGGTTTCTCTCCTCCCGGGCTGCCGAAACTTAACTTCGGAACGATGGGGTAATCAAAAACTACTGGAACAGAAAAGGCTAAAAGGGTAGGAATTATACTTACGTAGATTGACTTGGATTTAGTTAAAAAAAAACACTCGCGTTTCCAGAGATATGAATTGAATATTGGAAAAGATAAGGTGATGAGTCATATGGTATTGATCGGATTGATGTTTACATTAGTTGGGGGATGTTTACATATGAACTTATATTAATTTTTACACTATAGATTACTTGTTGTGATATGGGCTGATGTGATTATCTGGACTATTGGTGAAGGTGACCTTGGGGTTAAGTGCAAGTGTAATAGGTGTACTTATATTAGTGGGTGTAAGGTCCTGTGTAACTCGCGAGATCTTGGGCTGCACATCAATGAAGGCAAGACAAAGCATACGATGGCAACTTCAGCACCAAGAACCAACCAACCAACAATATCAAACCACACTGGTCAAACGGGAAGAATAAAGATAGGAGACTACAATTTTGAGACCGTTGATAATTTCTCCTATCTAGGGTAGAAAATCACAACCGATAACAACTACGACGATGAAATCCGCGCACGGTGGTTTGCAGCAATATTTCAGCTTACAAAAACTGTTCCGCTCGAAACGTCTCACCATAGGGTCAAAGCTCGTACTGTACAAGACAATGATCTTGCAATTCTTAGGAAGAAAAATTGCGAACTCTTGGCCGCGTTCGAAAGAAGAATCCTCCGAAGAATTTTGGCCCTCTACATGAGGATGGGCGATTCCGTAGCCTACATAACGACGAAATCTATGAGCGATACCATGACCGTGAAGTTGTGGCTAAAATCCGGCTGAATAGGTTACGGAAAGTCTATAAGGGCAAGATCTATGGTAGGAAAAGAAGACCAGGCAGACCCAGCCTGAGGTGGAGCGATGGCGTAGGTCAGGACGCCAGATAGCTCTTATGGATATCGAATTGGTGGACCTCGGCGCAAACCTCGGGTGTTTGGAGTTCCTTATTAAGGCAGGCTTAGACCGGATACCGTTTTTGCGCCGGTGATGATGGTGATGTTCCGTTTTGCTTCACTGATCGCGTTGCTATACGCAGTCAGTGCATTTTTGCCAGTCCCCGGTTTGTTTTGCTCGATTGGAGAGTTTTCGTGCCTCTGTTCTCATTATGGCCAGGTTCCTGTTCCACCATGGTACATCCCTTGATGACTTAACTGTTGTAGATGGACAGCTGGTCTCATATGCGTCAATAACGACTGTGTTAAGGTTTTCCACCACTGTTTCCAGTTCCAGTTCGCTCCTGATGCCACTGTCTCCTTGAAGGTGGGCAATGTTGTTGCTCAAGTGCGTCGTGTAGGATTCCCAATCCGTTCTCTTGGGATTCCTTATTATTCTTTCTATTTCGGAGTTACCCTCAATATCGTATCTGATTATCTTGTGATCAGACATAGAAGATTCAATCTCCGCCATGCTATTAACGTAGTATGCCTGTCCCAAGCGCAGGTAAAGGAAGAGGGTTTGAGGCAACGTACTCTGTATTATCCTCAGTAAAACAAAAATAAAATGCTGAGATTAGGGAAATGCTGAATCCTACCTGATCTCTCTTGGTGACAGGCCCGGCGACAGGTCGACCAAGAAAATGCATACAATGTCGTTACAAACATGATGATCGGATTGAGTCATAAGCCTCGGAGAAATGCTAGGGCGTCCACCTCAGTCGACGCGGTAGGACGGGCCCCTGTCCTGTCGAGAAATGGGCAAGGGTTCTTGACGCATGGACGGCATCAGGAAGTAAGTAAGTTAATCCGAACAAAACAAACAAAACAAATACGTGTCTGCGCGCTAAATATTGGTACCTTAACTGGAAAGACCGAGGAACTCGCAAGAGCCTTTCGGAAAAGGCGCATTGATATCTGCGCTCTGCAAGAAACGCGATGGTCTGGTGCCAAAAGCTGCGACATTGAACGCGAACGCGCTAAAAATGGCTGCAAACTTATCTATTTTGGTAACCCACACACTCAATAAGGCCATCTCAGAGGGTTTCCATCATGAAGCTCACCATTATATCAGCTGATCGCACTATTTACTTCTTCACCGCGTACGCACCACAGACAGGTCGACCTGATGCCGAGAAAGATGCCTTCTGGCAACTCTCGATGAAAAGACTTGGCACGTGCCTGCTGACGACTATATTATTATTGCCGGCGACTTTAATGATCATGTGGGTGAAAAGGCAGACGGTAACAGGTGCCATGGGGGAAAGGGGTTCGGAGCGCGCAATGGGGGTGGCGAGCGTATAATTGATTTTGCGGACACCCATGACCTTATACTTATGAATACATGGTATATTTTATAGTGGGAAGAGTAAAACGCAAATCGGTTATATTCTCATAAGACGTAGACATCTTACCACTGTCACTGATTGCAAAGTCGTTCCTTATGAGACCATCACACCTTAGCATCAGCCGTTGATTGCCGTCCTGCGAATTAAGCCATCGATAAAACAGCGTGAGGAACGCACTGGCTCGCGGCGCATCAAATGGTGGCGATTTGGTGAGAAGAAAGAAGAAACGATCTCACTCATACGATTGCCGACCATTACGAATGTGGAAGAATCGTGGAACCAAATGAAAGACACGATTCATAAAGCGGCCTCTGCAACCCTCGGGGTCACCAAGCCGGGTAAGCGGTACATCAACCGAGATACTTGGCTTTGGAATGATGATCTTGAAATAAAGGTCCGTGAAAAGAAACGCGTCTACCACAAATTTCTCGACGATAAAACGCCTGCTAATTAGCAAATTTATAAGAATGCCAACCGTGAAGCAAAGAAAGCGGTCGCTGTCATCCGAGCGAACCATTACAAAAATCTTTACTATAAACTGGACACTCGGGATGGCGAGAGAGATCTGTATCGACTTGCTAAAAGCCGTAATGAACGCACACAACATATCGAACACTTCTGTTGCGTTAATGACAAGAACGGTACTTTACTTACCAGTAGTCGAGCCGCAACGGATAGATGGCGAGAATACTTCGAGCAGATTTCCACTGAAGAATTTGCTCATCCTCCACTTCCACAATCATTGCCAACATTTGGGGCAGTTCCACCTGTCAGCGCAACTGGTGCTCAGAGGTGGCGGCGAGGCAGATGGGGCGGCAACCCTATCGGCCAAACCAAAACCAAGGGGTCGAGGAGAACCTCGATTGCTTCACGCATTAACGCAAGTTGGATGAAGCGGCGTTCCACAACTGGTGTTCTTTGTGATCGACGTATCAACGAACGTCTCAAGTCGAAAATTTACCGCAATGCTGTCAGTCCTGTCGGTCTCTATGGTTCTGAGTGTTGGCCAATTATAAAATACAATGAACGTCTTGCGGTAATGGAAACGAAGATGTTATGTTGGACTAGTGGCGTGACACGTTTTGATCACATCCGAAATGAGGATATCCGCGATCGTTATGGGGTTGCACCAATCGTGGAAAAGTTGCGAGAGATGGTATGGTATGGTTCGATGGTATGGTCACGCAATTCGTACTAACGAGAATTCCCTTGACAAGATTGGTCTGAACATCGAGGTTGATGGTAAACGACCAAAAGGCAGACCTAAACAACGGTGGCTTGATACGCTACATAGGGATTTGAAAGCCTCGAAATTGGACCCAGATGAGGCATTCGATAGAGCCAAATGGCGAAACCGATCACGACGAGCCGACCCCGCTTGTGAACGGGACAAATTCTGAAGGAAAAGAAGAAGACATAGAAGATTCATCCGACACCCTCCAATTCCTGACCTGGAGTATTTCCTAGAGTTATTTCTAGTATCAGTCTAGTGCTGGTCACAAATGTTGGAGTGTTCCCTAAGTTATATATTTCAAACTTATTGCTAAGAATAAATTCGGGAAGGTACTCACCTCTACGATTGGTGTCGCTGCTTCCCCAGGCTTCGTGGTGGGGGTTGGCGTCGCAGCCGAAGAAAAGTGGTTGTTTCGGCGATATCCTAAACGGCCTCTTCCAATGGGCTACCCTGCTTGGGCGTTGACCAAGCTCGCGCACTAGCTCCTGGATTTTTAATTAGAGGACCGTGGTTGCTCTCATTCCGGGCTGCCGAAACTTAACTTCGGAATGATGGGGTAATCAAAAACTACTTACGTAGATTGACTTGGATTTAGTTAAAAAAAACACTCGCGTTTCCACTTCTACAAACTTTTTATTTCTACAACACAATATTCTACTTTTTTTCTTTTTTATAATTTCGCTAATTAATTCTAAAGTGATCCCGGTTAGAACACTTTATTTCTGTTCAGAGGCTTTTTGACTACTAAAAATTAAAAGTAATGCTATTCTTTGAGTCACCTATGTTTGACCCTTCTGTGTTTACACATTGGTTTGAAAGTGTTCTTGTACACAACACAATAACACTTGTTTATTATTATAAATTTTCTTGCTGGCGGCAAATCGACACCTGCTGTTGCGCTGCGAATTGATGACACGGAATAAAGTCATGTCGAGGCCAAATATACCATTTGGTAAGTAACATGCTGATGCAATGGCGGAAAAGAATCTCGCGATGTCCAAACAGGCCAGTTGCATAGCATGTGATGTAACGACGGAAGAGGTTAAATGCGCAAGCAGACCGGGTTTCATGGGGCTAGCTCCAAAGATGCGGCTGCTGGAGAAAATCCGGCGAAATCGCTTAAACATCCTCCCGCGCAAAAAAAGTCCAATTGTCTTTGACCTGGACTGTTATCTATTGGCAAACGGTCCCAAGTGTCTGGATATGAAAACCCTTGTATTGGTGTCACTCGCTGCCAGCTTGCATTCTAAGGGTGTAAGGCCATTCTTCTACCTCTAACGATCGAAATGATGGCGCCCAAATCGAAAACCCATAAGTGGTGCGTAGCGCCTTAATAACCCCTTCCATCAATAGTCTCCCCTGGTAGATTTCCGATCGATGCAGAACTGTCTTGCGGGTATTGATGTGTTGTTTCTTTTTTCCGATGAAGTCGATTGCCTTGTTAGCACATATCAAAGCTTATACCTAACTTTCTTTTTGCGGAAGGGACCACAATTTTGTTTTTTCTTAAATGTACCGTTTTTATTTTCTTTATTGTGTTCATCATTCTTTTATGATTGAATCTGCTCTTTAAAAATTATAACAAGTCGGAATACCGGAAGCTCGCGCTTCGGGTATAAAGGTTTTGTGTTCATCTTATGTAAGAGACGCACATTTTTCTGTCCGTATATAGTTACAAATCCAACATAATCCTTCATATTTTTCCAAACTACGAGACATACGTACATATTAGAGCCATAGATATCACGCTCACCCTAAACAAACAAACTGCCTATTACCTACTGTACACACATATGCACGTATCTAAATTTTTCGTACCCATATTTCTGATTTACGTCTTATATCTAACTGAATTAGGCACTACCCGCAAAGTTCATTAGCACGCATATATTATATACTTACATACACACATGTCTGGTTGACAAATAACTAAAAAACTAAAACAAAATAATTGTCTGCGACCCAATTCATAAGACTTCATTTCGTTGTGGTATTGACGAATTGATATGTGATGATGACGTCATGCAGGTTGTAGAGTGCACGAAATTCACAAAAAATTGTAAAGTTTCACCCCCTATAACTTTGTTAATAATAGTTGCATTTTATTCAAACTTGACCAAACTGTGCATTATATTCTTCGTTGCACACATGCCAAATTTTGTACTTCTGGAATGAACATAAGGGGGGGTGCCGGGTAAATTTCTAAAATGTGGAAATATACTATTATTAACTTTATTTGTGAAGATATCGGAACCGGATATATTTTGAGGCCTAGATTTCGTAGAGATGCACCACTGTGATTTTTTTCAGATTTTTCGGTTGGATAGGTTCTGAGAACGAGACCTGTTACACTTTTTGTGGGTCATATTTTGAACCCTCACTCCCCTATGTTTCATCTAATATCAAATATTGAACCAGATTCGAAAAGTACTAATTGAGACCTTTCATTTGATACCCTACATGGCTACATTCTGTGAAAAAAAAATTTGCACCCTCCATTCACATGTACGGGGAGCCCCCCTTAAACTTAACACAAGATGGCGCCACTTACTGCATGTAAAGGGATCACCAGATTACATACTCTCGCCAATTTTCGTGACAATGGGTCTAGCCGTTTCCGAATAAATCGGGTGTGACAGACAGACAGACAGACAGACAGACAGACAGACAGACAGACAGACGGACAGACGGACAGACAGACACCGTCTCGATTCTAATAAGGTTTTGTTTCACACAAAACCTTAATAAAAAAGGCTATTTAACCCTAGAACTTTGTTACAAGAGGAAGAAAATGAAGAATGTAATAATTACACAAATATAAATACTTGGGGTCGTTTTTATAAACGCCTTGAAAACTTGAATCGTTTAATTGGATCCTATTTTGCTTGTATATGATGTAGTTATCATTATGTTCATATGCATTTTGTGTTTATAGTTAATTTAAGTGTTGATTTAGAAAATATTCATACTTCACAAGATCACCACATTTCGTTTTATGCTTACTATAATATTTCTGCAATATTTTTATTCTCAGTTAATTGTTCTCAGATTACTTATATTTCGTTTTTTTTTCATTGCGCACTTATGTGTGGTACCTATTAGTAGTAATTAAATTAAACGCGTAGTAATTAAATTACTCGAAAGCGATTCAATGCCTAGGGAATACTTCATCAGCTCAATTTCACGATGACGTACCACGGAAAAGAAATGTGATCCATCAGGCATTGACTTTGCATATTTGAAAACAGAGCGCCGGCTGCCCCAGACATTGAATTACTTTTGCACGCGTCTGCATTCATTTTTGCTTGCACTCATGCTACCAACAACAACACAAACCAACATATGAAGCGACCGTCACCCAACATAACAAAAAACAAAAACAATCAAAACAAATCTGATACCCTGCAACCATGCTACTGTTCTTGACCGTGACTTTCTTATTTGGATTAGTCACTTAGTCACTTATTTACAAGCCATTTATACACAAGAATTTTACGTGGGTTACTGATTATTATTTAATATCATTTATTTACAATACAATTTGGGATCCAACTACGGGTTTGTTTTTTTTTTTACATGGGAATGTATACACAGGAATTCTAGACTGAGGAATTTTGCGGGTGACACGGTACCTATAGGGTTTGTCGATTCTTGACCCCATCTCCCGTGCTGCCGATCCGCTGATTTATCTGGTTCTCCACCTGATGGTACTCTAGGTCCTTGATGTTTAACGTTAACGCTGCGATTTTTGTCTGTTGATGTCTAAGAGCTTTCACTTCCTCGCGAATAGCTATGTCTCGATAACTAAGGTAAGCTACTGTCCCCGCCGCTAAGAGACCTGGGATATACTTGGCAACTGTTTTCAATAAACTACTTGATATAAGGGGGACTATACCAAAGGCCCGCCTAACTCGGTTGACCTTATAGGAAGCGGTCAACCGTCGATTAACATCAGCGACTTGGAGTTCGCTTGCAAGTTTCAGCTCGTTGCAATGTTCTTGGACTTCCTCCACCATCTGCCGTTCACATATCCTATGGAACTTTTCCAACTGTTGCGACATTATGTCGAGATCACGCGTGAGGTTTACTGATTGTGATGTGTGTGATAGTGTATTTTAGTGTGGGATAGTGTATTTTAGGTCAAATGCCTTTACCTGCACCAATCCCAATTACAAAATTCTGGTTTTCAAGACCGGGTCCACTGCCCAGGACACCACTGTGGCGGGCATTAGGCATATACACAGCAGAGTAGCCACTTGCGCCATAGACCACGGCTTCCACCCTTTTCCGCTTCGCGTTCGGGAGGGAATGTTAGGTGGAACCTTGTCCGGTTCTAACGCATTATCATCTGCTTCCTGCGCTTGAGAGGGCTCAGCTTCCTCTTCTGGGAGAAGGGGAACGAGCTGATGCACGGCACGATATATATTGTCCCTACCAGCAGTTTTTAGTTTTACTTGACGGATGATGCCCTGTGGATCTGCAAAAACCTCTAACACTCGCCCGGTCTTCCAATCTAATGGCCTGTGACCACTTTCCTTGATTAGAACAAGTTCACCTGGCCTCAGTTGCCTACCGGGGGCCTTCCATTTATACTGCTTCTGTAGATACCCCAGATAGTCAGTCTCGAATTTGACCCAGAAATGCTTCTGCAGTTCCTGGATCTGAAGTCATTTTTTGGTTGCTGGGAGACTTTCATTTAGACCTTCCCCAGCCGGAGGCGACAATAGGCTTCTTTGAATGATGAAATGTGCAGGAGTTAGTACCTGTAGGTCATGACTATTATCAGCCAGCGGATACAATGGTCGGCTGTTTAATATTGCTTCCCATGTGCAGACGGCAGTTTGAAAATTTTCATATGTCAGGTTGGAAATTGAAGGCATCCGCTTCATCCGCTTTATGTAGCGTTTTAGACTCCCCACTGCTGCCTCAAACAGCCCTCCGTAGTGGCTGGCTCTTGGGGGGTTGTGATGCCATACGATCTGACGCTGAGCCAACCTCTCCTCGCATTCACTGGTCAACTTTCCCCTCGCCCACTTCGTTAGCGGAAGTTTGCCTTTTCCTAGAGTTTCTGTGATTTCACGGATGACCTCTTGAGCTTCTTTTATACTGGACGCCCCGTACAACAGATCATCCATATAGAACGCGTTCTTTATGATCCAGTTGATCTCCTCATCAGGAGCATTGTCGTCTGCCACCTGGTGAAGCGTTCGAATTGCTTGCCAGAGTGCACAGTTTTCAAGTGAAACTCTCTTATCGGTTCTTCAGGCTTTGCCCGCCAGAGAATCCTAAGCCTGATCTGATCCTCCGGTCTCAAAAGTATCTGCCGATACATCCTAGTAATGTCACTAGAGTATACATACGCAAACCTGCGTATTCTAGTGAGAATGTCGAAAATATGGTTTTGCAGCTTTGGACCGGGATGGATCATCTCGTTAAGGCTCACACCATTTGATGTTGGACTGGAAGCATTGAAGACATTCCGCAATTTCGTCGAAGTGGCCTCTTGGCGAACCACGCTTAAATATGGTATATAATATACCTCGCCGCTAGTGTCAGACTGATGACTCTTTGGAACTTCAGCCATGTGGCCCAAATTAAAATAGTCTTTCATAAACTCATCCGATTTGAGCTTGTGGTCTTTGTTTTTCAACCACCTTTTCTCCTGACCGAGATAGTGCTGCACATTATCTTGTCGCCAAGGGGTCGGTACCACGTATCGGCCATCATTCTTTCGGTAATAACCCTTTACGAATAGGTCCTCACAAATTTCGTCATCTATGCGACTATATTCATCTCTACTTAGGGGCATACCCCAAAAAGCCCTTAAGTCCTGTTCCCATTTCTTGATAGTGACATGTGTTGAGGTGAAATTCGATACCGAAGATTCCGCCGGACCAGACACAATCCATCCCAATTTCGTGTTCTGGAGCAGGAAACTATCTACGGTTTCTACTCCATTCACGAAAAGTTGTGGAAGGATACTAGACCCCAATAAAACTGGAACATGAGATACATGTTCCGTTACGGGGTCCACCAACTTCTCCCCTTGAAACAACGCCTTTACTTGCGGCGGTATCTGTGGAAGGGAACCTTTAGTTACCCGTCTGACTATTAGCGCTTTAGTGCTGACCTCGGAACCATCGTCCAATTTAAGGGTGAGACACACAACCGCTGACACTTTCCCTGCTGACACACCACCTACCCCTGTCCTTCTCTTGCCTCTAGCTTAACGATAGCTGTTGGAAGAACGTTTCCGGACCATGACAATGCTGTCGAATTTTTGGCATGATGAACAGCAGAAGACGGATTATCCCCTTTGCACGGATGCATGGCAGTAAGATGTTGCCCTTTGCATATTTCACATTGGAGATTCTTGCGTTTATTGCACGCTTCCCCCCTGATATAATATATTAGTGGGAGAGACAGTAAATGCAAACATGATAACGGCGGAGCAGTTTCTCCTTGTCAGCACTTTCAATGAATTGAGGACACTGGGCTGTGAAGTGCTTCCCCATACATAAGAAGCATTTAATTCAGTTTCTCTTTTCACCATCCGACTTGGAGAGCAAGGCTATCTCCTTCTGGGTTTTTCTCTTATTCCCAAGATCCTCCGCCTTGGATATCCCACTTAGACCATCCCAACCGGGGGACATGACCACATATCTATTTTCTAGGAATTGGTCGATGTCGTTTATCGTAACGGGCATTTTTGGATCTCGTAACGTTAAGTCGATCTCCCTCCGAGTTGTCATATCCATTTTCCTCGTCAGGACGAACGGAATGAATGGAATACCTTCATCTGCATTGAATCTTGCTTTCCGTAGGTTCTGAACTGCGGAACGCATGGTATCCAATGCTCTTCCCAGCGATCTAGCCTCCCTTGGGTCTGAGGTAAATCAACTAACGCCTGAATTTCCTTTTCTATTAAGGCCCGACGATTACTGTATCTTCGGTCAAGAAGAACCCATGCTTGTTGGTAATTCTCTCCGTATATCCCTAAATGGTCGATTACACGTTTTGCATCGCCTTTTAACTTACTCTGAAGCATCATTAAGCGCTCCGCAAAACCGATTTCAGAACCATCGTATACAGAGTTAAAGAGGCTTTTGAATGGTTCGTATTGACTGATATCCTCACTGAATATTGGAATATCTGGGATTGGTGGGGCGGGTCTAAAACGATATCTTGAGTTCCAAGGGGAAAAATGGCTCGAAGGACCAAAATGGTTTGGCCGGGTCTGGCTGGGATCCAAGAAGGATTCTGAGCGGTTTGGTCCAGGAGTCCGCAAATATTCTGGGCGGGGCTGACTAGGGTCTAATAAATAGTTCGGTCGTAGTTGGGTGGGGAAGGGCCCAAGATTAGATGTACGCGGTTCGGCTCTCCACGTTGGATAATTTTGTCTATCCTCATCACAGGCCCCCCATGCCCCTCCGAACGCAACTTCACACCTGCTTGAACTCCTGGGCAGATCCCTAGCTGTCGCTTCACCTTGGAGTCTGTCGTTGACGTCTAGGCCCAAGTCTCGTTCTAATAACTCTGTTTCAACTTGTCTTGGGACGGCCCCCCTATTCGAACTTCATTCACCGGAATCTATATAATTTTGAGTCACTGGCGGGAGTTTAGGGACTTGTTCCCTAACTGGCCCCAAACTTAACGGGTCGACCTCTGTTTGTCTCTCCTCAGGAGTAAGAGAGGGATGAACTCTCTCAACGAACTCCTTTGCTTTCAAATAAACTGATTGCATGAGTCCCAGCTTATTCTCTCGAAAATATATTAAATCTGCCGAGGGATTCAATAATAGAAGCCGTTTATGTTCTGCAATGAACTCTAAATAGATCTGCCGGACCTCACTCCACGCGGTTTCAAAATGTTCCTTAGTTCGCTTCTCCTGCCGCAGTTTGCATAGCGTCTCGCGAACCTCTTCAATTTTCAAAACCCGCTTTTGCTGAGCTTCAATGATCTCCTTGATCTCTATTTTTTGGTTCTATTTCAACTGGTGGTCAATTAATTGATTTAAATATTTCCGTTTGGCACGGACAGTGTGTATGAACGACACACAGATAACGTGGGAAGCGCAACACTATAAGGACCTTTCCTTTGGTCTGGACGCGCCCACGTAACAACAACAATAATTTTTAAAAATTTCCGTTTCGCACGGACAATATATTATGAATGACACACAGAATATGTGGGAGGCGCAACACTATAGGGACCTTTCCTTTGGTCTGAACGCGCCCACGTGACAACAACAATAATTTTTTAAAAATTTCCGTTTCGCACGGACAATATATTATGAACAACACACAGAATACGTGGGAGGCGCAACACTATAAGAACCTTTCCTTTGGTCTGAACGCGCCCACGTAACAACAACAATAATAAAAATGCACACCAGCGATGTTAGAGTGTTGTTTGAGAAACATGGGAGGCGCAACACTATAAGGACTTTGCCTTGGGTCTGATCGCGCCCACGGATCAGCAACACCACAAAAATTCACACCAACGATGTTAGAGTGTCGTTAGAGAAACGTGGGAGGCGCAACACTATAAGGACCTTGTCTCGGGTTTGAATGCGCCCACGGATCAACAACACCACAGAAATTCACACCAACGATGTTAGAGTGTCGTTAGAGAAACGTGGGAGGCGCAACGCTATAAGGACTTTGCCTTGGGTTTGAACGCGCCCACGGATCAACAACACCACAAAAATTCACACCAACGATGTTAGAGTGTCGTTAGAGAAACGTGGGAGGCGCAACACAATAAGGACTTTGCCTCGGGTTTGAACGCGCCCACGTATCAACAACACCACAAAAATTCACACCAACGTTGTTAGAGTGTCGTTAGAGAAACGTGGGAGGCGCAACACTATAAGGACTTTGCCTCGGGTTGAACGCGCCCACTTATCAACAACACAAAAAACAATGCACACCAACGATGACGTTCAAGTACTGTTTTATATTGTGTAGACGAAACACAATCACTATAATTTCCCGCACTTTATATTTCTTTTACACAAGAGAAATTATTTTTATAATATTAATTTTGTGTAAAAACTTACTTTGGATCGTAATCCGGCTTGACGGACCAACTGTTTCGGCGATATCCTAAACGGCCTCTTCCAATGGGCTACCCTGCTTGGGCGTTGACCAAGCTGGCGCACTAGCTCCTGGATTTTTAATTAGAGGACCGTGGTTGCTCTCGTTCCGGGCTACCGAAACTTAACTTCGGAATGATGGGGTAATCAAAAACTACTGGAACAGAAAAGGCTAAAAGGGTAGGAATTATACTTACGTAGATTGACTTGGATTTAGTTAAAAAAAACACTCGCGTTTCCACTTCTACAAACCTTTTATTTCTACAACACAATATTCTACTTTTTTTCTTTTTTACAATTTCACTAATTAATTCTATAAGTGAGTTCAAGATATTATCGCGCGAAATAAAGTGTTCCCGGTTAGAACACTTTATTTCTGTTCAGAGGCTTTTTGACTACTAAAAATTAAAAGTAATGCTATTCTTTAAGTCACCTATGTTTGACCCTTCCGTGTTTACGCATTGGTTTGAAAGTGTTCTTGTACACAACACAATAACACTTGTTTATTATTATAAATTTCTTGCTGGCGGCAAATCGACACCTGCTGTTGCGCTGCGAATTGATGACACGGAAGAAAGTCATGTCGAGGCCAAATATACCATTTGGTAAGTAACATGCTGATGCAATGGCGGAAAAGAATCTCGCGATGTCCAAACAGGCCATTTGCATAGCATGTGATGTAACGACGGAAGAGGTTAAATGCGCAAGCAGACTGGGTTTCATGGGGCTAGCTCCAAAGATGCGGCTGCTGGAGAAAATCCGTCGCTTAAACAGTGGTAACGCCCTCTTCTCACAATACTTCGCCAATTTTGTGACTTGTTCCGGTCGAGCCCAGATTTCGTCTTCTAGGAAATATCCCGAAGCCACGACTGCCTCTCGAGTGCCTCTCCCGGCTTCCAATGAGACTTGGATAGCCATAAGGTCCCCGGTTAAGAACTCTGAAAGACATATGTATTTTAATTTACGTTTAAGAATTATGCAAGCTCTTGGTTTTTGACAAGAAGAGTCCCGAATTAACTGCATGCTTCCTCCTTGCAGATTCCTTGCACTATTCCAATGTTCTCCTTGGAACTTGAAATTACCGCAGATGCAGCTTTCGCATGGTAGAGGTTTATCTGAGCTATCTTAGTGTTGGCCATTGGCTCCGTTATTGTTTGGAGCACTTCTCCACTATCGGAGTATCGCCCTCCTTCTCCGACATGGCATGTTACCCCGATACAGTCCGCAAAGCGGATGGTTCTCACGCCTATAGGAAGGCGTAGCGTCAACACTCCATCGTAAATAATTAACCACAGTAAGGGAGCTAAGACAGTGGTACGCCGCACGTCATCAGGAATAATTTCAGTCCATCGCTCGAGTCACAGTATAATCATCTTTCTAGAAAATGCAACAACGAAGCGTACAATGTACTTCGGAGCCTGTAGTTTGGTCAGAGCCTCTACGAATTTCGTCCACTTTGCAGTGGTGAATGCATTTTTTACATTATGTTGACTGCATCGACGGTTGATCTCTCCTTGCGAAACCCGAATTGCTTGTTGGATAGGCCTCCTTCCTTTTCCCCAAAACGAGCAGCCTGTTGTATAATACTCATTCGAAGAGTTTAAAAATGGCAAACACCAAACATATCGGTCGATATGAGGAAGGGTCACCCAATGGTTTACCTGGATTCGGAATAAGTATTAGCTTTTGCAGCTTCTATTGCTCGGGGAATTCTCTTTCTCTAAGGCATGCTGTAGAAAGCTTGGGCAAACATACCTGGTGCTGTCCTGGCTGCCAGTTTCAGGGCAATATTCGGGATTCCATCTGTCCCTGGGGTCTGAGTTTCAGCGAATTTCCTTGTTGCATCTACAATTTCCTTTTCAACCACTACAGGAATTTCGTTGAAGTTTACATAGGCTTTAGGCAGATTCGCATCCTCTGGGAAGAGAGTGTCCACTATGTTTTGTAGTAATTTAGGACAGGTGGGGAGCATTTGCCATTCAGTGATGACATTACCTACCTGTAGGCGCCACCTCATGGATCAGAGTCAGCTTCAGTACATATCCGCTTAAAATGTTCGGATTTGCTCTTCGTGATTGCTGCGTGAATTTTTTTCCTTGCGTTCTTATATTGCATGTGCAGCTCGACGAATTCAGATTGATTTCTTCTGCACTGGGAGCATCTCCTAGCTCTGAAGCAGTTTTTCAAACATTCCTCAATTTCTGAATTCCACCAGAAACTGGGATTTCGTCTTCTGAAAGCGTCACACCGTGTCATAGAGGCACCGCATGTCCGTTACAATTTTTCTCGCACTTCCCGATAATAATGTGTCATCAAGAAGTACATCCTTGAACTTTTCTGCATCGAATTTGTTAGTTACCAAGCTCATCGTTATTGTTTTTAATCCCTGTGCGAGGTTTGGAAGATGATAGCCTGATGATCTCTGTGTGTGCACTTTTCGCTGACATGCCACTGCAAGTCTTTGATAAGGGTGTCACTGACGAAAGTGAGGTCTACTACCGATTGTAATTCTCCCCTCCGGTATGTCTTGGCTTTCCCAGAGGTCGCAAGTACGACATTTAAGCGCGAGAATATCTCTAGCAGTATTTCTCCCTTGTATTTATTTTTCTGCTTCCCCATTCTTCTGCCCATGAGTTGAAATCGCCGGCAATTATTTTGGGATGGTAGCGTCTTGCATCGAAGGATAAAGTAAATTCCTCCAGCGCTAGGCTCGGGGCTGCGTAACAGCTATAAATATATATACCTTCTATTTTGGCACGTGTATATCCGTTCTCTAGATGCTTTTTCACATCTTTTATAGCTCCACTTCCGCAGTTCCACATCGCGGCTTAGCTACTCCGCTATGCAGATTTTCACATTGTTAGCATACAATAACTATATTGACATTATTTTCGAACACGCTCTGGGAGAGCAGGTTTTGGGCCGCTCGACAGTGATTCAGATTTAGTTGCATAAACTTCATTGGTACTTATTTATGAACGTCTTTCTGAACATTGGGCATTTACTGTCTCCTGCAATGTGGGCGCTTTCGCTATTTTTTGTTTCGACACAGAACACGCATTTGGGCTTTCCGTCGCAATCCTCCACAAACTGGCCTTGTTCCCCGCTCTTGCGCTACATGTCTTGCGAGCTGATACAGGCTTTCACAATGTGGCCGAACTGCTACCACTTAAAACATTTATGCACTTGGCTTTGCTCTCGCATCCGGCAAATCACCCATCCAATACGAATTTTGCTGCTATCGTCTTTTTTGCTGCTTGGACAGGAAGACTTATCGACGCTATCTGTGTATCACTGATTGTAGTTCTAATTGAGATTGCAAGGCTTCACAGATCTCGGGCTTCGTGGCGATTTCATCCAAGTTCTTGTATTCCATCACTGAATCTCTGCTCATTTTTATGGCCGCAGCCTCGCCTGGTGACATTTTGATTTTTTTCCCGTAGGTCTTCGTCTGCATCCGCTTTAAACTCCAGCAACAAATCACCTTTCTGCGTACGTCTGATACGCGTGATATTATCAATAAATTCAGTCAGGGAGGTATCTGCTTTTACTTTACGCAAAACCTCCGCGTACGTTAGCTCGCTGGTTTTTATTGTGATCAGCGGGTCCGGCCTGGCTCTCCTTTGTAACCGTTTCTTACCTTCTAGTTTGGTCCAAGTAGAGTTTTCGGCGCGGTTAGTGGCCTTTCCCGAGTGGACCGATAAGCTTCCGTCTCCTGTCTTCTTAGGTTGCGCTGGCATTGATTTCTCCTTTTTGCGTTTTGCTGTTTATTGGGGTGATTTCAACTCTTCGTTGGGATCTCTTTGTCACTTATCGCGCATTGCTGAGATGTCCCTTTCACCTTGGATACCTTCTTTGTCAAAGAGCTTCTTGGGAAAAGATGTTTTCACCATAGTTGGTGTTGCTACGGTAACGATCACCTTCCGTTGGCTGTTCGGAAACATAACTTCTTCGCGTGTTTTGCGTCCGCTTTAGCCTTAAAGTACGTCGTCCTAATAGAATTCACCTGGTTTTTGATAGCGTGGTGGACATTATTTCGCTGGCCAACGTACTTCATCAGATTTCCATGAACGTTTTGAAGTTAAAAGAACAACGATGTTTACTTTTATAACACTTCTTTCTTATTTCCTTAAAACAATGGAATTGACAACTTCAAAAACTTTATATAGAAACCTTTGACTATTTCTACCACAACTATCGCTCGTTATGTTTTTATTAATTTTCATTTTTTTTCCGTCACCTACTCTGCTCTTTACCCTTGTAGCGAGGTCTGAACTGAGTGGAGAGCGCCGGTGACGTCATCTGTCCGCTGGTATTCGCAACCTTCGAAATAAATTTCGAATGCTGCAAATCCTGACGCGCCACATCACTCCGCCCCCATTCAGCGACCGAATCCGGATCTGCGTTCCCTATCAGTCCCTGAAGCGAACGCGCCGTTGTTTAGGGGTGCACACGGGCTTCAGCCTGGACAGGGAGACCGCCTTTTTGTGTCCACTGATCTCGAGCTGGAAGAAATGTTCTCCCCGCTCGAGAACGCAGTACGCGCCTTCATAAGGAGGCTGCAGCGGCTTCCGGATAGCATTTGTCCTGACCAGGACGTGCGTTCACGTGTCCAGTTCCTTGGGCGCACAGACACGTGCGGACGAGTGTTGGGTGGAAAGAGTGGCCTTGATGCGTCCGAGATTGTCTCTCAGTAGGCGCACCAACCCCGACTCTGTGAGACCCGATCTTTTGTCGAAGACCGGATCACTTGGGAGTCTCGGGTTCTCCCCGTAAACCAGCTCCACAGGGCTAGCAGCAAATTCCTCTGGGCGTGTTGTACGTAAGCCAAGAAGGACGAGAGGCGAGACCTGGGTCTAGGACGGATCGTCGCGTCCCATAATGGCGACTTTCAGCGTCCGATGCCAACGTTCTAGCATATCATTAGATTGCGGGTGGTATGCAGTAATCCGCTGGCGTTTAAACCCTAGGAGTTTGCCTAACTCCGAGAAAAGGGTGGACTGAAATTGCATTCCCTGGTCAGTGATGACCACTGCAGGGACGCCAAAGCGAGGTATCCACTCTTGACAGAGGGCTTCGGCACAAGATTGCGCTGTAATGTCTTTCAGAGGCATTGCCTCAGGCCACCGCGTAAACCTGTAGATGATTGTGAGACAATACCTATAACCATGCGAGTCTCGCAAAGGCCCTACTATGTCGAGGTGTATTGTGTGGAACCGCTTGGTAGTGCGGGGGAATGAGCATACTTCTTTCCTTACATGCCTGGTGACTTTACACTTCTGGCATGCGATGCACTCTCTGGCCCAGGAATTAATATCCTTGTTCATGGAGGGCCAGAAGTATTTATCGGTGACTAACCGATTTGTTGACCTGATGCCTGGATGCGCTAAGTCACGAACCGCGTAGTACACTTCCTTGCGAAGTGTGGCCGGAATGTAAGGCCGAGGTCCCTTTTCCGAGCTTCGCAGCAGAGAGAGAGGTTTGAGCCGAAGATGGGCAACTCCCGAAATTTGTATTTGGGGTTGGATTTAAGGCTCTGAAGTACTGCGTCATCCTCCTTCCAAATGCACGAACCACAGTTCCCACAGTTCACAGGGCGGAGTTAGCTTACTTTAGCCAGGTCTCCTTCTGTCTTCGCGCAGGGGTCGTTACCGCGCCTTCCTCACTTCTTTTGCTTTTCGAAGTTTTTCCTGAATTACTGCGACCGTGAAATCGATCTTATCCCAGCACTTGACCTAGATTCCTTTTTCTTCCACGAACCTAGGACATTGGTCCCATCGCTGTTGCCATCTGCTTGTGGATCTCTCCCTTTCCGCTTTTTTCACCTACGATAAGGGAGAGATGGACCTGGTATTATAAATATTCATCATTTCGGTTGCCAGGATGTCAATTGGCATCATTCCCCAGATGACGAACGCTGCATCGTCTGAGATGGTCCTGAAGGCAGAACACACCATTAAGGCTGTTCTTCTGTAAACCGTACCCAGTTTATATTCATTGCCTAAAACCTGCAGCGCGTTGCCCCAAATTGGGACTGCATACAGCATGATAGAACTCACCACCCTGGCTATGAGCAGCCTGCAAGCAAGCCGCGGTCCTCCTACATTGGGCATCATCCTTGCCAGAGCCATACTCGTGGTGGATGCTTTTTTACAAGTATGCTCCCTGTGCTGCTTAAAATTAAGTTTTCCGTCTATCATCGCCCGTAAGTATCTAATGGCCGGCTTGGAACTGGTGCGAGTGTCAGTCTAGCCAAGCGTTAACAACACTGATTGCTTCGCTTGAGTACAACTCAGCATCCTCGAGATGCTTTGCGACCACAACCAGTGTTATGTCATCGGCGTAGCCAACCACCGGAAGGTTAAGCACATCATTGTACATGATGTTCCACAGCAGTGGGCCCAGTACAGAGCCCTGCGGGATACTCACGGAGACAACATACTCCTTGGGTCCATCATCGGTATTATACCACAATGTTCGCTCATGCAAATAGCTATCTATAATAGCGGCGAGGTAAGTGTGAACACCAATCGTCGCCAGAGACTTTCGTATAAGGCTGCAATTGGCCGAGTTAAATGCATTCCTCACATCCAGGGTGACCACCACACAATATTTGCTGGTACAACCTCTTCCGTGAATTGCATTTTTGGCCAAGCCAGTAACCATTTTGATGACATCAATGGTTGATCTGGCTTTACGGAACCCATACTGCCTATCTGAAAGGCCCCCCTGGGCTCTCGACGACTGGGAGTAGTCTATTATAAATAAACCGCTCCAACATTTTCCCCATAGTGTCTGGAAGGCATATGCGTCTATAGGAGGATGGTTCCCCTGGCGGTTTGCCAGCCTTAAGCAACAGCACCAGCTTCTGCTGCTTCCACGGTGCTGGAAAGATTCCCTCGGACAAGCACGTTTCGAACAGCTCCGCGAACATATCCGGTCTACATTTAACGGCCTTATTGGGTATGCCGTCCAGACCCGGGGCTTTGCTGTCGCCTATTTGACTGCAGATTTCCAGCAGCTCGTCACTGGTGACTGGTGGAATCGGTGTCACATTCAGCGCACACTGAAAAGTGTCAGTACCCCCTCTTGCTGGGGAAATAATCCCTGGATTATTTTCAACAAGAGTGTAGGGCACGTGATCTGCGGAGATGATTAGCCTCTGAATCTCTGTTACGATTTTATAGGCGCTACCACACGGATTTATGTTCGCTTCAAACAGAGCTCCTTGAAGTATTCCCTCTTACTAAACTGCATTGCGAACTTGGGGTTCTTGCGAGCTTCTCTATAGGTGTGCCCCTTTTGCCTTTGATCGATCCTACCTATTGCCCTCTGAGCCGCTCGTATAGCTCTGTGGCAAATCGATCGAAGACTCGAAAGTTCACTATTCCACCAATATCTGGGTCTTCTAGTGGGGAATGAGCATCTCCTAGGCATCGGCGGGTCATATGCCCTAGATATGTTTTATGTGGAGGTGGAGATGCCTTCTTTGCTAGGCAGGTCTAGCCACACCTCCATGAATGTTTGCTCATCCATCGCTTTTGCAGATCATCCTGGTGTTCTTTGGATTTCGGCTTCCGGGGTGCGGGGATCCTGCCTTGTGGCTCCGTCCTTAGTTCCAAGGTGGTTGCCTGGTGGTCGCTGTACGTGAAGTCCTCGCTAACTTGCCAGGACATGCCACGTGCCAGCGAAGAGCTGACAAAAGTTAGAGCTACAATTGAACCAGTTCACACTTTCCGATAAGTGTTTATATCGCTTTCGTTGGCCAGAACGACATCTAACTGGGCAGCAGCTTCTAATAAGCACCGCCCCCTTGCGTTAGTCTCTTTGCTGTCCCATTCGATAGCCTACGCATTAAAGTCACCGACTATCACCTTTGCACCTCGTCCCCTTGCGTCGTGAACAAGATCGTCTAGCAGGTCTTCAAACTCAGGCAGTGTGAGGCTCGGTGGGGCGTAACAGCTATATACGAATATACCCCTTATTTTTGCCCACATAAAACCTCTAGCCGCCTGACCGATGCTATATTGTATGGCTTGACGACCGCACGTCTATATCGCCGCTCCACCAATTGAATCTGTGATCTATATACCACCGTCAAGATTTCTGTACGGTTCACTAATGATAGCGATCTCCATCGCGGATGCGCAAGTGGTCTGCGCAAGCAATGATTAAGGTTTATTTGTATCAACCTCATTTTTTCACTGCAGTTGACGCCTTCCTAAATTCCGGGCACTTACCACGTTCCTCCTTTCCTTCGCACAAAATGCATTTGGGGTCTCTATTACACTCCTTGGCAATATGTCCTTTTTCCCCACACCTTCTACATCGATCGGATCGATCGATGCTGCTAGTGCATGCTTTCGCGAAGTGTCCACACATTAGGCATTTGAAGCACCTTTTTAAAGAAATCTGTTCCCTTAGTCGACAAACAACCCATCCAATCCGAACCTTCCCCACGGCCAACAACTTCTGCGCTGACTCCACTGGCAGTGTAGTGCTTGCCAACGCACCAAGACATACCACGTGTCAGTGCAGGGCTGACAAAAGTTATGTCTACGATTGAGGTAGACCCCCCTTTCTGAAATTTGTTTACATATCCTTCGTTGGCCAGAAAAATATCCCACTGTGCGAAAGCGTCTAATAGACTGCGGCCCCTTGCATGTGTCTCTCTGCTACCCCACTCACGGGCCCAACCATTGAAGTCACCAGCAATCACCCTTGGACTACCACCCCTTGCGTCGAGAACAAGACTGTCAAGCATTTCCTCGAATTCGGGCAGTGTCTGGCTTGGTGGGACGTAACAGCTGTACCCATATACCCCGTTTATTTTCATCCACACAAAGTCGCTGTATGTCTGACCCCCAGTATATTATATGGCTTGTCGACCGCATGCCCATATCGCCGCTTCACCAGTCGAGTCTGTAACCCATACGCCACCGTGGCGGTTTCTATAGGGTTCGCTAATGATGGCAATTTCCACCTCGGATTCGTAGATGGTCTGCTCGAGTAAATCTTGAACGACCCTACAATGACTGAGGTTTATTTGAATAAACCTCATTTTTTCATTGAAGTTAGCGCCTTCCTAAATTCTGGGCGTTTACCACTTCCGGCAATTCGCTGGTAATCCCGTCTCTCACTTCCTTCGCACAATAAGCATTTGGGATCCTTATTGCACGCTATGGCAATATGGCCTTTCTCCCCACACCTTCTGCATCGATCGCATGCCGTTGGTGCATGCTTTCGCGAAATGGCCACACGCGAGGCACTTGAAGCACCTCTTTAGAGAAATCTGCTCTCTCAGACGGCAAACAACCCATTCAATTCGAACCTTCCCGACCGCGGCGTCCACTGGCAATTGCAATGTGGCCGTTTGAGTATTGCTATAGGCTTTCCGCAAACTCACAATGCACTCTTCGGCAAAATCCTCCAACTTGAACTGTTGAACTGAAGGCAGTGCAAATTTCTCCTTTGGATGTCACTTCATCGAAATTCTTGCACTGTATACTGGCCTCATGTTTTTGGGTCCGTACTGTAACATTCTCCCCATGTGAGTTCTTAACCTGAGTTCGGAAGCCATCAATTTTCCCCAAGCTGCTTTCCTTCAGCTCACAGATGAGATCACCATTTTGGGTCCTTCGAATCTTTCTGACATTTCCGCCTAGATCTTTCGGTCGGGGTCAGCTTTGACCATTCTCAGTATCTCCGCGTAAGACAGACTTCCATTGCTGGAAATTACAATCGCTTCTGGCCGAATTCGCACTTTTGCCTTTTCCTTCGCCTTTTTAAGGTTTTGTGTGAAACAAAACCTTATTAGAATCGAGACGGTGTCTGTCTGTCCGTCTGTCTGTCTTTTTTTTTTTTTTGAGGAGGTGGAGATCTTCAGAAGACACTGGCCTGGACACGCCAGCGTGTGGGATTCTTACCCACTAAAACCACCCCCGACTCCCTCCAAGCCCCGTGGAACCACCGTGCGGTATTACATCACAGGGCGGAGTCAGCTCATTTTAGCTTCGTCCCCTTTCGTCTCTACGCGGCGTACGTAACCGCGCTTTTCTGATCTCCTCTGACTTTCGCAGTTTGCTCTGGATAGATACGACCATGGAGTTGATCGCATCCCAGTCTTCCTGACATGTTAGCATTCTTCGCACCAGATTCTCTGGCACAAGCGCCTCCCCTAGAGTCTCCTCTAGGCTCTTTCTTTCCTCCACAAACCTTGGACAGTGGAAGAATACATGCTCTGGGTCCTCTGGGACTCCATCGCAGTTTGGACAATGGGGTGAGGTATCCAGTTTAAACCAGAACAGGTACTGGCGATATCCTCCATGCCCCGTGAGAAACTGAGTAAGATTATAATTAATCTCACCGTGCCGTCTCTCCAACCACTCCTTGATGGCAGGGATGAGCCTGTGTGTCCACCGACCCTTTACCGAGCGTTCCCAACGCTCTTGCAATCTATTTAACGATCTATCCCTTTCGGCGTTCTTCGTCTGCGATAAAGGAGAGATAGACTTCGCATTATATATATTCGTCATCTCGTCTGCCAAGATGTCAATGGGCATCATTCCAGAAATGACGAATGCTGGATCATCTGAGACAGTCCTGAATGCCGAGCACACTCTTAGGACTGTTCTTCTGTAGACTGAACTCAGTTTGTTACCGTTAAATGTAACCTGCAATGCCTTTCCCCAAACTGGAGCTGCATAGAGCAGGATCGAACTCGCTACCCTCGCTATAAGCAACCTGGAAGCATGCCGTGGCCCTCCCACGTTCGGCATCATTCTTGCCAGGGCCACACTCGCAGTGGATGCTTTGTCATAAACGTACTGCACATGTGCTTTATAGCTAAGCTTCCCATCTATCATCACTCCCAAGTATTTGATCGCAGGCTTAGAAGTGATGATATGATTCCCAATTTGAATACGGGCAAAATTTCTTTTACGGCGCTTGGTGATAAGGACCGCTTCCGTTTTTTTCTCCACAAGTGTCAGACCATAACTCTCAAGCCAACCCTTAACAGCACTGATCGCTTCGCCTGAGTATAACTCAGCATCTTCGAGATGCTTTGCGACAACAACCAGCGTTATATCATCGGCGTAGCCCACCACCGTGGCTTTCTCCGGAAGGGGAAGATTAAGGACATCGTTGTACATGATGTTCCACAGCAGTGGGCCCAGTACCGAGCCCTGTGGGACACCCGCGGAGACAACGTACTCTTGGGGTCCGTCATCGGTGTCATACCAAAGCCTCCATTCTTGTAAATAGCTGTTGATAATAGCTGCAAGATAAGCGGGAACACCAATCTTCGTCAGAGATTCCCGTATTAGGTTCCAATTGGCCGAATTGAATGCATTTCTCACATCCAGGGTCACCACTATGCAGTATTTGCTAGTACTGCCCCTTCCGGTGATTGCATTTTCGGCCAAGCCAGTAACCATTTTGATGGCATCAATGGTTGATCTGGCTTTGCGGAACCCATACTGCCGATCTGAGAGACCTCCCTGGCTCTCAACAACCGGGAGTAATCTATTATAGATTACTCGCTCTAGCATTTTGCCCACAGTGTCCAAAAGACAAATAGGTCTGTAAGAGGTTGGCCACCTGGTGGTTTGCCAGCCTTAGGCAGTAGCACCAACTTCTGTCGTTTCCATGATGTAGGAAATATCCACTCGGACATGCGCGCTTCGAACAACTCAGCGAACATGTCCGGTCTGGATTTCACGGCAAGCTTAAGGGCCTTAATCGGCACGCCATCCAGACCCGGGGCTTTATTATCTCCTATCCTAGTGCAGATCTCCAGCAGCTCGTCACTGGTGACTGGCGGTATTGCCGTGTCGTGCAGAGGTGGCTGGAAGCTGTCTACGCCCTCCTCTTGCTGAGGGAATAACCTCTGGATGGTTTCTAACAGGAGTCTAGGACACGTGATCTGCGGAGATGATCGGCCTCTGAATCGCCCCATAACGATTCTATAGGCGCTCCCCCACGGGTTTACGTCTGCTTCTAAACAGAGCTCCTTAAAGCATTCCCTCTTGCTCCGTTGGATGGCGAGCTTGAAGGTTTTGCGGGCTTCCTTATAGGCGCACTCTTTTTGCCCTTGGTCAATTCTGCCTACCGCTCTTTGAGCCGCTCTTCTGGCTCGGTGGCAGGTTGAACGAAGGCTGGCCAGTTCAGCATTCCACCAGTAGTTTGGTCTTCTACTGGGAAATGAGCACCTCCTCGGCATGGACGCGTCACACGCTTTGGCGATGCATTCGGCCACATGGACAGCTCGTTCCGTAGAGGCGCCTGCTTTATTAGGTTGGTCTAACCACACCTCCGTGAAGGTCTGCTCATCCAGAGCTTTAGCGGACCAGCCTGACATCTTTCTCGGTTTCGGGCATGGTGATCTTATGCCCGGTGACTCCACCCATAGCCCAAAGAAGATTGCCTGGTGATCGCTGTGGGTGTAGTGGTTGCTGACACACCAAGACATACCACGTGCCAGTGCAGGGCTGACAAAAGTTATGTCTACGATTGAGGTAGACCCCCCTTTCTGAAATTTGTTTACATATCCTTCGTTGGCCAGAAAAATATCCCACTGTGCGAAAGCGTCTAATAGACTGCGGTCCCTTGCATGTGTCTCTCTGCTACCCCACTCACGGGCCCAACCATTGAAGTCACCAGCAATCACCCTTGGACTACCACCCCTTGCGTCGAGAACAAGACTGTCAAGCATTTCCTCGAATTCGGGCAGTGTCTGGCTTGGTGGGGCGTAACAGCTGTACACATATACCCCGTTTATTTCCGCCCACACAAAGCCGCTGTATGTCAGAATCCCAGTACATTGGATGGCTTGTCGACCGCATGCCCATATCGCCGCTTCACCAGTCGAGTCTGTAACCCATACGCCACCGTGGCGGTTTCTATAGGGTTCGCTAATGATGGCAATTTCCACCTCGGATTCGTAGATGGTCTGCTCGAGTAAATCTTGAACGACCCTACAATGATTGAGGTTTATTTGAGTAAACCTCATTTCTTCATTGAAATTAGCGACCTCCTAAATTTCTGGGCGTTTACCACTTCTGGCAATATGCCGGTAATCCCGTCCCTCACTTCCTTCGCACAATAGGCATTTGGAATCCTTATTGCACGCTTTGGCAATATGGCCTTTCTCCCCACACCTTCTGCATCGATCGGACCCATCAATGCCGCTGGTGCAT
Source organism: Hermetia illucens (assembly GCF_905115235.1). Lineage (NCBI taxonomy): Eukaryota > Metazoa > Arthropoda > Insecta > Diptera > Stratiomyidae > Hermetia > Hermetia illucens. Next base: position 67,159,729 of record NC_051852.1, read on the forward strand.
GCCTTCGCAAAATGACCAAACGCGAGGCACTTGAAGCACCTCTTTAGAGAAATCTGCTCTCTCAGACGACAAACAACCCATCTGATTCGAACCTTCCCGGCCGCCAATAACTTCTGCGCGGCGTCCACTGGCAATCGCAATGTGGCCGTCTGAGTATTGCCATATGCTTTCCGCAAACTCACAATGGACTCTTCGGCAAGTTCCTCCAACTTGAATTGTTCCATCAAGGCAGTGCAAATTTCTCCTTTGGATGTCACTTCATCGAGATCCTCGCACTGTATATAGACCTCATGTTTTTGGGTCCGTACTGTGACATTCTCCCCAAGTGAGCTCTTAACCTGAGCTCGGAAGCCATCAGTTTTCCCCAAGCTGGTTTTTTTCAGTTCAAACATGAGGTCACCCTTTTGGGTCCTTCGAATCTTGCTGACATTTCCGCCTAGATCTTTTAGGTCGGGGTCAGCTTTGACCTTTTTCAGTATCTCCGCGTATGACAAACTTCCATTGCTGGAGATTACAATCGCTTCTGGGCGAATCCGCACTTTTGCTTTTTTCTTCTCCTTTTTCCTAACTACTTTGGTCCAACCACCTTTTTCATTCCCCTTGGATTTCGTCGAGTCGATTGCCGGAGCTCGCACTTGGGGGACCTGCTTTCTCTCTTCGGTGCCTTTAGTTCCGTTTTTCGGAACTGGTTGCATGGCTTTTTTCCTCTTAGGCGCCTGTTGACTTCCTAGAGGATCCACATCTCCTTCCCGCACTCTCTTGTTTCGTGGCAGGCCGATTGCAACACGATTAGGTGTCACTTGGGTCGGTTGTGACACTGTTGGGGCAACAGATTTCGACTTGCCCTTGGAATTTTGTTCCTCCTGCTGCGATTTGTTGTAGAGCACTCTAATTGCTCTCACTATATTTTTTATGCCTTGGTGGACCTTGTGCTTGTCCTTGATGAACTCAGACAGCTCCACTATTTTTGCACCAAGCTGTGTGAAGGGTAATTCCTCTGCTTCAGGGCTCTGCTCTCCATGATGATTTCTAACCAGATTACTACATTTAAATACTCCTTCACATTTGGCATTCATTGACCTTCCTTCCGTTTTATCTTTTTTGATGTTTGGCATTGGCGGAGATCTCAAAGCTGACGAACTTCTTCTAAATGGGTCCTTTTCCTGGTCCTGGAGTACCTCCTGTTGCTGCTCCTTTTGAATATGTGCGGTCGATGTTATTGCTGTTTTTGTTGTCCAACGATCTGCTTTCAATTCACCCTTCTTCGGTTTTGTTACTGGTGTCCTTGGTAGAGTGGTACTTCGCTTGAACACTTCCTTTTCCAAATCTAAAACACTTGTAGCATTAGATGCCACGGTGGCCAAGTTGTCCACCACTGAGGCACTGCGGTCGAGGGATATCGACGGCCGGGAGCCCGCTTGCTCACTCCCAAAAGCCGCCGGTACTGGGGTTCCGAGCCCCTGCACCGTAAGTTTACTCCTTCTCTCGTCTTCCATGGTGGTTTTATGTTCTGGGTATCCTTCCCATAGCCATTTTGGTACACGCACCAGAGATGAGCAAACACTAGCCCATACACAGTCAGAAAAGAAAAGTGCATGAACACATATTTACACATCAATAGGTAGGGGCATACCTATTGATGTGTGACGCCACCTGGGGTCGCGCCAGTTACATATCCAACCCAACCTAATAACGACATAAACACATTAGAGTCCCAACCTAATAATGTAATTAATGAAACAAGTTCATTAGAGTCGCCTCTTGACTCAAACGTAAATAAAATCTACCCAACAATATCTTTATGTAATGAGTTTAAACCAAATTCCTTTTATAAGATCGAATAAAGAAATATGATGAAGCGATCTTATAAACACATTAAAAATCCATTAGAAAAATCAGAATAAGAATTAAACAAACACTCAAAATCAATTAAGCTTTTAATCCTTTGTTTAGGAGAAATTGAGATAGAAATTTAAGTTAAGAATTGATTCATTCGTATTTCTGCTTCCAAATAGAAAAGAGCTAAAGTAAAATTTAAGAGCAGTTTATTTTTTTAAAATCAATAAAAATAAAATAAAACAAGAAATTTGTTTCATATTTTATAACTGGCGCAGTCGCTGTCTTGGGAAGGAGAATCTTTCCAACGACGAAACCTACGTTTCAATTTTGTTCAATATCGATTTAACGATATTTTGTTGTCGCGTTTTTTATAACATTAACCGATAAAAGTACAACTGAGTTTGAAAGAAACTTAAGTGTTAACAAAACAATAGTGAAGTACAGTGTTCACATTGCTCAATAAGATCGTCAAAACGAAATCGAATCATTATCATCATGGTAGAACGGCCATTCGAGTTACCATTCGAGAGCCTTATTAAGGAAGCGAGGTCCATCTCCGTATGCGATGGAAATAACGAGAAGACAGCATTACAACCCTGGTTAGTAGAAGTCAACGACATCATCCTGTTAACAAATCCTGGACCACAGAGGGCGTACATATTCAATATTATTATGTCGAAAATTCAAGGACCAGCGAGACAGGTGATTCAGCGAATTATGAATCCGAATTGGGAGTCAATGCGAGCTGCATTGATAGCGAATTTTGGAGTCACGGAACCCTATACTGCTTTGGTAAACGAAATTCATCGGGTGAGTTTTAATCCAAATATTGACATAGTTTATGACAAATTAAGCAATCTTTTAAATAAATTGAACACAAAATATACTTTGGAAGATAATCCTAATCAAAATTCAGAATTTAACCCTGCTCGAAATGAAAAGTTAGTTTTGCATAGATTTAAGGGGTGCATAAGTGAATATAAAGCATATTTAATCGAATCGCGAAATTGTGCAAGTTTAAATGAAGCTTACAATTTATTAAAGAGTGTTGAAATGTGTAATCCGCAATCTTATGAGAGAAAGCAAAATAATAACCGAAATCAAAGTAACAATTATAATCCAAGTTATCAAAGACCGAGTTATAACCGTAACAACTATAATCATAATAATAGTTCCACTCAAAATCAAAATTATAATCAACGACGATTAAATTTTCCTCAATTTCGACATTTTCATCAAGGTTTTGGAGTAAGTAGTTCAACACAAAACCGGTTAAATCAAAATCAAAATAATAATTTCCGTTTTGAACAAGAAAATCAAAATCGTGCTGAACCAATGGAAGTTGAGCAAAATTTTCTAATGGAAGCCTCGGAAATCCATTACCTATAATAAATTTAACAATAGACGGTGAAATAATACCTGTTTTAATTGATACCGGAGCTGCAACGTCCGCTATAGATCGTAATTGTTTAAAGAATAACCCAAAAATTAAACTTCGAGAACCGCTTTTATTAAATAGTTTAGGAGGAAAATGTTCAGTTAAATACAAGTTGAAATCGAGTATGCCACGTGCATTTAAGTTACCGGGTCCTCATAAAATAATCTGGAATGTTTTAGATCTCGGAAATAGACAGTTTCGAGGAATAATCGGTCAAAACGTTTTACAGCAATTAAATATCACTCTTGCGCTTGCACTGTACTTTAATTACGCTTGTCATGAGGAAATTAATCACTCAGAGGAACTAGTTGAAGATAATAATTGGGAAAAACTTTTTGAGGGTCTGAATCAAGAAGAAAGTGCCGCCTTGAAGAAAATTCTAAAGGAAAATAAGGATCTCTTTTACAAGGAAGGTACAAATCTCTCATGTACGACAAAAACGTGTCATCAGATTATCACCAAAAGTAATAAACCAATTTATTCTCGAACTTATCGCTTACCTCAAGTACATGAACGAGAAGTTGAAAAACAAATAAAAGAAATGTTGAAACAGGGAATAATTCAACATTCTACTTCCCCTTACAATTCACCAATTTGGGTTGTACCAAAAAAAGTTGACTCTTCAGGTGAACAGAAGTGGAGGCTTGTAAACGACTATCGTCCTTTAAACGAACAAACAGTAGATGATAAACATCCAATACCAAACGTACAAGGTATTTTTGACAAATTAGGTAGGGCAACACATTTCACGACTTTTGATCTCGCCAAGGGATTTTACCAAATTTTAGTTGACCCTAAAGATCGTCATAAAACTGCCTTTTCAACACCGTCAGGTCATTATGAATACATAAGAATGCCATTTGGTCTTAAAAATGCTCCAGCAACGTTTCAGCGATTAATGAATGAAGTGCTGAGCGGGTTAGTAGGAGTAATTTGTATTGTGTTTTACGATGATATTTTAGTGTTTGGGTCATCCTTACAAGAAATAATCGTTAACATGCTTTGTGTACTTCAGAGACTGAGAGAATATAATCTCAAACTGCAAATACATAAGTGTAAATTTTTTGCAAAGTCCACTGAATATTTAGGTCACATACTAAGCAAAGAAGGCATTAAGCCAAACCCAGACAAAGTTGAATGTACCCTGACTTCCATAAGATGTTTACTCTTACAACTGATGCCAGTGATAAAGCTATTGGCGCAGTTTTATCCCAAGAGGGTCATCCAATTTCTTTCACTAGTAGGACACTTAATGACCATGAACGCCACTACTCTACTATAGAACAAGCCGGAATACCGGAAGCTCGTGCTTCGGGTATAAAGGTTTTGTGTTCATCTTATCTAAAAAATTTCAACGCACATTTTTCTATCCGTATACAGCTACAAAACTACGAGACATACGTACATATTACAGCCGTAGATGTTACGCTCACCCTAAACAAACAAACTGCCTATTTCCGAATACTGTACACATATATGCACGTATATAAATTGATCGCACCCATATTTCCGATTTACTTCTTATATCTATCTGAATTAGGCTCTACCCACAAAGTTCATTAGCACGCATATACTATATACCTACATACACACATGTCTCGTTGCAATAATTGATATTCATATACAAATGATTAAAGAACTAAAACAAAATAATTATTTTCCACCCAATTTATACGAACTTACTTCGTTGTGGTATTGACAAATTGATATGTGATGATGACGTCATGCAGGTTGTAGAGTGCAAGAAATTCACAAAAAATTGTAAAGTTTTACCCTCTATAACTTTGTTAATAATAGTAGGATTTTCTTCAAACTTGACCAAATTGTGCACTATGTTCTTCATTATATGCATGCCAAATTTTGTACTTCTGGGATGAACATAAGGTTGGTACCGGGTAAATTTCTAAAATGTGAAAATATACTATTATTAACTTTATTTGTGCAGATATCGGAACCGGATATATTTTGAGGCCTAGATTTTGCAGAGATGTACTACTGAGATTTTTTTCAGATTTTTCGGTTGGATAGGTTCTGAGAACGAGACCTGTTACACTTTTTGGGGGTCATGTTTTGAGCCCTCACTCCCCTATGTTTCACCCAATATAAAATATTGAACCAGTTTCGAAAAGTACTGATTGAGACCTTTCATTTGATACCCCACATGTCCACATTTTATGAAAAAAAATTTTGCACCCACTTTCACCTGTATGGGGAGCCCCCCTTAAGCTTAACACAAAATGGCGTCAGTTGCTGCATGTAAAGGGAACGGCAGATCACATACTTCTACCAATTTTCGTGACAATCGGTTCAGCCGTTTCCGAATAAATCGGCTGTGACAGACAGACAGACAGACTGACAGACAGACGGACAGACAGACAGACAGAGAAGAGACATCCGCCCGGACGTTGGATGTTAACACAACATCCAGCCTGGTCCCCACTAGTAAGGGCGTCGGCGAGAAGACGCCACTGGTAAATATTGGAGGCGACCCATTTAAGAGGAGCAGTAGAGTCATGCGATCCCCGGCAGCAAAGCCCGATAATGCTGACAAAATTAGCCAACGCGCCTCGATTAAGGATGCGAGTAGTGAGCCGGAGGCGATAACTAAGCTAGGGGCAATGATAAAAAACCTCATGGAGTATGTAAACGCTCGGCATAATGTCCATCACGCGATTAAAGACCAAGTGCGTGCTATTAGAGCTGCGTATCTTGAAGTACGAGAAGAACTAAAACAAAGTAGTGAAGGGAAGAAACAGGGAGAAACTGCAGCACTGCAGTCAACGCCTAGAGTGCTGCTTCCATCTAGGGGCAGCCCCTTCACTATTAAGGAAACTCCGGAGCTCCGTAAAAGACCGAGAGAGTCTAATGGGGAACCAGAATCTCCTCGACGTAGCCAAAAACGCAAAATGGAGAAAACGCCTCCACGGCAACTTCGCGAAAGACTACCAGAGCCTACGGCGAAAGACGGTAACTCCAATCAAGGTTCCACTTGGACTAAGGTGGAAAAGAAGAAAAAGCTGCAGAAGAGAAGCAGGCCTGATGCGCTAATAATAACAAAAACAAGTGAGCTTACGTACGCTGATATTCTGCGCAAGGTCAAAACAGACACCTCGTTAATGGAGCTAGGTGAAAGTGTGAACCGCATAAGGCGAACACAGAAGGGCGACCTATTACTGGAATTCAAACCAGGCGAAAACAAGTCAGAAGACTTGCAGAAAAAAATCGAGTCGTCACTGGGTGAGGCGGCAGAAGTGAAGCTCAGTCAAAATCGTGTGGTCATTGAGTGTAAAGACTTGGACGAGATCACAACGAAGGACGAAATTTGTCAAGCGCTACGATCCCAGTTGGGAATACAGTCGGTCCAGGAGCGAGATATTCTACGGCTGAGGAAGGCATATGGCGGCACACAAACTGCGTCCATAAGCCTAACACTTGAAGCGGCCAAAAAGGCTATCACAGCCAGTAAAGTTCGAATTGGCTGGGTCGTCTGCCGACTACGAGAGCAGATAACTCTAAAAAGATGCTTCAGGTGTTTGGAATTTGGGCACGTGGCGAAGAAATGTACTAGCGTTCACGATAGGTCCGACCTGTGTCGTAAATGCGGAAATAAAGGCCACATTGCAAAAGCCTGCGAAGAAAAACCCAATTGTCTGTTCTGCAGGCAAATAAACGACATTGACAGCGCCCATGTCACAGGCAGCAGCACATGTCCGGTGTATAGGAAGGCGATCAACACTATGCGCAAATGAGGTTCCTACAGCTAAACCTGAACCATTGCCAAGCGGCTCAGGACCTGCTCTCCCAGACGATATTGGAAAACAAAATCGACGTTGCTATTATCTGCGAGCAGTACAAAAACCTAGACAGTGGAGTATGGGTCGCGGATAAGAGCGGAAAGGCAGCGATATGGACATGCGGAAATCGGGCCATAGAAGGAACCACCAAGATCCTCGAGAATGGCTTCACTAGAGCAAAAATAGGCGGAATATCTATTTACAGCTGTTATGCGGCTCCAAGCATTACGACAGAGGAGTTCCATTCTTTGGTGGAGAGGCTAGTAACAGACGCACAAAACCATAGTCCTAAGATAGTGGCTGGAGATTTCAACGCATGGGCTGACGAATGGGGCAGCCGAGAAACGAACGCAAGAGGACGAATATTACTCGAAGCTCTTTCTCGTCTGAATCTTGTAGTGGCTAACACTGGATGCGTGAACACTTTTCGTAAGAGAGAAATGGGGTCCGTGATAGATGTCACTTTTGTTAGCGATGTTTTAGCTAAGGATCTGCAGTGGTATGTCAGTGACGAATATACACATAGCGACCACCAGGCCATCATTTTTGAAATCAGACATGGAAAACGATTGAAACGGTCTCGGACGAGAGCTGAAAGGTGGGCAGCTAATAGGTTTGACGAGGAGATTTTCGTAGAGGTTCTGCAGCAAAATACAGCGCTTGAAGGAAGCGCAGAAAATAAAGCTCTGCAGATTGGCGAGAAGTTGCGACGGGCATGTGACGCATCCATGCCAAGGTATGTTGTATCACAGAAGCGAGCTCCGAACTTTTGGTGGAATTCTGAAATTGGAGAATGCCGCAAGGCCTGCCTCAAGGCCAGAAGGCGCAGTCAGCGAAATAGAAACCGATCTGGATACGAGCAATTACATGAAGAATATAAAAACGCTCGGAAGAAACTCCATGTGGCCATCATGAAAAGTAAAAGCGAACACTTTAAGCGACTGTGTAATGAAGCTGATACGAACCCCTGGGTTGGCGCCTATAAAGCCGTAATATCGAAAGTTAAAGGCAAACGCTCCCCACCGATCTCTTCCCCTACTCTGCTTGATGAGATAGTAACGGATCTTTTCCCACAGAATGTGAGTACCGCTGACCTTCCCACTGTCGAGATAGACACCGCCGAAGTTCCAATGGTAAGCGAAAAGGAGGTCCTCGAAGCTGCGGATAAAATTGTTGGAAACAAAGCACCTGGCTTGGATAGCGTCCCCAATAAAGCTCTGAAGGCAGCAGTAAAAATAGCTCCAAATATGTTTGCCGAGGCGTTCACCACATGCCTTAAAGAAGGAGTATTTCCTACACAATGGAAGAAGCAGAAATTAATTCTAGTCCCCAAGCCAAACAAACCTTTGGGTGAAGCTTCGTCCTACAGGCCGATATGCCTTCTTAATAATACTGGTAAACTATTCGAACGAGTAATCTATAACAGATTAATTCGAATTGCCGAAAAGGATGGCGGTCTCTCCGAAAATCAGTTCGGTTTTCGAAAGGGGAGGTCTACAACCGATGCACTTGTCCTAGTAGCTAACACAGCTAAGACCGCACTTGACGAGGGCAAATGTTGTGCAGTGATTACACTTGATGTGAAGAATGCCTTCAATTCCGCCAGATGGAGCAAGATACTTGAGTCTCTAATGAGCTTAGGCGTGGCGAAGTACCTGGTGCGTATTGTTGCCGACTTCCTAATCGATAGGACTCTGTGCTGCGAGTCAGATGAAGGAATGAAATCCTACCAAACGACATGCGGAGTTCCACAAGGGTCTGTCCTAGGGCCACTTTTGTGGATTATTATGTATAACGGGGTACTGACCCTAGACCTTCCTACTGGTGTGGCCTCCATTGGTTTCGCGGACGATATTGGTGTGACGGTTGTTGCACGCCTTCTCGAGGAAGCCGAGCTCTATGCAAATGAAGGAGTCTATGAGATTAAATCCTGGTTAAAGAATGCTGGTCTACAGCTAGCAGAGCATAAGACGGAAGTAGTACTTATTACCAAGCGGAGAAAGTGCACTTCCATGAAGATCAAAGTTGGACCGCAAACAATTTATTCCAAGCCTGCACTTAAGTACTTAGGTGTAATGATTGACCAGAGGTTGAATTTCAGATTGCATGTGGAGGGTGCAGCAACCAAGGCATATAACATCGGAGCGCTGGTTGCGAGAATGCTACCAAATATAGGTGGCCCAAGGCCGAGCCGTCGACTCCTTATTTCAAGGGTGGTCAGTTCGATCCTACTGTATGCAGCCCCAGTATGGGCAGATGCACTGGAAAATACAATAAATAAGAAAAAGATTGGAGCTGCGTATCGCATAAGTGTACTCCGAACATGTTGCGCTTACAGAACAATTTCTACTGAAGCAGCTTGCGTGATAGCAGGAATGATCCCGATTGAGATTCTGGCGAAAGAAACACAACGACTTTACGATCGAACGTACCTCACCGGAGAATCTCCTGCCCGTCGGCGACAGTTCGCACGAGGTGAAACTGTCGCGGAATGGCAAGAGAAGTGGGACGAGTCAGAAAAAGGCCGTTGGACTCACAAAATCATATGGGATATCCGGAAATGGATCGAACGACCTCACGGCGAAGTAGGTTTCGACCTAACTCAATTCTTGAGCGGACACGGAGGCTATCGAGCATATCTGTATCGATTTGGGCGTGATGATTCGCCATATTGCCCACAGTGTGCAAACATTCCAGAGGACGCAGAACACGTCTTTTTTCACTGCCCCAGATTCGAAACCCAAAGGGCTACATTAGAAGCTACAACCGGGGAGCATTTTACACCCGAAAATATCATGGAGCTTATGGTGAAAGCCAAGGGGATATGGACCGAAGTTGAAAAAGTTACTACAGCCATCGGAAAGAAGCTTAGGCAGGAGGAAGTCATCCGAAAGAATGAACGCGAGAGGAACACGAATGTTGACATGAGCGCAGAATAAATTCTGATCCAGCCCCGCGACGTAATACCAAATGGGAGTCCCGCGGGGAGAGTGGAAGGAGAAGGAGGTGGTTTTAGTGGGTAAGAGTCCCACATAACCGTGTGGCAGGAGCCTGCGGTAGCTTTTGAAGCTTTCCACCTTCCAACGGGAAAAAAAAAAAAAAAGACAGACAGACAGACAGACAGACAGACAGACAGACGGACAGACAGACATCGAATCGATTCTAATAAGGTTTTGTTTCACACAAAACCTTAAAAAGAACTCTTATCCATTGTATGGTCAACTCAATATTTTCGACCATATTTGTATGGGGTGAAATTTCTCATTAAAACCGACCATCGTCCACTTGTTTGGTTAAACAATGTTAAAGAACCAAATTCAAAACTTCAGAGGTGGAAAATTAAATTAAACGATTATAACTACGACATACAGTACGTAAAAGGGAAAGAAAATCACATTGCCGATTTCCTTAGTAGAATTGACAACACGAAAAACGAAATTTATATTACCGAAGAAGAAAATACAAGTAGTGTCGCAACGATTCATTCGGGGATAGAGGAACGATTAGATTTCATATCCATTAAAGAAGGAATTGTTAACATATATAGGACACAGATTTTAATTGTTGAACAGAAAGTAAAAGAGTTTGAGTTGTTAAATGGGAAACGTAAAATATATATTGACAAAAACGATATTGAAAACGATTATTTCGTTACGGATATTCTTCGTAGACATTTACCTGAAAAGGGAACTGTAGTTATACACTCTGAGATAAGTGATCACGAGTATAATATTGTGCAACTGCAAATATTTGAATTGTATAGTAATAATCGTAATCTGAAATTTATAAAGTGTACGTCGAAAGCAAGCGACTTAATAAATGAAGAACAGTGTTATGGTAAAATTAAGGAAATCCATGAAAAGGGGAATCACCGAGGAATTCAGGAAAATTTTGAGGAAATTAAACATTTGTACTATTACAAGAAAATAATTCAACTTATAACAAAGTATATAAACAACTGTGAGGTATGTAATTTAGCGAAATATGATAGAAACCCCGTTAAAGGAGAGTTTAAACTGACAGAAACCCCAAACGATATTAGTCAAATATGATAGTACATCTGGACGTCTTTCTAATTGGAAAAAGAATGTTTTTTACCGGAGTAGATAAATTTTCAAAACACATGTATACAAAGGAATTAACGGATAAAAATGCAATTACATTCATTCAGTATATAAGAGAAAGAAATTCCTGTTTAGGTAAACCAAGAAAGTTAGTTGCAGATAATGAATTTAATATGGTAAATGTTAAAGAATTTTTACGTCAGGAAAGCATAGAAATTCATTTCACATCGCCAAAGTCACATACAGGTAATTCTGACATCAGTAGAGCACATAGTAGTTTATTAGAACACATACGAACGTTAACCCTTACCGAACGAGATATGTCAATTTCAGAAAAAGTCCTTAAAGCAACCGAATTTTACAATACGACAATTCACTCTACAATTAATTGTAAACCACTAGATGTTCAACTAGGTCAGGTAGATAAAAGCAAAATAGCTCATTTAATGCAGGAAAAGAAAGAGAAATGGGTTTCATACTGTAACAAAAATCGAGAACAACAACAGAATATAACTCACGACAAAGTTTATATCAAGAATTATGTTAACGAAAGATATAAAGAGGAGCCAAAATATAGAAAAGCTAGAGTAAGAAATGAAGGGGGAAATATAGTTCACGTTAAAAATAACAGATTTTCTAATAAAATTCATCCGACTAGAATAAAAAGAGTAAAAAAATATTTTCTAGGGCCAAAAGACGAAGATCTTCCACAAAGGAAATCTAATACTCTTCCTACTAGGAATAATCACCGTTCTACTTCAAATTAAATCAACTTTAGCTCAACCAAGTCTTCAAGTTGAAGAAGTTCACTCTGCCACAGGATTAATTCTTATAAAAAAGGGCAACGAAAAATTAATAAGGGATTACAAAAGAATTTATCACAAGATCGATTTACGACAGTACGAATTAGCCTTATTGGAACTTGAGAAAAATATAGCAGGTAATACTTACGCTAAACATCCAATACAAACTATAAAAAGAGAATTAAGAGCTTTAGCATACCAAAATAATACTATTTCTAGATATACTAATATTATTAATAATAATCAGCAAAATGATTTTAAAACTCCGGAAGAATTCTTTAAAAATTTGTTTAGTAATAGGCAGAAGAGAGGTCTTTTTAATTTCATTGGGACAGGTTATAAACTTTTGTTCGGAGTATTAGACAATGATGATCTAGAGGAAATAAATGAACATTTAACTATTATCGACACTAATAACCATAACCTAATCGAATCATTAAATAAGCAAGTTAAAATAATTACAGTATTTCAAGATAACCTAAATAAAATAACAAATAATATTAAAGAAACTAATAACTTATTTAACATTTTAGCTAATGAGACCAACAATAACCTCAAACAAATGAATAAAATTATTTTAAATATACAAATAAACCACAACTTAGACCGCATAAAAGATGAAATAGAAATTATAATTGATAATCTACACTCTGCTAAAAATAATTTGATGACAAGGTCTTTGCTAACAATGGAAGAAATAGAAGAAAATAATATATCCTTTGAAGAAATAAAAGAAATTACACTTTCAATTCTCGTAAAACAAAATAGTATCATTTTCTTAATTAATGTCCCAATATTCACAGCACCACTTTTATCTTACTATGGTAGACTAATACCAAACACGCATTATGAAACGTTCAATGTAAAAGAAACTATTGCTGTAAGCTATAATAATGAATATTTTGAATATAGTAAACTTTTAAAAAATTTAAAACAACCATTGAATTGCACACGAAGTAATATGCAATTTTGTGTCAGAAAAAATAATAATAATAATAAATAATATTACTAAAGTAGAAGAAATGGAAAAAGGGTTACTCCTTGTAATTAATATTAACGGTAGATTAATACACGATTGTAACGAAAAGAAATACGAATTGAAAGGTCATTATATAGTTAAATTTACTAAATGTAAAGTTCAAATAAATCGCATTACATACAAAAATACTATTACAGAGTTCAGTCATACATTGTTATTAGAACCCATAGTAAACAATAGTGTTATTGGAAAAGAAATTAAGTTGGAAGATCTGAGACTTGAAAATATTGAAAATTAGAAACAAATCGAGGAAATTAAATATTTTTCGAAAAATCACCAATTTGTTACAGGATCTATTATTGGAATCATAGTTATTGGAATCTGCATAATAATAATATTGTATACTTACGTGTATTGTAAAAATCATAAACAAATTAAAATAATTACATCTTGTGAAGATCCTGAAATCATTAAAGAATCTGAAATGTATACATATGTTGAGGACAACATTTTTCTTAAGGAGGGAGGAGTTACATATCCAACCCAACCTAATAACGACATAAACACATTAGAGTCCCAACCTAATAATGTAATTAACGAAACAAATTCATTAGAATCGCCTCTTGACTCAAACGTAAATAAAATCTACCCAACAATATCTTTATGTAATGAGTTTAAACCAAATTCCTTTTATAAGATCGAATAAAGAAATATGATGAAGCGATTTATTCGAAAACGGCTAGACCGATTATCACGAAAATTGGTGAGAGTATGTAATCTGGTGTTCCCTTTACATGCAGTAAGTGGCGCCATCTTGTGTTAAGTCTAAGTGGGGCTCCCCATACATGTGAATGGAGGGTGCAAATTTTTTTTTCACAGAATGTAGCCATGTGGGGTATCAAATGAAAGGTGTCAATTAATACTTTTTGAAACTGGTTGAATATTTGATATTGGGTGAAACATGGGGGGGGCTCAAAATATGACCCCCAAAAAGTGTAACAGGTCTCGTTCTCAGAACCTATCCAACCGAAAAATTTGAACTAAATCACAGTGGTGTGTCTCTATGAAATCTAGGCCTCAAAATATATCCGGTTCCGATATCTGCACAAATAAAGTTAATAATAGTATATTTCCACATTTTAGAAATTTACCCAGCACCCCCCTTATGTCCATCCCTGAAGTACAAAATTTGGCATGCATATAATGAAGAACATAGTGCACAGTTTGGTCAAGTTTGAAGAAAATCCAATTATTACTAACAAAGTTATAGGGGGTAAAACTTTACCATTTTTTGTGAATTTCGTGCACTCTACAACCTGATGACGTCATCATCACATATCATTTCGTCAATACCACAACGAAATGAGTCGTTATGGATGAAGAATTATTTTGTTTTAGTTTTCTAATCATTTGTATATGAATATCAATTACTCCAACCAGACATGTGTGTATGTAGGTATATTGTATATGCGTGCTAATGAACTTTGCGGGTAGTGCCTAATTCAGATAGACATAAGAAGTAAATCGGAAATATGGGTACGATCAATTGATATACGTGCATATATGTGTACAGTATTCGGAAATAGGCAGTTTGTCTGTTTAGGGTGAGCGTAATATGTGCGTATGTCTCGTAGTTTGGAAAAATATAAAGGATTATGTCGGATTTGTAGCTATATACGGATAGAGAAATGTGCGTTCTTACATAAGATGAACACAAAACTTTTATACCCGAAGCGCGAGCTTCCGGTATTCCGACTTGTTCTTAACTACCTTGGTCCATCTACCGTTTTCATTCCCCTTGGATTTTGTTGAGTCGATTGCCGGAGCTCGCAATTCGGGGACCTGCTTTCTCCCTTCAGTGCTCTTAGTTCCGTTTTTCGGAACTATTTGTATACTTTTTTCCTCTTAGGCGCCTGTTGACTTCCCGGAGGATCCAAATCTTCTTCCCGTACTCTCTTGTTTGCTGGCAGGCTGATTGCAATACGATTAGGTCGCCTGTGACACCGTTGGGGCAACAGATTTCGACTTGTCCTTGGAATTTCGTTCCCCCTGCTGCTATTTGATGTAGAGCAGTCCAATTGCCCTCACCATATTTTTTATGGCTTGGCGCACGTTGTGCTTGTCCTTGATGAACTCAGACAGCTCCACTATTTTTGCACCAAACAGTGTGCTTCAGGGCTCTGCTCTCCATGATTCCTAACCAAATTACTACTTTTAAATAGTCCTTCACATTTGGCATTCATTGACCTTCCTTCCGTTTTATCTGTTTTGATGTTTGTCATTGGCGGAGATCTCATAGTTGACGAACTTCTTTTGAATGGGTCCTTTTCTTGGTTCTGGAGGACCTCCTCCTGCTGCTCCTCTGGAATATGTGTGGTCGGTGTTATTGCTGTTTTTGTTATTCAGCGATCTGCTTTCAATTCATCCTTCTTCGGTTTTATTACTGGTGTTCTTGGTAGAGGGGTACTTCGCTTGAACGCTTCCTTTTCCAAAACTAAAACACCCGTAGCATTACATGCCATTAGTGGCCAAGTTGTCCACCACCGAGGCAGTGCGGTCGAGGGATATCGACAACCGGGAGCTCACTCCAAAAACCCCCGGTACTGGGATTCTGAGCCCCTGCACCCTAAGATCACTCCTTCTCACGTCTTCCATAGTGGTTTTATGTTCTGGGTGTCCTTCCCATAGCAATTTTGGGCCGCGCACTAGAGATGAGCAAACGCTAGCCCATACACAGTCAGAAAAGTGCATGAACACATATTTACACACCATTAGGTATGCTCCAAACCGCCAGCTGAGGTCGCTCTTGATGGGAGATTTGGCCACTCCCCACACGTCCGTCTGTTCGTCTTTTTTTTTCAGGAGGTGGAAATGTTCAAAAGACGCTAGTCTGGATACACCAGCGTGTGGGAGTTTTACCCACTAAAACCACCCCCGACTCCCTCCCTGCCCCACGGAACCACCATAAGGTATTACATCACGGGGCGGAGTCAGCTCACTCTAGCTTTGTCACCTTTCTTCTATACGCGGCGCACGTGACCGCGCTTTTCACTTCTCCGCTGCATTTCGCAATTTATTTTGGATAGATGCAATCATGGAGTTGACCGCATCCCAATTCTCTTAATGTGCTAGCATTTTCGGCACCAAATTTTCTGGTACTAGCACCTCTCCTAGAGTCTCCTCTAGATTTCTCCTTTCTTCCACGAATCTCGAACGGTGGAAGAATATATGCTTTGGGTCCTCTGGGACTCCATCGCAATTTGCACAATCGGATGAGGCCTCCAATTTAAACCTGTGCAGGTATTGGAGATATCCTCCATGTCCCGTGAGAAACTGGGTGAGATTATAATTAATCTCACCGTCTCGTCTCTCCAACCACTCATTGATGACAGGAATGAGCCTGTGAGTCCACCGACCCTTTCCCGAGCGTTCCCACCGCTCTTGCCATCTATTTATAGATCTCCCTTCTCAATGTTCTTCGTCTGCGATAAGGGAAAGATTGGCTTTGCATTGTATATTTTCGCTATCTCATCTGCCAAGATATCGATCGGCATCATTCCAGAGATGACGAATGCTGCATCATCTGAGAAAGCCCTGAAGGCAAAGCATATCCTCAGAGCCGTCCTCCTGTAGACTGCGTTCAGTTTGTTCGTGTTAACTGACATCTGTGACGCCTCCCTCCAAAGAGCATGTTTTAGGTCGCCACCCTGGCTATCAGCAACCGTGCCGTGCCGTGGCACTCCCACGTTCGGCATCATCCTCGCCAGGGCGATACTAGCAGTCAATCATTTATGGCAAACATACTGTACGTAAAAATAAAACTAGGTAGCTTTCTCCTACTAGAATATATTTTAATAGTTAGTAAATACGTATTTCGAGAGCTACTTACTCTCTTCCTCAGTAGTTAAGCTACCTAGCTAAGCTCAGCTTCAGTACGGAGGAAGAGAGTAAGTAGCTCTCGAAATACGTATTTACTACCTGTTAAAGTATATTGTAGTAGGAGAAAGCTATCTAGTTTTATTTTTATTTAGAAGAACCACAAACATCGGAACGATAACTATTTTAATACTGTACGTGTTGTTTATAGCTGAACTTCCTGCCTATCATCACCCCGAAGTATTTGATGGTCGGTTTGGAAGTGATGATATGATTCCCGATTCTAATACAGGCGTAATTTCTCTTCCGGCGTTTAGTGATGAGGAACGCTTCCGTTTTTTCCTCCGCAAGTGTCAGACCAGAGCTCTTTAGCCAACTTTTAACAGCACTGCTTGCCTGGCTTGAATATATAACACAGCATCTTCGAGATGCTTTGCGACAACAACCGGCGCTATGTCGTCAGCGTAACCCACCACTGTGGCTTCCCTCGGAAGGGGAAGATTAAGTACATCGTTGTACATGATTTTACACAGTAGTGGGCCCAATACGAAGCCCTGCGGGACACCCGCGGAGCTTGCATTTCACGGCAAGCTTAAGGGCCTCATTCGGTACTCCGTCCATCATTCCATCACATTCCATGGACGGCTCTTTCTGTGGAGGCGCCTCTGCGAAGGTCTACTCATACAAAGATTTTGCGGACCAGCCTAAAATATTTCTCGGGTTCAGGGATGATAACTCTTTCCCCTGTGGCGCGACACATGGCTCAAAGAAGAATCCCTGCTAATCGCTGTGGGTGTAGCTTTCACTGACGCACCAGGACTTACCACGCGCCGTCGGAGGGCTGACAAATGTCAGGTCTACAACCGAGCCTGACCTCCTTTCCTGAAAGGTGTTCCCAGCACCTTCGTTAGCCAAAACTACGCCCATCTGCGTCGAGGGATACCGACGACCGGGAGCCTCCTTGCTCACTCCCAAAAGCCGCCAGTATTAGGGTTCCGAGCCCCTGCACTGTAAGTTTACTCCTTCTCTCGTCTTCCTTCCAACAACCATTTTGGTCCTCGCACCAGAGATGAACAAAGACTAGCCCATGCACAGTCAGAAAACAAAAGTGCATGAACACATATTTACACATCAATAGGTATGACCCAAACCACCAGCTGGGGTCGCGCCTGATGGAAGATCTGGCCACTCCGTCTGTTCGTCTGTATGTCTATTCGTTTGTCCGTCTGTCCGTCTGTTTTTTTTTTGTTTTTGAGGAGGTGGAAATCTTCAAAGACACTGGCCTGGACACGCCAGCGTGTGAGATTCTTACCCACTAAAACCACCCCCGACTCCCTCCAAGCCCCGTGGAATCACTGAACGGTATTACATCACAGAGCGGAGTCAGCTCATTTTAGCTTGGTCCCCTTTCGCCTCTACGCGGCGTACTAACCGCGCTTTTCTGTCTCCTCCGCCTTTCGCAGTTTGCTATGGATAGTTGCGATCATGGAGTTGATCGCATCCCAGTCTTCCTGACATGCTAGTATTCTTCGCACCAGATTTTCTGGTACCAGCGCCTCTCCTAGAGCCTCCTCCAGATTCTTCCTTTCGTCCACAAACCTTGGGCAGTGGAAGAATACATGCTCTGGGTTCTCTACGGCTCCATCGCAGTTTGGACAATGGGGTGAGGTATCTAGTTTAAACCTGAGCAGGTACTGGCGATATCCTCCATGCCCCGTGAGTAACTGGGTAAAATTATAATTAATCTCACCGTGCCGTCTCTCTAACCACTCCTTGATGGCAGGGCCTGTGTGTCCACCGACCCTTTCCCGAGCGTTCCCAAAGCTCTTGCCATCTATTTAGTGATCTCTCCCGGCTTCCTTCGTCTGGGATAAAGGAAAGATAGACTTGGCATCATATATATTCGCCATCTCATCTGCCAAGATGTCAATGGGCATCATTCCAGAGATGACGAATGCTGCATCATCTGAGACAGTCCTGAATGCCGAGCACACTCTTAGGGCTGTTCTTCTGTCGACTGAACTCAGTTTGTTACCGTTAGATGTAACCTGCAATGCCTTTCCCCAAACTGGAGCTGCATAGAGCAGGATCGAACTCACCGTAGCTCGCGTCACACGCTTTGGCGATGCATTGGACCACATGGGCAGCTCTTTCCGTAGAGGCGCCTGCTTTATTAGGTTGGTCTAACCACACCTCCATGAAGCTTTACTCATCCAGAGCTTTAGCGGCCCAGCCTGACATCTTTCTCGATTTCGAGCATGATGATCTTATGCCCGGTGACTCCACCCATAGCCCGCCTGTTCGTCTGTCCGTCTGTCCGTCTGTCTGTCTGTCCGTCTGTCCGTCTGTCCGTCTGTCCGTCTGTCCGTCTGTCCGTCTGTCCGTCTGTCCGTCTGTCCGTCTGTCCGTCTGTCCGTCTGTCCGTCTGTCCGTCTGTCCGTCTGTCCGTCTGTCCGTCTGTCCGTCTGTCCGTCTGTCCGTCTGTCCGTCTGTCCGTCTGTCCGTCTGTCCGTCTATCCGTCTGTCCGTCTGTCCGTCTTTTTTTTTTTTTTTTTGAGGAGGTGGAAATCTTCAAAAGACACTGGTCTAGACACACCAGCGTGTGGGATTTTTACCCACTAAAACCACCCCCGACTCCCTCCCTGCCCCGCGGAACCACCATAAGGTATTACATCACGGGGCGGAGTCAGCTCACTCTAGCTTAATCCCATTTCTTCTATACGCGGTGCACGTGACCGCGTTTTTCTCCTTTCCTCTGCCTTTCGCAATTTATCTTGAATTGATGCGATCATGGAGTTGACCGCATCCCAATTCTCTTGATGTGCTAGCATTTTCGGCACTAGATTTTCTGGTACCAGCACATCTCCTAGAGTCTCCTCTAGGTTCCTCCTTTCTTCCACAAATCTCGGACAGTGGAAGAATACATGCTCTGGGTCCTCTGGGACTCCATCGCAATTTGGACAGTCGGGTGAGGTCTCCAATTTAAACCTGTGAAGGTATTGGAGATATCCTCCATGCCCCGTGAGAAACTGGGTGAGATTATAATTAACCTCACCGTGTCGTCTCTCCAACCACTCCTTGATGGCAGGAATGAGCCTGTGAGTCCACCGACCCTTTCCCGAGCGTTCCCACCGCTCTTGCCATCTATTTATGGATCTCTCTCTCTCAGCCTTCTTCGTCTGCGATAAGGGAGAGATGGTATATATTCGCCATCTCATCTGCCAAGATGTCAATGGGCATCATTCCAGAGATGACGAATGCTGCATCATCTGAGACAGTCCTGAAGGCAGAGCATACCCTCAGAGCTGTCCTCCTGTAGACTGCATTTAGTTTGCTATTGTTAACTGACATCCGCAACGCCTCGCTCCAAACTGGGGTCGCATAGAGCATGATTGAGGTCACCACCCTGGCTATAAGCAACCTAGAGGTATGCCGTGGCCCTCCCACGTTCGGCATCATCCTGGCCAGGGCCATACTGGCAGTGGATGATTTATCACAAACATACTGTACGCATTGCTTATAGCTGAGCTTCCTGTCTATCACCACCCCCAAGTATTTGATGGCCGGCTTGGAAGTGATGATATGATTCCCGACTCTAACACAGGCGTAATTTCTCTTCCGGCGCTTCGTGATGAGGACCGCTTTCGTTTTTTCCTCCGCAAGCGTCAGACCAGAGCTCTCCAACCAGCATTTGACAGCACTGATTGCCTCGCTTGAGTATAACTCAGCATCTTCGAGATGCTTTGCGACAACAACCAGTGCAATGTCATCAGCGTAACCCACCACTGTGGCTTCCTCCGGAAGGGGAAGATTAAGTACATCGTTGTACATGATGTTCCACAGTAGTGGGCCCAATACGGAGCCCTGCGGGACACCCGCGGAAACGACGTACTCCTGCGGTCCGTCATCAGTGTCGTACCAGAGCCTCCTTTCAGTTAAATAACTATCGACAATTGCGGCGAGGTAGGCGGGAATACCAACCTTCGCTAGGGATTTCCGGATTAGATTCCAATTGGCCGAATTGAATGCATTTTTCACGTCCAGGGTTACTACCACGCAATATTTGCTGGTACTACCCTTTCCGTGGATTGCATCTTCGGCCAAGCCAGTAACCAATTTGATGGCATCAATGGTTGATCTGGCTTTACGGAATCCATACTGCCGATCTGAAAGGCCGCCTTGGCTCTCAACTACTGGGAGTAATCTATTATAGATTACCCGCTCTAGCATTTTGCCCACCGTGTCCAAAAGACATATGGGTCGGTATGAGGATGGTTCACCTGGTGGTTTACCAGGCTTAGGCAGAAGCACCAACTTCTGCCGCTTCCATATCGCTGGAAATATTCCCTCGGACATGCACGCTTCGAACAACTCAGCAAACTTGTCCAGCCTGGATTTCACGGCAAGCTTAAGGGCCTTATTCGGTACTCCGTCCAGACCCGGCGCTTTATTGTCTCCTATTCTGTCGCAGATCTCCAGCAGCTCGTCTCTGGTGACTGGAGGAATTGCCGTCATATTCAGAGGTGGTTGGAATATGTCGGTGCTTTCCTCTTGCTGGGGGAATAACCCCTGGATGATTTTGAGCAAGAGGGTGGGACACGTGATCTGCGGAGAGGAGCGGCCTCTAAATCGTCCCATCACGATTCTATAAGCACTCCCCCACGGGTTGATGTCCGCTTCTGAGCAGAGCTCCTTAAAGCATTTTCTCTTGCTTCGCTGGATGGCGAGCTTGAGGGTTTTGCGGGCTGCCTTGTAGGCGCACTCTTTCTGCCCCTGATCGACTCTACCTACCGCCCTCTGAGCCGCTCTTCTGGCTCGGTGGCAGGCTGATCGAAGGCCAGCCAGTTCATCATTCCACCAGTAGTTTGGTCTTCTGCGGGGGAATGCGCACCTCCTAGGCATGGACGCGTCACATGCTTTGGCGATGCATTGAGCCAGATGGACAGCTCTTTCCGTAGAGGCGCTTGCTATATCAGGTTGATCCAACCACACCTCTAAGAAGCTCTGCTCATCCAAAGATTTTGCAGACCAGCCTGAAATCTTTTTCGGTTTGAGGCATGATAGCTCTTTGCCCTGAGGTTCGACACATGTCTCAAAGAAAACTGCCTGGTGATCGCTGTGGGTGTAGCGTTCGCTGACGCACCAGGACATACCACGCGCCAGCGAAGGGCTGACAAAGGTCAGGTCTACAACCGAGCCGGATCCCCCTTTCTGGAAGGTGTTTATAGCACCTTCGTTAGCCAGAACTATGTCCATCTGCGCAAAAGCTTCTAATAAACTTCGCCCCCTAGCATTTGATTCCCTACTACCCCACTCTAGGGCCCAAGCATTGAAATCACCAGCAATCACCTTTGGACTTCGTCCCTTCGCGTCGAGAACAAGATTATCAAGCATTTGCTCGAATTCAGGCAGTGTCAAACTTGGTGGGGCGTAGCAGCTGTATACATATACACCATTTATTTTCGCCCACACGAAGCCACTGCCTGCCTGACTTGCAGTACATTGTATGGCCTGTCGACCGCAGGCCCATATCGCCGCTCCACCAGTCGAATCTTTGACCCATATGCCACCGTCACGGTGTCTATACGGTTCGCTTATGATGGCGATTTCCATCTCAGATTCGAACGTGGCCTGCTCAAGTAAATCCTGAGCGACCCTGCAATGATTCAGGTTTATTTAAATAAACCTCATTTTCTCATTGCAGTGAGCGCCTTCCTAAATTCTGGACATTTACCACTCCCGGCAATATGCCGGTTAGCCTGTCCCTCTTTTACTTCGCACAGTAGGCACTTGGGGTCCCTATTGCACTCTCTGGCAATATGGCCTTTCTCCCCACACCTTCTGCATCGATCGGATCGATCAATGCTGCTGGTGCAAGCCTTCGCGAAGTGTCCAAACATGAGGCATTTAAAGCACCTCTTCAGTGAAATTTGTTCCCTTAAACGGCAGACAACCCATCCAATCTGAACCCTTCCGGCAGCCAATAACATCTGTGCTGCCTCCGCTGGTACTCGTATTGTGGCTGTTTGAGTACCACCATAGGCTTTTCGTAAGCCCACAATAGACTCCTCGGTGAGTTCTTTCAACTTGAATTGCTCCTTCAGAGCAATACAAATTTCTTCTTTCGATGTTACTTCATCGAGATCCTTACATTGAAGGTAGATCTCATGTTTTTGGGCACGCACTGCGGCATTCTCCCCAAGTGAGTTTTTCACTTGAGTGCGAAAGTCATCAGTTTTGCCCACGCTGGATCTTTTCAGCTCGAACATGAGATCCCCTTTCTGGGTTCTTCGGATTCGGTTTACATTTCCGCTCAGATCTTTTAGGTCGGGATCCGCTTTGACCTTTTTGAGTATCTCCGCGTAGGACAGATTGCCCTTACTGGAGATAACAATTACATCTGGACGAGTTCGCACTTTTGCCTTTCGTTCCGCTTTTTTGTTGGTAACTTTAGTCCATCCATCGTTTTCGCTGGTCTTAGGCTTCGCAACGTTGGTCGAGTTTCCTAGATTCGCTGTACGGTTTCCTCCTTCTGACCTGTTGGTGTTGGTTTTCCGGATGTCCTGTCCGCCTTTTTTTCTCTTAGGCGCCTGCTGATTACTTAAAGGATCCCCCTCTTTTTCACGTACTCGCTTATTTCGCTGGGATTCGATGGTAGTACGGTTAGGCGTCACTTGGGTCGCTTGTGATACTGTTGGCACAGCGGGGTTCGGCGTGTTCTTATTATTCTTTTCCTCCATCTGTGATCTATTATAGAGAACTCTAATAGCCCTCACCATATTCTTTATGGCTTGGTGCACGTTGTGCTTGTCCTTGATAAACTCGGACAGCTCAACTATTTTTGCCCCAAGCTGGGTGAAGGGTAATTCCTCCAGATCGGGACTCTGCTCCCTATAAGTCCCGGCAGGGTTACTCCTTTTACATGATCCTTCACTTTTGGCCTGTACTTTATCCTTCATCGTCTTTGGCATTGGTGGAGATCTCAAAGTTGATGAGCTTCTTTTGAATGGATCTCTTCCTTGTTCCTGGAGCACCTCCTGCTGTCGAGCATCTTGAACATGTGCGGTGGGTGTTGTCACGGTTTTTGTTGTCCAAAAAGCTGCTTTAAGTTCATCTTTGTTTGGTCTTGTTATTGGTGTTCTCGGTAAAGTCGTACTTCGCTTGAATACTTCCTTCTCCAGATCCAAATCACTTGTAGCATTATATGCCAAGGTGGCCAAGTTGTCCACCACCAAGGCACTGCGGTGGAGGGATATCGACGACCGGGAGCCCGCTTGCTCACTCCCAAAAGCCGCCGGTACTGGGGTTCCGAGCCCCTGCACCGTAAGTTTACTCCTTCTCTCGTCTTCCATGGTGGTTTTATGTTCTGGGTATCCTTCCCATAGCCATTTTGGTCCGCGCACCAGAGATGAGCAAACACTAGCCCATGCACAGTCAGAAAAGAAAAGTGCATGAACACATATTTACACATCAATAGGTATGCCCCTATCCGCCAGCTGGGGTCGCGCCTGATGGGAGATCTGGCCACTCCTCACAGGTCCGTCTGTCCGTCTGTTCGTCTGTCCGTCTGTCCGTCTGTCCGTCTGTCCGTCTGTCCGTCTGTCCGTCTGTCCGTCTGTCCGTCTGTCCGTCTGTCCGTCTCTCCGTCTATCCGTCTGTCCGTCTGTCCATCTGTCCGTCTTTTTTTTTTGAGGAGGTGGAAATCTTCAAAAGACACTGATGTGGACACACCAGCGTGTGGGATTTTTACCCACTAAAACCACCCCCGACTCCCTCCCTGCCCCACGGAACCACCATAAGGTATTACATCACGGGGCGGAGTCAGCTCAATCTAGCGTAATCCCTTTTCTTCTATACGCGGCGCACGTGACCGCGCTTTTCCCCTTTCCTCTGCCTTTTGCAATTTATCTTGAAAAGATGTGATCATGGTGTTGACCGCATCCCAATTCTCTTGATGTGCTAGCATTTTCGGCACCAGATTTTCTGGTACCAGCACCTCTCCCACAGTCTCCTCTAGATTCCTCCTTTTTTCCACAAATCTCGGGCAGTGGAAGAATACATGCTCAGGGTCCTCTGGGACTCCATCACAATTTGGACAGTCGGGTGAGGTCTCTAATTTAAACCTGTGAAGGTATTGGATATACCCTCCATGTCCCGTGAGAAACTGGGTGAGATTATAATTAACCTCACCGTCTCGTCTCTGTAACCACTCCTTGATGACAGGAATGAGCCTGTGAGTCCACCGACCCTTTCCCGAGCGTTCCCACCGCTCTTGCCATCTATTTATGGAACGTCGTACCAGAACCTCCTTTCAGTTAAATAACTATCGACAATTGAGGCGAGATAGGCGGGAACACCAACCTTCGCTAGGGATTTCCGAATTAGATTTTTCACGTCCAGGGTTACTACCACGCAATATTTGCTGATACCACCCTTTCCGTGGATTGCATCTTCGTCAGTAGCCAGTAATCAATTTGATGGCATCAATGGTTGATCTGGCTTTACGGAACCCCTACTAATAATAATAATAATCGTTGGCGCAACAATCCATGTTGGATCAGGGCCTTGAAGTGTGTTAGAGCACTTCATTCAAGACCGTAACGGTACACTAGGAGGCAATGTGGTCAGCATTGCGCGGAACCCATACTGCCGATGGGAAAGGCCGCCTTGGCTCTCAACTACCGGGAGTAATCTATTATAGATTACCCGCTCTAACATTTTCTCCACCGTGTCCAAAAGACATATGGGTCGGTATGAGGATGGTTCACCTGGAGGTTTGCCAGGCTTAGGCAGAAGCACCAATTTCTGCCGCTTCCATACCGCTGGAAATATTCCCTCGGACATGCAAGCTTCGAACAACTCAGCGAACATGTCCGGCCTGGACTTCACGGCAAGCTTAAGGGCCTTATTCGGTACTCCGTCCAGACCCGATGCTTTGTTTTCTCCTATTCTGCCGCAGATCTCCAGAAGTTCGTCTCTGGTGGCTGGAGGAATTGCCGTCATATTCAGAGGTGGTTGAAATATGTCGGTGCTCTCCTCTTGCTGGGGGAATAACCCCTGGATGATTTTCAGCAAGAGGGTGGGGCACGTGATCTGCGGAGAGGAACGGCCTTTGAATCGTCCCATCACGATTCTATAAGTACTCCCCCACGGGTTTATATCCGCTTCTGGGCAGAGCTCCTTAAAGCATTTTCTCTTGCTTCGCCGGATGGCGAGCCTAAGGGTTTTGCAGGCTGCTTTATGCCGCACTCTTTCTGCCCCTGATCGACTCTACTTACCGCCTTCTGAGCCGCTCTTCTGGCTCGGTGGCAGGCTGATCGAAGGCCCGTCAGTTCATCATTCCACCAGTAGTTTGGTCTTCTACTGGCGAATGAGCACCTCTTAGGCATGGATGCGTCACATGCTTTGGCGATGCATTGAGCTAGATGGACGGCGCTTTCCGTAGAGGCGCCTGCCTTATCAGGTTGATCTAACCACTCCTCTATGAAGGCCCGCTCATCCAAAGATTTTGCAGACCAGCCTGAAGTCTTTTTCGGTTTCGGGCTTGATAACTCTTTGCCCTGTGGCTCGATACATGTCTGAAAGAAGATTGCCTGGTGGTCGCCATGGGTGTAGCGTTCGCTGACGCACCAGGACATACCACGCGCCAGCGAAGGGCTGACGAAGGTCAGGTCTACAACCGAGCCTGACCCCCCTTTCTGTAAGGTGTTTAGAGAACCTTCGTTAGCCAAAACCATGTCCATCTGCGCAAAAGCTTCTAATAAACTTCGCACCCTAGCATTTGATTCTCTGCTACCCCACTCTAGGGCCCAAGCATTGAAATCACCAGCAATCATCTTTGGACTTCGTCCCCTTGCGTCGAGAACCAGATTATCAAGCATTTGTTCGAATTCAGACAGTGTCAAACTTGGTGGGGCGTAGCAACTGCATACATATACACCACTTATTTTCGCCCACACAAAGCCACTGGCTGCCTGACTTGCAGTACATTGTATGGCCTGTCGACCACAAGCCCATATCGCCGCTCCACCAGTCGAATCTGTGACCCATATGCCACCGTGACGGTTTCTATACGGTTCACTTATGAAGGCAACTTCCATCTTAGATTCGAAGGTGGTCTGCTCAAGTAAATCCTGAGCGACCCTGCAATGATTCAGGTTTATTTGAATAAACCTCATTTTCTCATTGCAGTGAGCGCCTTCCTAAATTCCGGACATTTGCCACTTCCGGCAATGTGCCGGTTATCCTGTCCCTCTTTTACTTCGCACAATAGGCATTTGGGGTGCTTATTGCACCCTCTGGCAATATGGCCTTTCTCCCCACACCTTCTGCATCGAT
Organism: Hermetia illucens; assembly: GCF_905115235.1. Classification (NCBI taxonomy): domain Eukaryota; kingdom Metazoa; phylum Arthropoda; class Insecta; order Diptera; family Stratiomyidae; genus Hermetia; species Hermetia illucens. Next base: position 67,186,860 of record NC_051852.1, read on the forward strand.
CGGACCGATCCATGCTGCTGGTGCATGCTTTCGCGAAATTCCCAAACATGAGGCATTTAAAGCACGTCTTCATGGGGGCACCTCAACTATGGGTTCAGTGCTTTGATGAGCTACTGAACAACCAGAAAATCGGCGAATTGGAGGTCCCGCCAAGTGAAGACGACGGGCAAATACTGCCACCACTAAGTATAGGAGAAACAGTCCGTGCAATTCATCGGCTTGAAAATCATAAGTCGCCAGGAACCGATGGAATTACAGCCGAATTAGGTAAATATGGAGGCGACCAGTTACACCAAGTGGTTCTTCAACTTGAGAAAAAATACAACTTTGAGACCGTTGATAATTTCTCCTATCTAGGGGCGAAAATCACAACCGATAACAGCTACGAGGATAAAATCCGCGTACGGTTGTTGTCAGCCAACAGAGCCTATTTCAGCTTACAAAAACTGTTCCGCTCGAAACTTCTCACCATAGGGTCAAAGCTCTTACTGTACAAGACAATGATCTTGCCAGTCCTCATGTATTCCTCGGAAACTTTTGTTCTTAGCAGGAAGAATTGCGAGGATGGACGATTCCGGAGGCTACATAACGACGAAATCTATTAGCGATACCATGACCGTCCGGCTCAATAGGTTACGATGGGCGGGTCACTTAATCCGTATGGATGAGGGTGATCCAGTCCGGAAAGTCTATAAGGGCAATATCTATGGTAGAAAAAGGAGACGAGGCAGACCCGAATTGGTGGACCTCGGCGCAAAACCGGGATGTCTGGAGTTCCTTATTAAGGCAGGCCTAGACGGGATACCGGTTGTTGCGCCGTTGATTATGGTGATGATAAGGATTGCATATCGTCCTTTGAGGCAGTTGAAGAAACGGCACTGGATTTGATGGCATACATCCCATATATTTAGAGCGGATTAAGATCCTAAAATTCGAAGGGGACTATCTAAGGTGGCCAGCTTTTTATGAACTATTCCAAGTGCTTGTTCACGAGAACCCACAGCTACGGGATATCCAGAAACTGCAGTTACCTCGGTAAGTGAAGAAGCGGGGGGTTTAATTTTAGGTTTTAGTTACCTCGGTAAGTGGAGAAGCGGGGGGTTTAATCAGAATCTTTGCCATGACCGAAGCTAACTACAGCAAAGCATGGCAGCTGCTACCGACTCGTTACGACAACAAGCGAATCATTTTAGCAACATATCTGCAAACATTTATGGATCTATCAATCATCAAATCAAAATCAGCAGTCGGATACAAAAAAATTTTGAATACAACAAACGAGATGATGGCGCGAATCGGCGGTGTCGGCACAGAAGCCTGTACATGGTATCCACAAACTGGACTTGGGAGCACGAAAAAGTGGAAAGTATCTTATGGCGTCCAAACAAAAATCCCAACATGGCAGGATTTGGCAGACTCCTTAGAGAGGAAATTCAAGTCGCTGGAAATCATTGGGTGAGAGACCTCATCAAAACGGGAAAATACGTCATTGAAAAGGCTAGGACCCATAATCCACACAACAGCTCAGAAGATCAGTGGATGCCCGCTTTGAAAAGAGCATCACTCAATATATAAGTGTGGAAAATTCTAGAAAAGTACCATTGAAAATCGTAGTGAATTCGTTAAAACTCATAACCTATGTTTCAACTGCCTTAAAAATCATCGAGTGTACGAGTGCAAACCAACCACTTTGTGTAAAATATGCAACAAAAGGCACAACTCGACGTTGCATTTGGACCAAGGTAGTCGAGCGAAAGATCCTGATACCAAAGACGCAAGCACACCCAATCAAGTCGAAATACTGATTACTTTGTAATCAATTGTAGAAGCATGCATTACATTTTACTGGCTATGAGCTCGCTGATCCTGACTATCACAGCAGTGCAAAAATTGACGTACTATTAGACGACGTTTATGGACTCATTATACAAAAGATAAGGACTCATGATACAAAGGCTAGGGCACCCTACCGTGCAAAAAGCCAAATTGGGATGGATTTTAAAAGGTTCGATCGCTAACAGCACGCCTTCACATCAGGCCATTATAATGGTGAGGTTAATGGAACTTGATCAAACACTTCGGAAGTTTTGGGAACAAGAGGAGTCGGAACAGAGGAATTTTCCGATTAAGAAGCAGAAGAAATGGAGGATCATCATCGTAGAATGACTAAATGACTTGAAAATGAAAGGTATCAGGTTGAGCTACCGTTTGAAGTGGACCCACGTACGCAATTAGGTGCGTCACATAAAACCGCAATAAAAAGGTATTGTGCAATGAAAAAGCGTTTGATAGCAGATCCAAAACTGACAGATGAATACAACAAATGCCTGCAGGACCATCTGGTTCTGAACCATATGGAAGAACTACCGACAAGCGAAATCAACAATCCCTCTTACTGTCTACCCCATCATGTCGTGACTAAGGAAACCAGCTCTACTACAAAGGTACGCATGGGGTTCAACGCATCCGCTAAAACGTCATCAGGGAAATCATTGAACGATATACTCTTAGTAGGACCAACAATTCAAGACACATTGGTGTCACTGCTTCTAAGGTGGAGGTTGTATCCAGTAGTCCTCACAGCCGATATAATGAAAATCATCATCATCATCAACGGCGCAACAACCGGTATCCGGTCTAGGCCTGCTTTAATAAGGAACTCCAGACATCCCGGTTTTGCGCCGAGGTCCACCAATTCGATATCCCTAAAAGCTGTCTGGCGTCCTGGCCCACGCCATCGCTCCATCTTAGGGGGTCTGCCTCGTCTTCTTTTTCTACCATAGATATTGCTCTTATAGACTTTCCGGGTGGGATCATCTTCATCCATACGGATTAAGTGACCCGCCCACCGTAACCTATTGAGCCGGATTTTATCCACAACCGGACGGTCATGGTATCGCTCATAGATTTCGTCATTGTGTAGGCTACGGAATCGTCCATCCTCATGTAGGGGGCCAAAAATTCTTCGAAGGATTCTTCTCTCGAACGCGGCCAAGAGTTCGCAATTTTTCTTGCTAAGAACCCAAGTTTCCGAGGAATACATGAGGACTGGCAAGATCATAGTCTTGTACAGTAAGAGCTTTGACCCTATGGTGAGACGTTTCGAGCGGAACAGTCTTTGTAAGCTGAAATAGGCTCTGTTGGCTGACAACAACCGTGCGCGGATTTCATCATCGTAGTTGTTATCGGTTGTGATTTTCGACCCTAGATAGGAGAAATTGTCAACGGTCTCAAAGTTGTATTCTCCTATCCTTATTCTTCATCGTGTTTGTGTTTGCCCAGTGCGGTTTGATGTTGTTGGTTGATTCGTCTTCGGTGCTGACATTGCCACCATATATTTTGTCTTGCCTTCATTGATGTGCAGCCCAAGATATCGCCCCAATGGCCGCCCACTCGATCTGGATGAAGGCAGTTTGTACGTCTCGGGTGGTTCTTCCCATGATGTCGATATCGTCAGCATAGGCCAGTAGTTGGGTGGACTTGAAGAGGATCGTACCTCTTGCATTCACCTCAGCATCACGGATCACTTTCTCGAGGGCCAGGTTAAAGAGGACGCATGATAGCTCATCCCCTTGTCGTAGACCGTTGTTGATGTCGAATGGTCTTGAGAGTGATCCTGCTGCTTTTATCTGGCCTCGCACATTGGTCAGGGTCCGCCTAGTCAGTCTTATTAATTTCGTCGGGGTACCGAATTCTCTCATGGCCGTGTACAGTTTTACCCTGGCTATGCTATCATAGGCGGCTTTAAAGTCGATGAACAGATGGTGCAATTGTTGTCCATATTCCAACAGTTTTTCCATCGCCTGCCGCAGAGAGAAAATCTGATCTGTTGCTGATTTGCCTGGAGTGAAGCCTCTTTGGTATGGGCCAATGATGTTCTGGGCGTATGGGGTTATCCGGCCTAGCAAGATAGTGGAGAATATCTTATAGATGGTACTCAGCAACGTGATACCTCTATAATTGCTGCACTGTGTGATATCTCCCTTTTTATGTATGAGACAGATTATGCCTCGCTGCCAATCGTCAGGCATTGATTCGCTGTCCCATACCTTGAGCACAAGTTGATGAACCACTTGGTGTAACTGGTCGCTTCCATATTTAGCCAATTCGGCTGTAATTCCATCGGCTCCTGGCGACTTATGATTTTTTAGCCGATGAATTGCACGGACTGTTTCTCCTAAATTTGGTGGTGGCAGTATTTGTCCGTCGTCTTCAGTTGGCGGGACCTCCAACTCGCCGATGTTCTGGTTGTTCAGTAGCTCATCAAAGTACTCAACCCATCGCTCCAATATGCCCATTCTGTCGGAAATCAGATTTCCCTCTTTGTCTCGGCAGGATGGGCATCGAGGTGTATAAGGCTAATGAAAATGTACCGTCAAATTCAAGTTAATCAAAAGAATGCGGATTTTTAACGAATCGTCTGGCGTCTACATTCAGCGGACATCGTCAGACACTACCGATTAAGAACGCTTAATTTTGGAACAGCGAGTGCTCCTTTCGAAGCGACTCGCACCTTAAAACAATTGGCAATAATGAACAACAATGTTTTCCAAAAGCAGGGAAGTACTTCGCAGATGATTTCTATGTAGACGACTTGATGACTGGGGTCGATACACCTGATAAGGCAATCTCATTATACCGTGAATTGGCTGTGCTCCTTATGATGGGTCGATTCGATTTACGGAAGTGGAATTCGAACCGTAATGAAGTTTTACAGAGATTCCGATAGATACCAGGGGAACCGACTATCCATTGAGTCTTTAGATGGAGGATACAACAAAGATGTTAGGACTGCAATGGCACCCACAACAAGATATTTTGATGTTCAAGACGATGAAAATTCAATCGGAAGAAAGAGCTACCAAGAGGACAGTATTTATTTATTTATGGCGACAATGTTTGACCCTCTGGGATGGCTTCAACCAATCATAATACGGGGCAACATTTTTATGCAGCCACTATGGTTACACAAATTGGAGTGGGATGACCCTTTGCCTGATGATTTGGGCAACGAATGGTTGAGCTATCTATCCGAGACACCCGCAACGGAAACCATAAAGGTACCACGATGGGTCTGCACAACCTATCGGGATCAGTTCCAGCTCCATGGATTTTGTGACGCTTCCAGACAAGCAGTAGCGGCAGTAATCTATATTATATTCAAACCACTCCGCGTCTCGAATTGGCTACGCCTCGCTGTTAGTGAAGCTAATGGAACAATAAAGATCATCCTATCACAACAGCGTTGATATCCTGACATATTATTGGACTGACTCATTGTGAAATTATGCCTCTTGCCTGTTGAAACAGAACCTCTAGATTACGGTCAGCCATGTGGTAACCAACAAGCGAGCAATGCGAAAAGTGGTGGAGAAGATTCTGTCACGAGAAAACGACATATAACGAGTACCGCTTTGGGGATTATTTCAAGGCCAGCTTTAATGTTAAGTCTATTGACAGTCTGCATGATTTCACTATCAACAACCGAAGCTTCAGCAAACATAACCCAACTATCAAGTGATATTTATATTGAGCAATTATAGGTCAAGCTGTTATGAATAAGGGTTTTTCGCAATTCAATCTACGAAGCCCTTCCCATACAACGACGGCGAGGAAGACAAGGAACGAACTACCAAAGGAAACCAGAATATGCTGGAATTATACACCAAAAGGGGCACGGTGAACGAAGAGATACAACGCAAAGCTCTGAATCAGCACCTACAATCGCTAACAGATGAGATATACCGTGAAATCCAATCTATTCAATTTCTTCAAACCCGACTACGACGAGGACTATTAGGAAATGTCCTAACTAAATTTGTTGGAGTTAACGACGAAGTGTATCATGAAGTCTATCATGAAATGCCCAGCCGTTGAGAACCAAGGAAAGTTGATGTTGAAAGCAACGAAAACCCTAGATAGCATGAAGCAGCCTATTGCAGATCAACTGTCGCACTTTCACTCCCAGTTAAAGGATAGCCTCGTGAAAATCGATAACTTCAATCATTGGCGTATTTATGTAGATTATGTAGTTTTTTAAGCACTTATCAAAATGCAAGATTTTATCTAGAAGAGGTTTAAGGCAAATACAATTGCTTACGGAAAATAATACTAGACCAAAACAACCTATGGAATGCGTGCAACTCACCGATATGGTTGATGTTCTGAAGAAACCCGAGTTTTCATTATCCATGGCGCTAAAGGTTTTCCACCAGCCCACGCGGACAGCCCAAATCAAACACTTAATAGACGCCACGATTATCCAAGGACATTTCTTAATTTATAGTACTGACCAATAAGATTTGATTAAACCCAGTCCAGGACCACAATATGTCTCCAAAAATTCGGTCATTATTAGCAGATTTCATGAGGGAATTCTTGCGGTAAATTACGACTCTCAAAAATATTTTGAGATTCCCAACGAGGATTTCAGAACTAGCCTACTTGTAAAGGAAAAAACGTACATGGTCTAGTTACGAGCGCTATATGATATATTTTCACATCCGAACTGTTTAATTACGGAAGCATATAACAGCCACGTAGGAGCAAGGTTTCCAACTCAACCATTCTCTCTACAATCGATAATGTGGAAAAAACTATATCAACCGAACTACTGGTTATATGTCACTCCGTCTTCAATCATAGCGCATGCGGTATGCAGTGGGACCAGATCTGAGATCCTGCTAAACGGCGCAGGAATTGTTCAACTGACACCAGACTGCTCTTTATCTACGTCAGAAGTTCTACTGATGGCAGAGAATACCAAAATCACGTTAACGCTAAGAGTCTATTTTAAGCCGGTCATGGCAAACTTAAGTGTGTCATCTACGACATTATCCCAATGCTAAATGGGTCCTTATTACTTCAAGGATCGGACTCATTCTCGTACTTATTCCATGAAGCTTACGACAATCAAGAGGATCTTGCCGAATGGAAGCCGCTACGTCGTCATATTACATCAGCGTCTATAGCAATTATAATTACTCTTAATCTATTAGGTAGTGTTCTCATTTGTTATATTAGAAACAAAACAATTATGCATGATAATAGTAACCAATCACGATGGTACACGCCAGAAATTCCCTCCTAAAAGCTCCTTAAAACATTCCCTCTTACTCCGCTGGATGGCTAACTTGAGGTTCTTGCGAGCTTCCCTATAGGCATGCCCCTTTTGCCCTTCTAGTGGAGAATGAGCATCGCGTGGGCACCGACGCGTCAGATGCTTTAGAGATGCTGCTTTGCTAGGCAAGTCTAGCAACACCTCCACGAATATTTGCTCATCCATCGCTTTGGCAGACCATCCTGGTGTCCTTCTGGATTTCGGCTCCGGGGTACGGGTCTCCTGCCTTGTGGCTCCGTCCTTAACTCATAGGTGATTGCCTAGTGGTCGCTGTACGTGAAGTCCTCGATAACTTCCCAGAACATTGAAGTATACTGTACTACAAGCTATCGCAATAGTATTACCGTGCACTGTAAGCTATCAAATCATAAACATTCATTCCAACCCGCGTCATCATCAAAACAATGAATTATGTAATCGAGTAAACCAAGCTTTACAAGATATCATTCCAAGGTACTTGAACTCGATACGACCTAGAAATATATATTCTAAACAAGTCGGGAAACCGGAAGCTGGACGCTTCAGGTACGAAAGGTTTTGTGTATTTCTTTGTACGTAGCACGTAATATATGCATATATTATCTGAGAATATCCACTTTCGGATGACATTGACATTCATAGTCTTGATTTTACAAGGAAGTGACAACTTTGACGTATTATAATTTTGTTAGTAATAGTGGTATTTCGACCAAACTTGGTGAGATCGTGCTCTATATTATACCCTACATTATTACGAAATTTCATGTTGCTAACATGAACTTAAGGGGGGTTTTGCAGCCAATTACTAAAAATTATGGTAATATACTATTATTAACTTTATTTGTGCAGATATCAGTATGGAAGGTATTTCGGAGCCCAGGCACCATATAGTGGCAGCCTCCTGATTTTTTTCAGATTTTTCGATTGGGTAGTTTCTGAGAATGGCCCCCTTAAAGGAATGGTCACTTTCAACCCCCCGCACTCCCAACCTTTCTAACAAATGTCAAAACTAAGACCGGCTTCGAAAAGTACTAAATGAGACCTTTAATTTGATACCCCACATGAGTATATTTGATGAAAAAAAAATTTACACCCCCCTTTTGCATGTATGGGGACCCCCCCTTAAATCCAACGTAAAAGGATGTAACTCACTGTATGCGTGAGCGTTCACAGTTCCCACCTCTCTACCAAATTTGGTGTCAATCGCTATAACCGTTTCCGAGAAAAATGCGTGTGACGGACAGACAGACAGACAGACAGACAGACGGACAGACAGACAGACAGACAGACAGACAGACAGACAGACAGACAGACGGTAAACCGATTTTAATAAGGTTTTGTGTTTACACAAAACCTTAAAAACGCCAGTGTGAATAAATCACATGCATTGCATTTCTTGCATGCATTTCTAGCTCGAACAAAATGTATACATATGGATATGAGTAATGCATATGCACACGGAATGAAATGTGATATTTGAGGGCACGCGCCTCATGAGAATTAATAGTAAGTGCAGTGTTCGAAGTAATTTGGTGTTGAATTACTTTCGAACCAATTAGGTCAAATGTTGTTGTTGGTAGATTTAGAGTTATTTTAGGTTTAAGAAATTGTATAAAAGAAAATGAAAAGAAGAAGTAAATGTTCTTATTGATTCTGACTTTATGCGGTTTATTTCTGCATGCGTATCCTCGCGGCATAAGTAAAAGATCATAAGTTCCAAAAGTAGCAACCACGGCAAGTGTTCAGGGATGAACATATTGCCATCTTATCTGCGGTCCCACTGCTTCGCTAGGTAAGGAATTTTGATTCCTTGTGTTCCCTTCTGACTGTTTGAATTCTTACGCTAGCTCCTTGCCGTCATCTGAGGATAACTCAGATGGCTCCGTCAACAGCTTTACTACCCTGCTAACTTTTATTATTACAACATGTCACGTGCTAACGCGGGGCTGACAAAACTCAGATCTACAATTGAGCCAGTTCCCCCTTTCCGATAAATGTTTATATCGCCTTAGTTGGCCAGAACCACATCCAACTGGGCGAATGCTTCTAATAAGTACCGCCCTCTTGCGTTAGTCTCTTTTCTGCCCCAATCGATAGACCACGCATTAAAGTCACCGACTATCACTTTTGGACTTCGTCCCCTTGCGTCGTGAACAAGATCGTCTAACAGGTCTTCAAAATTAGGCAGTGTGAGGCTTGGTGGGGCGTAACAGCTATATACGAATATACCGCTTATTTTTGCCCACACGAAGCCTCTAGCCGCCTGATCCATGCTATATTTTATGGCTTGACGATCTCACGCCCATATTGCCGCTCCACCAGTCGAATCAGTGACCCATACACCACCGCCAAGATTTCTGTACGGTTCACTAATGATAGCAATCCCCATCGTGGATTCGTAAGTGGTCTGCGCAAGCAAATCTTGTGCGACCCTGCAATGATTAAGGTTTATTTGGATTAACCTTCCAAGCTTGTGCATGACTTCGCGAAGTGTCCAAACATTAGGCATTTGAAGCACCTTTTTAAAGAGATCTGTTCCCTTAGTCGGCAAACAGCCCATCCAATCCGAAACTTCCCCACGGCCAACAACTTCTGCGTTGACTCCACTGGCAGTCGCATTCTGGCCGTTTGAGTACCGTCATAAGATTTTCTTAGGCTCACGATAGATTCTTCCCTGAATTCCTCCAACTTGAATTGTCATTTCAAGGCAGTGCAGATCTCTTCTTTGGATGTTACCTCATCGAGATCCTTCCACTGCATATAGGCCTCATGTTTTTGGGAACGAACTGCGACATTCTCCCCAAGTGAGTTTATAACTTGGTTACGAAAGCCGTCGGTTTTTCCCACGCTGGATTTTTCCAACTCAAACATGAGATCCCTTTCTGAGTCCTCCGGATTTTGCTGACATTTCCGCCTAGGTCTTTTAGCTCGGGGTCAGATTTCACTTTCTTCAGTATCTCCGCATATGTTACATATCCTCTGCTGGAGATTACAATTGCCTCCGGACGAATTCGCAACTTTGGTTTCTTATTTCCTTTTTTATTCACGACCCTAGTCCAACTATCGTTCTTATTTTCTTTCGGTTTCGGTTCACTAACCGACTTTCCCACTTTTGGTACTTTTGGCCCTTCTGAACTGTTACTTCCGTTTGTTGGACCGATCAAGACCCTTTTTTAAGGTTTTGTGTGAAACAATGGTAGTACGATTAGGCGTCACTTGGGTCGCTTGTGATACTGTAGGCACAGCGGGGTTCGGCGTATTCTTATTATTCTTTTCCTCCATCTGTGATATATTATAGAGTCCTCTAATAGCCCTCACCACATTCTTTTTGGCTTGGTGCACGTTGTGCTTGTCCTTGATGAACTCGGACAGCTCAATTACTTTTTCACCAACCTGGGTGAAGGGTAATTCCTCCGGATCGGGGCTCTGCTCCCTTGCCTGTTCTTTATCCTTCGTCTTCTTTGGCATTGGTGGAGATTTCAAAGTTGATGAGCTTCTTTTGAATGAATCTCTTCCTCGTTCCTGGAGCACCTCCTGCTGTCGAGCATCTTGAACATCTGCGGTGGGTGTCGCCACGGTTTTTGTTGTCCAAAAAGCTGCCTTTAGGTAATCTTTGTTTGCTCTTGTTATTGGTGTTCTCAGTAAGGTCGTACTTCGCTTGAACACTTCCTTCTCCAGATCCAAATCACTTGTAGCATTATATGCCAAGGTGGCCAAGTTGTCCACCACCGAGGCACTGCAGTCGGGGGATATCGACGACCGTAAGCCTGCTTGCTCACTCCCAAAAGCCGCCGCTACTGGGGTTCCGAGACCCTGCACCGTAAGTTTCCTCCTTCTCTCGTCTTCCATGGTGGTTTTATGTTCTGGGTATCCTTCCCATAGCCATTTTGCTCCACGCACCAGAGATGAGCAAACACGAGCCTATGCACAGTCAGAAAAGAAAAGTGCATGAACACATATTTACCCATCAATAGATATGCCCCAATCCGCCAGCTGGGGTCGCGCCTGATCTCCTCACAGGCCGTCAGTCCGCTGTCCGTTTGTCTGTCTTTTTTTTTTGTAAGGAGGTGTAAATCTTCAAAAGACTCTGGCCTGGGCACGCCAGGGTGTGGGATTTTTACCCACTAAAACCACCCCCGACTCTCCCCAACCCCGTGGAATCTTTAGGTATTTCATAACGGGGTGGGGTTAGCTAACTTTAGCTAGGTCTCCGTCCGTCTTCCCGCGGGGTTCGTAACCGCGCCTTCCTCACTTCTTCTGCTTTTCGCAGTTTCTCCTGGATTACTGCGATCATGGAATTGATCGCATCCCAGTCTTCCTGGCAAGCTACCATTCTCCGGGCAAAATTTTCCGGTGATAGCACTTCACCTAGAGTTTCTTCAAGGTTCCTTCTTTCTTCCACGAACCTAGGACATTGGAAGAATACGTGCGCTGGGTCCTCTGGGACCCCGTCGCAGTTTGGACAATTAGGTGAGGTGTCCAAATTAAACCTGTACAGGTATTGACGGTATCTTCCACAGCCGGTGAAAAACTGGGTGAGATTATAATTGATTTCGCCATACTTTCTCTCCAGCCACTCCCTGATGAAAGGGATTAACCTGTAAGTCCAACGACCCTTTTCTGACTGATCTGTTGCCATCTGCTTATGGATCTCCCCCTTTCGGCTTTTTTGACCTCAGATAAGGGAGAGATGGTTGCCAGGATGTCAATTGGCATCATTCCTGAGATGACGAACGCTGCATCGTCTGAGACGGTCCTGAAGGCAGAACACACTCTGAAGGCTGTTCTTCTGTAAACCGTACTCAGTTTATATGCATTGCCTAAAACCTGCAGCGCGTTTCCCAAACTGGGAATGCATACAGCATTCTAGAACTCACCACCCTGGCTATGAACAGCCTGCAAGTATACCGCGGTCCTCCTACATTCGGCATCATCCTTGCCAGAACCGTACTCGTGGTGCATGCTTTTTTACAAGTATGCTCTCTGTGCTGCTTAAAATTGAGTTTTCCGTCTATCATCACCCGCAAGTATCTAATGGCTGGCTTGGAACTGATGATACGATTCCCGATTCTGATGCAGGCGTAATTTCTTTTGCGGCGCTTAGTGATGAGGACCGCTTGTGTCTTTTCCTCCACGAGTGCCAGTCTAGTCAAGCCTTAACAAAACTTATTGCTTCGCTTGAGGACAACTCAACACCCTCGAGATGCTTTGCGACCACAACCAGTGCTATGTAATCGGCGTAACCCACCACCGTGGCCTCCTCCGGAACCGGAAGGTTGAGCACATCATTATACATGATGTTCCACAGTAGTGAGCCCAGTACAGAGCCCTGTGGGACACCCGCGGAGACAACGTACTCCTTGGGTCCATCATCTTTTGTTGTTTTTTTTGTGCGTACACGGAGGTGGAAAATCTTAGAAAGACACGTCCGCCGCAGCTCCGCCGCCCGAACGGCGGAACCACAGCGGGCGCGTGTGGGATTCACACCTACTAAAAACCACCCCCGCGGGACCACCATTGAGGTATTACTTCGCGGGGTAGGTTTGCTCTTAGGCACTCATCCTTCTCCTATTTTCGGCTTTCCTCCTTCTTTGTTCCTTCTGCAACTCCTCCTGCATTTGGATGATTGCGGAGCCAACCGCAAGCCACTTCTCCTCGGACTCCAACATCTCAGTAACCAAGATCTCCGGGGTCCCGCTCCTGCCCAGCACCTGGTTTAAGCTCCTTCTCTCCATCGCAAATCGTGGGCAGTGAAACATCACATGCTCTGGATCCTCCGGTATGCCATCGCATCTGGGACAGTTCGGAAAATCATCCAACCCAAAGCGGTGCAGATACTGCCTGTAGCAACCACCGTGTCCCGTGAGGAACTGGGTAATGTGGTAGTTGGTATCCCCTTGTTTTCGCTCAAGCCACACCCTAATGTTGGGAATGAGCCTGTGCGTTCACCGACCTTTCGCAGACTCGTCCCATCTGCGTTGCCAGAGATCAAGCGACTCTGACCTTGCCGCATTTCTACGCTGTGCATGCCCCTCCATATGTCTTGCATTGTACAGGACACTCATTTCTTTGGCCAGAATGTCAACCGGGATCATGCCTGCCACCACCAATACTGCCTCATCTGATGTGGTTCTAAAAGCACTCCAAACCCTCAAAGCCATCATCATCATCATCATCATCATCAACGGCGCAACAACCGGTATCCGGTCTAGGCCTGCCTTAATAAGGAACTCCAGACATCCCGGTTTTGCGCCGAGGTCCACCAATTCGCCATCCGCCGGTAAACCGAGTTCACCTGCTTCCGTCTCTGAGAGTTTGCAAGCGCCTCTGCCCACACAGGCGACGAGTAAAGCAGGATGGAGCGCACCACTCCGGCTAGCACCAACTTCCGGCAATGTTTCGGCCCACCAATATTTGGCAACATTTTTGCAAGTGCCGTGGTGGCACCGGCTGCCTTTTGGCATGCATACTCTAGGTGCTCCCTAAAACTCAATTTGGTGTCAATTATTACCCCCAGGTCTTTGATAGCCGGCTTTGATACGACCGTATGTCCACCGACCTCCACTTTTACAGTATTATTTTTCCTGCGTTTCGTTATCAAGACCGCTTCCGTTTTCGCGTCCGCCAAGGTCAGCCCGGCCTTTTCTAGCCTGGACTTTACCGCTCTCACTGTTTCCGTTGCGTAAACCTCCACATCTTCTGGGTGTTTTGCTGCAACAACCACAGCTAGATCATCAGCAAAGCCGACAATCGTATTCCGCTCTGGGACGGGAAGAGCAAGCACCATTATACATGATATTCCACAACAGGGGACCAAGTACCGATCCCTGTGGTACCCCGGCTGTGACAATGTACTCTTTGGGGCCCTCATCCGTCCCGTACCAGAGAGTCCTCTCTGAGAGGTAGTTTTCCACCAAATTCGCTAAGTATCCGGGGACACCTATGTCAGCCAACGCCCCTTTAATTCTATTCCAGTTGGCCGAGTTGAATGCGTTTTTGACATCCAACGCCACCACGGCACAGCAGCCGCCAGAAATCAGTGCACCTTTTGCCAGGTTTACCACCATGCCAATTGAGTCCACCGTAGAGTGGGCGCGTCGGAAACCAAATTGGCGTTCCGACAAACCATTGCTGGCTTCGGCGATGGGCAGGAGTCTGTTGTAGATGACTCTCTCCATCATCTTCCCCATTGTATCCAATAGGCAGATAGGACGATACGACGCTGGGTTTCCAGGTGGCTTGCCAGGCTTCGGAAGCAACACCAACTTTTGCTTTTTCCACTGGGCAGGGAATATTCCTTCTTTTAGGCACGCCTCGAAGGTGTTGGCGAAAAGTTCGGGCCTAGTCTTCACTGCCAGTTTCAAAGCTCGGTTGGGGATGTCATCCAAACCTGGGGCCTTGTTGTCACCGAACCTACCACATATTTCCCGCAGCTCCTCCACAGTTACAGGCGGTGTTATGCCGTCATTTGGCTGGACAAAAATTTGACTTCCCCTATTTTCGTGGTGAGAGAACAGAGTGGTAACAATGTGTTTCAGGAGGCGCGGACAGGTCACCTGGGGTGATTTCCGCAGCCTTTTCATCACCACTCTGTAAGCCTCGCCCAAAAGGTTTATGTCGGCATGGTCGCATAGCTGTTTGAAGCAGTTCTTTTTGCTCCTCCGAATGGCTTCCTTTAGGCAGCCACGCAATTGGTTGTGTGCCTCCTCTCGACCGTCGCCACCGGGTTTTCCCCTGAGCCTCTGGCAAAGCCTCCTTGTCCGAAAACATGCGGCTCGCAAACTTGCGATTTCATTGTTCCACCAGTAGTTGGGTTGCCTACTGGGGAGCAATCGCCTTCTGGGCATAGTAGCATCGCATGCTTCCGTCACCCATCGAGTGATCTGGGTGGCTTTCTCTCCAGCCGTACCATTCAGGGATATGTCGGATTTGAGCACCGCGGAAAACGTGTCCCCCTCGAACGCTTTCACTGTCCAGCCAAGTATACCATCCGGCATTTTGCGAAAACTCTTTTTCGAGCTCGATCCGCCCTTGATCTCTATGCAGATTGCCTGGTGGTCGCTGTGAGTGGCTAAAGTGGCATTCACGTATGTCAGGTCCACTATAGACCCCAGGCCCCTTCCCCGGAAAGTGTACGAAGACCCAACATTCGCCAGTACCACGTCCAGCTCCGCGAATGCTTCGAGGAGAACACGTCCCCTGACATTAGTTATCCGGCTGCCCCATTCAAGAGCCCACGCATTGAAATCGCCTCCTATTATGTGCATCCTCTTGCATCCAAAACACGTCCTCTTGCATCCAAAACAAGAGCAGCAAGCATCCGCTCATACTCGACGAGTGTAGCGCTTGGTGGAGCATAGCAGCTGTAGATGTGGATGCCCTTCACCTTCGCTCTGATGAAGCCCTCCTCCGGGTGCTCCATTATTCCCTGGAAGGCTTGTTCTCTGATGATGGCGGTTTGTGTTCCCCCATAGGCTTTCCTTAGCGTTTTCACCACTGACTCTTGTAGTCTGGCAAGATCGAACTGTTTCTCCAACGCTTCGCGAACCTCCTCCTTCGTCGTGATTTCATCTATATCTTTGCAGATTATAGTGATCTCCGGCCTGCTAGCTCTTATGTCGGCTTCCAGCTCTAAAGTCTTTCCGATTTGGCTCAAGAATTTGTCCGCGGTTACATCCTTGAATTTCTTAAGCTCCAACATAAGATCTCCCTTCTGGGACCGTCTAATGCGGCTGACATTGTGTCCCAAATTGGTGAGTTCGGGGTCTGCCTTCACTTTCCTGAGTATGTCGGCGTATGACCCTTCGCCTCGTTTGGAAATGAAAATCACCTCCGGTCTAATCTTCCTCCGATAATTTCTTTTCCGCGGTTCTACCTTCCTCCAAGCTTCCGCATCCGCCTTTGAAGGATCGATCCCTTTTCCCGAGGTAGCCACTGCAGTATTTTCCCTGGTAGCTTCAGACGTACTTTTCATGAACTCCGCCTTTTTGGGAGTTGAGTCCTTTTTTCTTTTCGTGGTTTGCTGGCCTGTTGAGTCATTCAACTTCTCGCGCAGCCTCTTCCCCGGTTTCTCCCCTTTTGTGTTTTGAACCGGCGTTACTTGAGTTGCCTGGTTCACTTTTCCAATCGGCGACTTCCCTACTCGTTCATCCTGGGCCTTGCCGTACGTCATGGCCCTTATATTTTGGTGAATGTTCTTGCGCTCCTTTATAAACTCACACAGCTCCATGATCTTTTTACCGAGGGCAGTAAAGGCAGCTCCAGACTGATCATTGCCCAAAACATCGCTCGGGTGAATCGGCGTCAGTGATTGTTCCTCATCGAAGACTCCCGCTATACGCTTCCCACTGGGGGTAGCGATCGTGGGGGCTTGTGCCCGTGTGGGAGGAGATCTGCGAAAAATCGAGCTCCCTCTGAACGGATCCATCACTGGAGCCAGTTCAAGTTCCTCCCGTACGCTTGTAACATTAGATGCCACAGTAGCCAAGGTTCCCACTACTGAGGCACTGCGGTCGTTGGATATCGACGGCCGGGAGCCCGCTTGCTGGGTCCATCATCTGTATTATACCACAATGTTCACTCATGCAAATAGATAGCTACTATAATAGCGGCGAGGTAGGTGGGAAGACCAATCGTCGCCAGAGACTTTCTTATAAGGTTCCAATTGGCCGAGTTGAATGCATTCCTCACATCTGGGGTCACCACCACACAATATTTGCTGGTACAACCCCTTCCGTGAATTGCATTTTCGGCCAAACTAGTAACCATTTCGATGACATCAATGGTCGATCTGGCTTTACGAAACCCATACTGCCTATCTGAAAGTCCCCTTGGCTCTCGAAAACTGGGAGTGGTCTGTTATAAATAACCCGCTCCAACATTTTCCCCATAGTGTCTAGAAGACATGTGGGTCTATAGGAGGATGGTTCCCCTGGTGGTTTGCCAGTCTTACGCAGCAGCACTAACTTCTGCCGCTTCCACGGTGCTGAAAAGATACCCTCGGACATGCACGTTTCGAACAGCTCCGCGAACATATCCGGCCTACATTTGACGGCAAGTTTGAGCGCCTTATTGGGTATGCCGTCCAGCCCCGGGGCTTGCCTATAGGCATGCTCGTTTTGCCCTTGATCGATCCTACCTATTGCCCTCTGAGCCGTTCGTCTGGCCCTGTGGCAAATCGATCGAAGACTGGCAAGTTCACTATTCCACCAATAATTGGGTCTTCTAGTGGGGAATGAACATCTCCTAGGCATCGACACGTCGCATGCCTTGGATATGCTTTGTGTAACATGGAGAGCTCTATCCGTGGAGGTGCCTGCTCTGCTAGGCAGGTCTAGCCACACTTCCATGAATGTTTGCTCATCCACCACTTTTGCAGACCATCCTCGTGTTCTTTTGGATTTCGGCTTCCTGGGTGCGGGTATCCTGCCTTGTGGTTCCATCCTTAGTTCAAAGGTGATAGCCTGGTGGTGGTACGTGAAGTCCTCGCTAACTTTCCAGGACACGTCACGTACCAGCGCAGGGCTGAAAAAAGTCAGATCCACAATTGAATCAGTTTCCACTTTCTGATAAATGTTTACATCGCCTTTGTTGGCCAGAACTACATCTAACTGGGCAGATGCTTCTAGCACCGCCCCCTTGCGTTAGTCTCTTTTCTGCCCCACTCGATAGACCACGCTTTAAAGTCACCGGCTATCACCTTCGGACCTCGTCCCCTTGCGTCTAACAGTTCTTCAAATTAAGAAAGTGTGAGGCTCGGTGGAGCGTGGCAGCTGTATAGGAATATACCGCTTTTTTTTGCCCACACGAAGCCTCTAGCCGCCTGACGCATACTATATTGTATGGCTTTACGACCGCACGCCCATATCGCCGCTCCACCAGTCGAATCAGTGACCCATACACCGCCGTAGAGATTTCTGTACGGTTCACTAATGATAGCAATCTCCATCGCGGATTCGTAAGTGGTCTGCGCAAGCAAATTTTGTGCGACCCTGCAATGATTAAGGTTTATTTGTATTAACCTTCGATGCTAGTGCATGCCTTCGTGAAGTGTCCAAACATTACGCATTTGAAGCACTTTTTCAAAGAAATATGTTCCCTTAGCCGGCAAACAACCCATCTAATCCGAACCTTCCCCACTGTCAATCGAATTGTTGCCGTTTGAGTACCGCTATAGGCTTTTCTTAGGCTCACTATAGATCCTTCGCTGAATTCCTCCAACTTGAATTGTTGCTTCAATGCAGTGTAGATCTCTTCCCTGGATGTTACCTCATCGAGATCCTTGCACCGAATATAGATCTCGTGTTTTTGGGAATGAACTGCGACATTCTCCCCAAGTGAGTTCCGTTACGAAACCCGTCAGTTTTCCCTACGCTGGATTTTTTCAGCTCAAACATGAGATCCCCTTTCTGAGTCCTCCGGATTTTGCTGACATTTCCGCCTAGGTCTTTTAGCTCGGGGTCAGATTTCACCTTTTTCAGTATCTCCGCATACGTTAGATGTCCTCTGCTGGAGATTACAATTGTCTCCGGACGAATTCGCATCTTTGGCTTCTTGTCTCTTTTTTTGTTCACGACCTTAGTCCGACCACCGCTCTTATTTTCTTTTGGCTTCGCTTCGCTAGCCGACGTTCTCACTTTGGGCACTTTGGGCCCTTCAGAACTTTTAGTTCCATTTGTGGTTGAGACTCCTTCTTTCTTTTTGGTGCCTGTCGATTCCCCGAAGCTTCGCCCTCCTTGTCTCGCACTCGCTTACCTGATTGAAGATCGATGATCTTGTGCTTCGGTGTCAATTGGGTCGCTTATGACACTGTTGGGGCTGGGATGTTCGGCTTTTCCTTAGGCTTTCTTACTTCTTCCTGGGATCTATTGCAAAGCACCCTGATGGCTCTCACCATGCTCTTATTGGCTTGTTGCACGTTGTGCTTATCCTTGATGAAATCAGATGGCTCAACTATTTTAGCCCCAGGCTGCATAAAAGGTAGTTGTTCTGTGTCAGGGCTGTTTTCTCGGTGAGTCCTGGCCAGAATACTCCTTTTACTAGCTCCTTCGCCTTTTTCAATTACTGAGCTCGCTTGTACTTTCTCTTTTTGTTTTGCCGGCTTTGGTATTGGAGGCGATGTTAAAATTGATGAACTTCTCCTGAATGGATCAATTTGCTGCTGCTGGAGTACCCCTTGATCAAATCCGATGGGTGTCGAAATCGCCCTTTTTTGGCCAGCTATCTCCTTTTAACCCATAATTCTTTGCCTTTGTAATTGATGTTCTTGGCAGAGTTCTGCTTCGTTTGAACACCTCCTTCTCCAAATCTAAAACACTTATAGTATTAGATGCAACGGTGGCCAAGTTGTCCACCACCGAGGCACTGCGGTCGAGGGGTATCGACGGCCGGGAGCCCGCTTGCTCACTCCCAAAAGCCGCCGGTACTGGGCTTCCGAGCCCCTGCACCGTAACTTTACTCCTTCTCAATTCGTCCAAGTTGGTTTTATTTTCTGGGTGTCCTTCCCATAGCCATGTTGGTCCACGCAACAGAGATGAGCAAACACTAGCCCATGCGCAGTCAGAAAAGAAAAGTGCATGAAAACATATTTACACATCAATAGGTGTGGTTCTGAGTGTTGGCCGACCATAAAAGACAATGAACGGCGTCTCGCGGTAATGGAGACGAAGATGCTACGTTGGACTAGTGGCGTCACACGTTTAGATCACATCCGAAACGAGGATATTCGCGATCGTTATGGGGTTGCACCGATCGTGGAAAAGTTGCGAGAGAGGCGTCTTCGATGGTATGGTCACGCAATTCGTGCAAACGAGAATTCACTTGCAAAGATTGGTCTGAACATCGAAGTCGATGGTAAACGACCAAAAGGCAGACCTAAGCAACGGTGGCTTGATACGCTGGATGGGGATTTGAAAGCCTCGAGATTGCACCCAGATCAGGCATTTGATAGAGCCAAATGGCGAAGCCGATCACGACGAGCCGACCCCGCTTGTGAACGGGACAAAGGCTGAAGAAAAAGAAGAATAGGTATGCCCCAATCCGCCAGGTGGGGTCGCGCCTGATGGGAGATCTGGCCACTCCTCACAGGCCATCTGTCCGTGTGTCCGTCTGTCCGCCTGTCCCTCTTGTGTTTTTTATTTTTCTTTTTGTGAGGAGGTGGAAATCTCTGGAAATCAGATTCTCTGGTACGAGCACCTCTCCTAGAGTCTCCTCTAGGTTTTTACTTTCCTCCACAAACCTTGGACAGTGTAAGAATACATGCTCTGGGTCCTTTGGGACTCCATTGCAGTTTGGACAATCGGGTTTGGTATCTAGTTTAAACCAGAACAAGTACTGGCGGTATCCTCCATGCCCCGTGAAAAACTGAGTAAGATTGTAATTAATCTCACCGTGCCGTCTCTCCAACCACTCCTTGATGGCAGGGATGAGCCTGCGTGACCACCGACCCTTTCCCGAGCGCTCCCAGCGCTCTTGCCATCTATTTAGAGATCTCTCCCTTTAGGCGTTCTTCGTCTGCGATAAAGGATTGATAGACTTCATTATATATATTCGTCATCTCTACTGTCAAGATGTCAATGGGCGTCATTCCAGAGATGATGAGTGCTGCATCATCTGAGGCAGTTCTGAATGCCGAGCACACCCTTAGGGCTGTTCTTCTCTAAACTGAACTCCGTTGGTTAGCGTTAAATGCAACCTGCAATATCTTTCGCCAAACTGGAGCTGCATAGAGGAGCACCGAACTCACTACCTTAGCTATAAGCAACCTGGAAGCATGCCGTGATCCTCCCACGTTCGGCATCATCCTTGTCGTGGCCACACTTGCAGTGGACGCTTTCATAAACATGCTGCACGTGTTACTTCCAGCTAAGCTTCCCGTCTATCATCACTCTGAAGTATTTGATGGAAGGCTTAGAAGTGATGATATGATTCCCAATTTGAATGCTTCCAAAATTTCTTTTATGTCGCTTGGTGATGAGGGCCGCTTCCGTTTTTTCCTCCGGAGGTGTGAGACCAGAACTCTCTAGCCAACCCTTAACAGCACTGGTCGCTTCGCATCAATTATAACTCAGCATCTTCGAGGTACTTTGCGACAACAACCAGTGCTTTATCGTCGGCGTAACCCACCATCGTGGCTTCCTCTGGAAGGGGAAGATTAAGTACATCGTTGTACACACTCAATGTACTCCTGGGGTCGTCATCAGTGTCATACCAAAGCATCCGTTCTTGTAAATAATTGTTGACAATAGCTGCTGTTGACAATACCAATCTTCGCCAGAGATTTCCGTATTAGGTTCCAATTGGCCGAATTAAATGCATTTCTCACATCCAGGGTCACTACTATGCAATCTTTGCTAGTACTGCCCTTTCCGTGGATTGCATCTTCGGCCAAGCCAGTAACCATTTTGATTTCATCAATGGTTGATCTGGCTTTAAGGAGCCCCTATTGCCGATCTGAGAGACCTCCCTGGTTCTCAACAACCGGGAGTCATCTATTATAAATTACTCGCTCTAGCATTTTGCCCACAGTGTCCAAAAGGCAAATAGGTCTGAAGGAGGTTGGCTTACCTGTAGGTTTGCCAGCCTTAGGCCGTAGCACCAACTTCTGTCGTTTCCATGATGCAAGAAATATCCCCTCGGATATGCACGCTTCGAATAACTCATCGAACATGTCCGGTCTGGATTTCACGGCGAGTTTAATTGCCTTATCCGGCACGCCGTCCAGACCAGGGGCTTTGTTATCTCCTATCCTAGCGCAGACTTCCAGCAGCTCGTCACTGGTGACTGGCGGTATTACCGTGTCGTTCAGAGGTCGCTAGAAGCTGTCTATGCCCTCCTCTTGCTGGGGGAATAATCCCTGGATAATTTTTAACAAAAATGAAGGACAAGTGATCTGCCTAGATGATCGGCCTCTGAATCGCCCCATCACGATTCTGTAGGCACTCCCCCACGGGTTTACGTCAGCTTCTGAACAAAGCTCCTTAGACCATTCCCTCTTGCTCCGTTGAATGGTGAGCTTGACGGTTTTGCGGGCTTCCTTATAGGCGCGCTCTTCTGCCCTTAGTCGATTCTGCCTACCGCGCTTTGAGCCGCTCTTCTGGCTCGGTGACAGGCTGATCGAAGGCTGGCCAATTCAGCATTCCACCAGTAGTTTGGTCTTCTACGGCGTGAACGCGTCACACGCTTTGGCGATGCATTAGGCCACATGGATAGCTCGTTCCATCGAGGGACCTGCTTTATTTGGTTGGTCTAACCACACCTCCATGAAGGTCTGCTCATCCAGAGCTTTAGCGGACCAGCCTTACATTTTTCTCGGTTTCGGGCATGATGGTCTTCTGCGTGGCGGCCCCACCTATCTTTTGTTTTTTTTTTTTTGGGAGTAGGGTAGGTGAATGCGTTTATGCACAGAGTGGTGGACTCCCGCAACAGCGCAACAACGCTGGTGGACTACCAACTAAACACCTCCCTGTCTCTGAGAACTAACCTGGAACCATTTGACACATTACTTCGGGCTAGCCCTCCCGCTCTCCCGACTTTGGGAGCCTTCAAGTCAGGGAATTCCTTTCACCAACGAGAGGGGAGGGGAGGAAGGGTGTTGTTGTTAGTTCCAAGAACCCCTTACCGTCCGATCCCTCCGCCGGTTGAGTTCAAGCTTCTTCGTAATAAGAAGAGCCCGAACATAATGCGCAATACGATTCCAGCTGCCAGCGCTCTTCAGCATCTCTCTGACAACGTTGTCTGGAGAGAGCTCCCCTGCGTCTGCATAAAGCTGCTGGCGGAGGTCGTTCCACCTCTCGCAAGAGAAAAAGGTATGTTCAGCGTCATCTGCCACTCTATTGCAGAACACACAATCAGGAGATCGCGCCTTCCCAATCCTGTGCAGCTAAGACTGAAAACCTCCATACCCACTTAGAAGTTGGGTAAGGAAGTAATCAATCTCACCGTGCTTTCTGTTCAACCACGGGTCTAATTTGTCGAAGGGTCGCGCAGTCCACTTTCCCCTTGGCTCATTTTGCCAAGAAAGTTGCCACTCGCTGAGGGTGCGTTGACGTTCTTCACAGGCAACCACTTCTCTTAAGTTTTCGCCCTTACGGCGATAGATAGCTTTGCGCTCCTTGACAAGGAGGACAACGGGGATCACTCCCGCAATAACCATCACAGCCGGTTCGGAGACAGTGTGATAAGCAGACGCCACTCGCAAAGCTTCCCGCCTCTGCACTTGAGCGAGGCGTTTACGATGCACCTCCTTGTGAAGGGCATCAGCCCATACCTCAGCACCATAGAAAACAACGGACTGCGTTGCTCCCATGAGGAGACGTCTCTTAGTTGATGTAAGGCCCCCGACATTCGCCATTAGCCGATTCAAGGCCGCAACTCCAGCTGCAGCTCTGTCCGCTGCTGCTTTGATTTGCTCGAAGAAGCTCATCTTCGAGTCGAGCATTAAACCAAGGTATTTAATCGCTGGTTTTGACTCTATAGTCAACTCGCCGATCGATATGGGACGCAAGGTCAGGATTCTCCTTCTGGTCAGGATGACTGCTTTGGTTTTCCCAGCGCAAGGTTGAAACCGTGAGCAGTCATCCATCCGCTTACCCGTCGCATTAATATGCCAAGTCTGCTTTGCGCCTGTTCAATAGTGCGTCCGGCAATAAGTGTCGCAACGTCGTCTGTATAACCGACCAGGCGCGACTCTTCGGGTATATCGAGTCTTAGCAGACTATCGTAGGAACCGTTCCAGAGGTCCGCGCTAGGATGGATCCCTGTGCTACTCCCGACGTGATTTCCATCCTCCTCTGGCCCTCTAGCGGCTCATAGAGCAGGGAGCGGTCTTTCAGATAATCCCTCAATATCCGCAAGAGATAGCTTGGCACGTGAAAGGAGTTCTCTAGTGTGCCTAGCATATCTGTCCATCTTACGGAATTGAGGACATTTCTGACATCAAGCGTTATGAGGAGCACTATCCGTCGAGATCGGCGGCTGTGTGCCTCGGCTCGATTAAACGCATCTACGACCTCCATAAGAGCATCGACTGTAGATTTCCCTGTTCTAAACCCGAACTGCATTGCGAATAAGTCCCCGGCAGCACGAATCGCTTCAGCGAGTATACCCCTGATGAGCTTCTCGAGCACTTTTGCGGCCGTATCAAGCATACACAGCGGTCGGTATGCAGACGGGAGCTCCGGGTCTCCTTTACCCTTACTGATCAACGCTAGTCTGGCCACTTTCCAACGACAAGGAAAATTCCCTCCTTCAAGCACGCGTTGAACACTTCAAGCAGCAATTCTGGCCGTTGGCGGAACACCAGTTTGTAAACTTCCGCCGGGATGCCATCAGGACCCAGCGCCTTCCTCTTTTTCATAGTGAGAACCGCTTCTTCGAGCTCTCTCATTGTGAAAAGGGGGCAATCCACGACGCTTTCCGCGCTATTCACATCAACCCGTACAGGGTGTCTGGGTAACAATGCCCGCACAATGCGGTCCATCTGGTCATTATGCAGGGCTTCCGCACGCCCCGATTTTCCGAGTGACAAGCCAAGTCCCCACGGGTCCTCCTTCACCTCATTAACAAGACTCTGCCAGCCGCGAGCTTTGCTTTTATTTATAGCGCTGCGGAGTCTCCTTTTTGCTGATCTATATTGTGCCTTTATGGCACATGCCTCCTCGTTGGCGTACAAACGTTGTGCCAAACGGCGGAGCTTATGACACTCCTTCCGTAGGTCGGCAATTTCTGCCGTCCACCAGTACATAGAAGTCTTGTCGCGGGGGAACGTGGTGTTGGTACTCGTCGGCAAGTAGTATCAAACACCTCGAACGCAATGTAGTGATGATCACTTGCCGAGAAGTCTTCTAGGACTCGCCACCCGTCCACCGACGATGCCAGAGATTCCGACGCGAAAGTGATGTCAGGACTGCTTCCTTCACAACTTGGGCGCCGAAACGTTGGCGTGGATCCGATATTTAAAACTACGAGCCCGGTTCCCGCCGCCATTTCCAGAATCCGTTTCCCTGTAGAGTCTGACTGAGGCATGCCCCATTCAAGAGCCCTAGCATTAAAATCACCGCCAACCAGGATTCGTCCCTCCGTGCTCAAAACGGCGTCCTCCAGAGCATCAAGCCGGCGCCAAAAGTCCGTCATCGTCTCATTCGGCATCAGGTGAACACTAAAAAACGTTATCCCTAAATACCGGATCCAGACAAACCCGTCCCTCCAGCCTTCGGCAAGAATACGAAGTCGAACGTTGTCCCGAACCCAGATGGCAGCAGTGGCCGATAAGTCGAGATACCATGAGGATGGGTCCTTGTTTCGGTATTGCTCGCTAATCAGCACTAGATCAGCATTTACTTCTGTAGCGAACTGTGGTAGCAACTGGTGAGCGGTTGCACTTCCGTGCATTTTAATTTGCAAAATGCGGATCATGGCGTTCGCACCCTAGCCCTCTCCAATTCCGCCCTGAAGATCGGACACCGTCCCGAGCCCGCAGTGTGTGCGACGCTTTCGCCAGACGCGCCACGATCCCTGCAGAGAACACAACTCTTGCTTTCCTTGCAAGTCTTCGCTTGATGACCCACTTGGCCGCATCTCCGGCATGCTGTCCTCCTGTCCGGACCCTTGCAAGCTGCTGACGTGTGTCCATAGTCGAGACACATGTAGCACTTGGTTGGGACTATCCGCATTCGTACCCTGCATACTACCCATCCGATTTTGATTCTCCCGCTGTTAAGGAGTTTCCTCGCATATTTCTCGGGGACTTCCACCACGGCGAGTTTTTGGTCTCGAGCATTTACAGAGGTCATACCTACCCGGGCATTGGTTACCTCTGGGCATTCACGCTTTAGCGCCTCCTCTACTTCGACCTTTTCTGTGAGGCAGTCAAGATCCGGTATCTCTAGAGAGTACATAGGTTCTAGCCTGGAAACAAGAGCCTTCTCCGCCAATAGCCCCTTGACCGCTTCGCAGAACGTTCTCTTGTTGGTCGTCTTTGGGCCCAGTTCGACGAGAACTCCACCACTCCTCGTTTTCCGTACCGAAGACACCTCTGCTCCGTTCTCTTCGGGTTTCATCCTGGAGCGGATTTCACTAAGGACTTCCGCAAATGTCTTGCCTTCCGTCGGCTTAATGAGCAGAGCCGACGATCGAGTCCTTCTTCGTTTCCTCCTTTTTTCCGCCCCTGGCTTTTGGTTGGCAGCCTCATTGTTTTTGAACAGACGTGTCTCTGTCGACGGAGTTTGCTGTTTCTTTTTTTCCTTTTTCGCTTTCTTTTTTGGGCCCTGGAGACTACTTCGATAAAGTCTCATTCCAGCATGTCGTCCTCTCTCCACTTTTTCCCCAGTTCACTTTGCAGAGGGCTATCTGCGGTCCATTTGACGCAAGCAGCATTCTCAGCGGGGAATGCGACTGTTTCTGCTCTACAATCGTCTTCCGGTGCTCTCCACGTTCGTCTATAAAAGGAAATGCGGTCTAGTAGTTCCTCCAGTTCCATCAGCCCGTTTTTGACGCCTTTGCTGACGTTCCTCTGAAGGAACGCTGCCGACCGCATGCGTTTCACCACTGCTGCGCACTTTCTGATGAGCCTTTCCTCTTTGGCTCTAGCGAGGACGGTCGAATGCACTTCCACTCGATTTGTGTCCAAATTCATCTGCTCAGGACTAGTGATTCTGACTGAGCTTACTTCCAAAACAGGGGCACTGCAAGGTATTGGAGTTGCCATCTCCTTCCTCTTCCTTCCTCTTCCTTCCTCTTTATTTGGGCGCCTCGGTGTCACATCGGGTATGTCAGCCCTCGCTGCCTCTTTCGCCGATCATTGCGGTGAACGACGCGTTTCTGTGCTCCGCCCAAACGCACTCAGCTCTTCCTCCTTGCCTGTTGTTTCGTCGTTCCTTTTTATAAGTTTTCGAATATTCTCCATGAAAAAGTAACCAGCGCATCGTGTGCAAGGGAGCGGGCTGCAATTAGTCAGGAGCGGGTATACCCTCGGGGACACAGCCCCTACCCCAGTTCCCTGAGGCCTGACCTACGCTTAGTTGATCCCGGAATTCACGAACAGGTCAGCGCTCGCTCGGGGCAACGCGGTCTACTAACACTGGTTCAATGCACACTTCCCGACCAGGGTCCCGAAGGGGCTGGCTTTTGATACACGTCGCAACTACCACCTTGCCAGAGCTACGCTCACATCACCCCGTCGACGCCGACAGAAAGTTGTCGACGGCTCCGGAGACTCATAGTGTGTCCCGACGTGTACCGGTCATTCGCGGTTTGCTATTCACCGAGAAGCTTTCTCCAGGTTACTACCTAGGACGCAGGTATGCTGCCAGCTAGGGGACAGAACTACTTACTCGGGCCCCTCGGGGACGTCACACCCCGTATCGTAAGCTAACGACCCCTGAGGGGACGACCTCTGAGGGGTTCCCATAACCCAAAGAAGATCGCCTGGTGATCGCTGTGGGTGTAGTGCTTGCTGACGCACCAAGACATACCACGTGTCAGTGCAGGGCTGACAAAAGTTATGTCTACGATTGAGGTAGACCCCCCTTTCTGAAATTTGTTTACATATCCTTCGTTGGCCAGAAAAATATCCCACTGTGCGAAAGCGTCTAATAGACTGCGGCCCTTTGCATGTGTCTCTCTGCTACCCCACTCACGGGCCCAACCATTGAAGTCACCAGCAATCACCCTTGGACTACCACCCCTTGCGTCGAGAACAAGACTGTCAAGCATTTCCTCGAATTCGGGCAGTGTCTGGCTTGGTGGGACGTAACAGCTGTACCCATATACCCCGTTTACTTTCATCCACACAAAGTCGCTGTATGTCTGACCCCCAGTATATTATATGGCTTGTCGACCGCATGCCCATATCGCCGCTTCACCAGTCGAGTCTGTAACCCATACGCCACCGTGGCGGTTTCTATAGGGTTCGCTACTGATGGCAATTTCCACCTCGGATTCGTAGATGGTCTGCTCGAGTAAATCTTGAACGACCCTACAATGACTGAGGTTTATTTGAATAAACCTCATTTCTTCATTGAAATTAGCGACCTCCTAAATTCCGGGCGTTTACCACTTCTGGCAATATGCCGGTAATCCCGTCCCTCACTTCCTTCGCACGATAGGCATTTGGAATCCTTATTGCACGCTTTGGCAATATGGCCTTTCTCCCCACACCTTCCGCATTGACCAGACCGGTGCATGCCTTCGCGGAATGACTAAACGTGAGGCAGTTGAAGCACCTCTTTAGAGAAATCTATCATACTCTCTCAGACGGCAAACAACCCATCTGATTCGAACCTTCCCGGCTACCAATAACTGCTGCGCGGCGTCCACTGGCAATCGCAATGTGGCCGTTTGAGTATCGCCATAGGCTTTCCGCAAACTCACAATGGAGTCTTCCGCAAGTTCCTGCAACTTGAACTGTTCCATCAAGGCAGTGCAAATTTCTTCTTTGGATGTCACTTCATCGAGATCCTTGCACTGCATACTGGCCTCATGTTTTTGGGTCCGTACTGTGACATTCTCCCCATGTGAGTTCTTAACGTGAGTTCGGAAGCCATCAATTTTCCCCAAGCTGCATCTGCTCACAGATGAGGTCACCATTTTGGGACCTTCGAGTTTTGCTGGCATTTCCGCCTAGAATTTTCGGTCGGGGTCAGTTTTGACCTTTTTCAGTATCTCCGCGTAAGACAAACTTTCATTACCGGAGATTACAATCGCTTCTGACCGAATTCTCACTTTTGCCTTTTTCTTCGCCTTTTTAAGGTTTTGTGTGAAACAAAACCTTATTAGAATCGAGACGGTGTCTGTCTGTCCGTCTGTCCGTCTGTCTGTCTGTCTGTCTGTCTGTCTCTCTGTCTGTCTGTCTGTCTGTCTGTCTGTCACACCCGATTTATTCGGAAACGACTAGACCCATTGTCACGAAAATTGGCGAGAGTATGTAATCTGGTGATCCCTTTACATGCAGTAAATGGCGCCATCTTGTGTTAAGTTTAAGGGGGGGCTCCCCATACATGTGAATGGAGGATGCAAATTTTTTTTTCACAGAATGTAGCCACGTGGGGTATCAGATGAAAGGTCTCAATTAGTACTTTTCGAAACTGGTTCAATATTTCATATTAGATGAAACATAGGGGAGTGAGGGTTCAAAATATGACCCACAAAAAGTGTAACAGATCTCGTTCTCTGAACCTATCCAACCGAAAATTCTGAAAAAAATCGCAGTGGTGCATCTCTACAAAAGCTAGGCCTCAAAATATATCCCGTTCCGATATCTGCACAAATAAAGTTAATAATAGTATATTTCCACATTTTAGAAATTTACCCGGCACCCCCCTTATGTTCATCCCAGAAGTACAAAAT
Organism: Hermetia illucens; assembly: GCF_905115235.1. Taxonomy (NCBI): domain Eukaryota; kingdom Metazoa; phylum Arthropoda; class Insecta; order Diptera; family Stratiomyidae; genus Hermetia; species Hermetia illucens. The sequence goes on from NC_051852.1 coordinate 67,216,303, forward strand.
TTGGCATGCGTATAATGAAGAACATAATGCACAGTTTGGTCAAGTTTGAAGAAAATCCAACTATTATTAACAAAGTTATAGGGGTTGAAACTTCACAATTTTTTGTGAATTTCGTGCACTCTATAACCTGCATGACGTCATCATCACATATCAATTCGTCAATACCACAACGAAATGAGTTCTTATGAATTGGGTCGCAGAGAATTATTTTGTTTTAGTTTTTTAGTCATTTGTCAACCAGGCATGTATGTATGTAGGTATATAATATATGCGTGCTAATGAACTTTGCGGGTAGTGCCTAATTCAAATAGATATAAGAAGTAAATCGGAAATATGGGTACGATCAATTTATATACGTGCATATATGTGTACAGTATTCGGTAATAGGCAGTTTGTTTGTTTAGGGTGAGTGTGATATCTACGGCTTTAATATGTACGTATGTCTCGTAGTTTGGAAAAATATGAAGGATTATGTTGAATTTGTAGCTATATACGGACAGAAAAATGTGCGTTGAAGTTTCTCACATAAGATGAACACAAAACCTTTATACCCGAAGCGCGAGCTTCCGGTATTCCGACTTGTTTTAACTATCTTGGCCCATCCACCGTTTTTATTCCCCTTGGATTTTGTCGAGTCGATTGTAAGAGCTCGCACTTGGGGAACCTGCTTTCCCCCTTCGGTGCTTTTAGTTCCTTTTTTTCGGAGCTATTTGTATTTCCTTCTTTCTCTTAGGATCCTGATGATTTCACAGAGGATCAGCATCTCTTTCCCCCACTCTTTTGTTTGGTGGCAGGTTGATTGCAATACGATTAGGTGTCACTGGGGTCGCCTGTGACACCGTTGGGGTAACAGATTTCGACTTGCCCTTGGAATCTCGTTCCCCCTGCTGCTATTTGGTGTAGAGCAGTCTAATTGCCCTCACCATATTTTTTATGGCTTGGTGGACGTTGTGCTTGTCCTTGATGAACTCAGACAGCTCCACTATTTTTGCACCAAGCAGTGTGAAGGGTAATTCCTCTGCTTCAGGACTCTGCGCTCCATGATTCCTAACCAGATTACCACTTTTAAAGAATCCTTCACATTTAGCATTCATTATCTTTTTTGATGTTTGGCATTGGCTAGAGATCTCAAAGTTGACGAACTTCTTCTGAATGGGTCCTTTTCCTGGTCCCGGAGTACCTCCTCTTGCTGCTCTCTGGAATATGTGTGGTCGGTATTGTTGCTGTTTTTGTAGTCCTGTAGTCTGCTTTCAATTCATCCATCTTCGATTTTGTTACTGGTGTTCTTGGTAGAGTGGTACTTCGCTTGAACACTTCCTTTTCCAAATCTACAACACTTGTAGCATTAGATGCCATGGTGGCCAAGTTGTCCACCACCGAGGCACTGCGGTTGAGGGATATCGACGACCGGGAGCCTGCTTGCTCACTCCCAAAAGCCAACAGTACTGGGGTTCCGAGCCCCTGCACCGTAAGTTTTCTACTTCTCACGTCTTCCATAGTGGTTTTATGTTCTGGGTGTCCTTCCCATAGCAATTTTGGTCCGCGCACCAGAGATGAGCAAACACTAGCCCATGCACAGTCAGAAAAGGAAAGTGCATGAACACATATTTACACATCAATAGGTATGCCCCAATCAGCCAGCTGGGGTCACGCCTGATGGGAGACCTGACCACTCCTCACGGGTCCGTCTTTTTTTTCAGGAAGTGGAAATCTTCAAAAGGCTCTGGGCTGGGCACGCCAGAGTGTGGGATTTTTACCCACTAAAACCGGCGCTTAGTGATGAGAACCGCTTAAGTCTTTTCCTCATCAAATGCCAGCCCTGAACTCTCTAACCAAGCCTTAACAACACTGATTGCGTCGCTTGAGTACAACTCAGCGTCCTCGAGATGCTTTGCGACCACAACCAGTGCTATATCATTGGCGTAACCCACCACCATGGCCTTCTGCGGAACCGGAAGGTTGAGTACATCATTATACATGATGTTCCACAGTAGTGGGCCCAGTATAGAGCCCTGTGGGACACCCGCGGAGACAACGTACTCTTTGAGTCTATCATGGGTATTATACTAGAATGTCCTCTCTTTCAAATAGCTATCGATAATACAAGCGGGGTAGGTGGGAACACCAATTGTCGCCAGAGACCTTGGAATAAGGTTCCAATTGGCCGAGTTAAATGGATTCCTCACTTCCAGGGTCACTAGCAGGCAATATTTGCTGGTACAACCTCTTCTGTGAATTGCTTTTTCGTTCAAGCAGGAAGCATTTCGATGGCATCAATGGTTGATCTGGTTTTACGGAACCCATACTGCCTATCTGAAAGGCCCCCTTGACTTTCTATGACTGGGAGTAATCTATTATAAATGACCAGCTCCAACATTTTCCCCATAGTGTCTAGAAGACATATGGGTCTATAGGAGGACGGTTCGCCTGGCGGTTTGCCAGCCTTAGGCAACAGCACCAATGCAAGTTTTAGGGCCTTATTCGGTATGCCGTCCAGACCCGGGGCTTTACTGTCGCCTATTCGACTGGAAGTCTCCATTAGCTCGTCCTTGGTGACTGCTGGAATCGGCGCCACATTCAGGGGGCGCTGGAAGGTGTCAGCACCCCCTCTTGTGGGGCAAATAACCCTTGGATTATTTCTAACAAGAGTATAGGGCACGTGATCTGCAGACACGATCGGCCTCTGAATCGTCCTGCCACGTTTTTAGAGGGCTATCCGACGGATTTATGTTCGGTTCCGAACAGAGCTCCTTAAAACATTCCCTCTTACTCCGCTGAATGGCGAGCTTGAGGTTCTTGCGAGCTTGCCTATAGGATACTCGTTTTGCCCTTGATCGATCCTACCTATTGCCCTCTGGCTCTGTGGCAAATCGATCGAAGACTGGCAAGTTCACTATTCCACCAATAATTGGGTCTTCTAGTGGGGAATGAGCATCTCCTGGGCATCGACGCCTCACATGCTTTAGAGGTGCTCTGTGTGACACGGAGAGCTCTATCCGTGGAGGTGCCTGCTTTGGTAGGCAGGTCTAGCCACACCTCCATGAATGTTTGCTCATCCACCGCTTTGGGAGACCATCCTGGTGTTCTATCGGATCTCGGCTTCCGGATGCGGGGCTCCTGCCTTGTGGCTCCGTCCTTAGTTCAAAGGTGATTGCCTGGTGGTCGCTGTACGTGAAGTCCATCTGTCCGTATGTCCGTCTGCCCGTCTGCCCGTCTGTCCACCTTTTTTTTGAGGAGGTGGAAAACTTGAAAAGACACTGGCTTGGACACGCCAGCGTGTGGGATTCTTACCCACTAGAACCACCCCCGACTCCTCCCAAGCCCCGTGGAACCACCGTACGGTATTACATCAGGGAGCGGAGTCAGCTCATTTTAGCTTGGTCCCCTTTCGTCTCTATACGGCATACGTAACCGCGCTTTTCTATTCGCCTCCGCCTTTCGCAGTTTGCTATGGATAGTTGCGATCATAGAGTTGATCGCATCCCAGTCTTCCTGACATGCTAGTATTCTTCGCACCAGATGCTCTGGTACGAGCGCCTCTCCTAGAGTCTCCTCCTCAGTTTGTTAGCGTTAGATGTAACCTGCAATGCCTTTCCCCAAACTGGAGCTGCATAAAGCAGGATCGAACTCACTACCCTAGCAATAAGCAACCTGGAAGCATGCCGGGGCCCTCCCACGTTCGGCATCATTATTGCCAGGGCCACACTTGCAGTGGATGCTTTGTCGTAGACGTACTGCACGTGTGCCTTATAGTTAAGCTTCCCATCAACCCCATCAATATTTGATCGCAGGCTTAGAAGTGATGATATGATTCCCAATTTGAATACGGGCAAAATTTCTTTTACGGCGCTTCGTGATGAGGATCGCTTCCGTTTTTTCCTGCGCAAGTGTCAGACCAGAACTCTCAACCCAACCCTTAACAACACTGATCGCTTCGCCTGAGTATAACTCAGTGTCTTCGAGACGTTTTGCGACAACAACCAGCGCTATATCATCGGCGTAGCCCACCACCGTGGCTTCCTCCGGAAGGGGAAGATTAAGAACATCGTTGTACATGATGTTCCACAGCCCAGTACGGAGCCCTGTGGGAGACCCGCGGAGACAACGTACTCTTGGGGTCCGTCATCGGTGTCATACCAAAGCCTCCGTTCTTGTAAATAGCTGTTGACAATAGCTGAAAGATAAGCGGGAACAACAATCTTCGCCAGAGATTCCCGTATTAGGTTCCAGTTGGCCGAATTCAATGCATTTCTCACATCCAGGGTCATCACTATGCAATATTTGCTAGTATTGCCCCTTCCGTGGATTGCATTTTCGGCCAAGCCAGTAACCATTTTGATGGCATCAATGGTTGATCTGGCTTTACGGAACCCATACTGCCGATCTGAGAGACCTCCCTGGTTCTCAACAACCGAGAGTAAACTATTATAGATTACTCGCTCTAATATTTTGCTCAAAGTGTCCAAAAGACAAATAGGTCTGTAAGAGGTTGGCTCACCTGGGTGTTTGCCAGCCTTAGACAGGAGCACCAACCTCTATCGTTTCCATGATGCAGGAAATATCCCCTCGGACATGCACGATTCGAACAACTCAGCCAACATGTCCGGTCTGGATTTCACGCCATCCATACCCGGAGCTTTATTATCTCCTATCCTAGGGCAGATCTCCAGCAGCTCGTCACTGGTGACTGGCGGTATTGCCGTGTCGTTCAGAGGTCGCTGGAGGCTGTCTATGCCCTCCTCTTGCTGCGGGAATAATCCCTGGATAATTTTTAACAGAGTGAAGGACACGTGATTTGCGGAGATGATCGGCCTCTGAATCGTCCCATCACGATTCTATAGGCGCTCCCCCACGGGTTTACGTCCGCTTCTGAACAGAGCTCCTTAAAGCATTCCCTCTTGCTCCGTTGAATGGCGAGCCGGACGGTTTTGCGGGCTTCCTTATAGGCGCGCTCTTTCTGCCCTTGGTCGATTCTGCCTACCGTTCTTTGAGCCGCTCTTCTGGCTCGGTGACAGGCTGATTGAAGGCTGGCCAATTCAGCATTCCACCAGTAGTTTGGTCTCCTATTGGGCAATGAGCACCTCCTCGGCATGGACGCGTCACACGCTTTGGCGATGCATTGGACCACATGGGCAGCTCTTTCCGTAGAGGCGCCTGCTTTATTAGGTTGGTCTAACCACACCTCCACGAAGGTTTACTCATCCAGAGCTTTAGCAGCCCAGCCTGACATCTTTCTCGATTTCGGGCATGATGACCTTTTTCTTTTTTATGGATGGAGGTGGAAATCTTAGAAAGGCGCTGCTGCGCCAGGTTGCAGCAGTGTGTGGGATTCGCACCCACTAAAACCACCCCCACTCTTCCGCCGGTCCCCGCGGAACCCCCGTGAAGTATTACTTCGCGGGGGAGGCTCTGGTTCGCTATCCCAGCTCGTCCATGTCACGTCTCCGTCACGCCGCCTTCCGAGCTCGATTCAACTCCAGAAGTTTTGTCCGCACCACGCCTACTGCCTCATTTACCGCCATCCAATTTTCCTCCGACTTCAGCATCTTTTCCACCAGGTTGGAGGGCTCGATGTCCGCCCCCAAGATGATGTTCAACCTCCTTTTCTGCTGCAGAAATCTGGGACAATGGAACATAACGTGCTCTGGGTCCTCGGGTGTAGCACCGCATTCAGGACAGTTGGGAGACTCGTCCAACTCGAAGCAATGCAAGTACTTCCTATAGCCACCGTGTCCCGTAAGGAACTGTGTCAGGTGGTAATTCAATTCTCCGTGCTTTCGGTTGACCCATTTCTCGACACACAGGATCAATTTATGAGTCCACCTGCCCTTGTCGGGTTATCCCATCGTTGTTGCCACTTGCCACACAACTCTCTCCTGATGGCTTTTCGGAAATCCGCATTCACCTCGGCTGGGTTTGCCTTCCGTTTTTCCGTAGAGCCAGTGTGCCTCGCTCGCTAGAAGATCTATAGGGATCATTCCTGCGATGACACACACTGCCTCCGTCAACGCCGTCCTAAATGCGCTGCACAACCTTAGCGCAATTGGCCGGTATGCCGAACATATCTTCCTCCGGTTGACCACGTGGTTCAACGCTCCCGCCCAGACGGGAGCCGCGTATAGCAGGATCGACCTCACCACTCCCGCGATGAGTAGCCTGCGACTATACTTCGGCCCTCCCACGTTAGGCATCGTCCTTGCAAGGGATGAGCTGGCATTTGCTGCCTTCTCTCGCGCATAATCCAAGTGTCCCTTGAAACTCAGCTTGGCATCAATGATCACCCCCAGCTATTTGATAACCGATTTTGAGACGACCTCACGATTACCAACCTGGATGGTAACCGTGTTGTTCTTCCTACGGTTGGTAATGAGGACCGCCTCCGTCTTTTCGTCCGCCAGGTGCAGCTTGGCCATTCGTAACCATGACTTGATGGTATGAATGGCTTCATTTGTATAAAACTCCACGTCCTCGGGATGCTTTGCAATTGCAACTACCGCCAAGTCGTCCGCAAAACCAATCAGCGTTGTCTCCTCCGGCATGCGAAGGCCAAGCACTCTGCCGTACATTATGTTCCACAACAGCGGTCCCAATACAGAACCTTGAGGCACACCTGCTGTCACAATGTACTCCTTCGGCCCGTCATCCGTCTCGTACCAGAGAAGTCTGTCCGAAAAGTAACTCTCGATGAGCCGAGCCAAGTAGCTAGGAACACCCAGTTTGGCCAAAGCGCCCTTCATCCAGCCCCAGTTGGCTGAGTTAACAGCATTTTTGACGTCCAGCGTCACCAGAGCACAGCATTTTCCCATGGCCATTGCATTTCGAGCCAATTCCACGACCTTTGCTACTGCATCGACCGTAGAACGGGCTCGCCGAAACCCATATTGCCGATCGGAAAGACCACCCGCAAGCTCGATGAACGGGAGCAGCCTGTTGTATATCACCCTCTCCAACATCTTCCCCATGGTGTCTAAGAGACAAATAGGGCGATATGAAGAGAGCACGCCGAGTGGTTTTCGGGGCTTCGGTAGCAAGACCAGCTTCTGCCTCTTCCACTGGGCTGGAAACACTCCTTCCGCCATGCACGATTCGAATGTGCTTGCGAACCACCTGTTCGGAATTCCGTCCAATCCCGGAGCCTTGCTGTCCCCAATACGTCTGCAGATTTCCCAAAGTTCCTCTTGTAATTATTTGCAACAAGAGCCGTGGGCATGTCACTTGAGATGATTTTCGCCCGCGGATCTTCTTCATTACAACTTGGTAGGCTGTACCCCACGGATTCGTATTAGCCTCCATGCAGAGCTTCTGGTAGCATTCCCGCTTGCTGGCTTGCTGGCCTTCTTAAGGTTGCTTCGCAGATCCCTGTATTCCTCCTCACGCTCCTGGTGCTCCGGCCTTCCCCTTGTGCTGTGGGAAAGTCTCCTCGCTCGGAGATAAGACGCTCTCAAGGCAGCGATCTCTGTGTTCCACCAGTAGTTTGGCCTCTTGCCGTAGTGCAAACGTCGTCGTGGCATCGTAGCGTCGCACGCTTCGGTTACACGCTGAGACAGCTGTGTGACCCTTTCCACCGCTGTTCCATCCGGATCATGGGCTCCCTCCAATGCGGCCAGGAATGTTTCCTCGTCGAAAGCTCCGATAGACCAGCCAACCGCCTTAGCCTTTCCACTTCCAGGGCGTCGTTGACTGGTTCCCCGGTTCCCAATGCGGAGGAAGATGGCCTGATGGTCATTGTGGGTGTAGCGCCCACTCACTTGCCAAGCCATCTCCCTCACCAGTGAAGTGCTAACAAATGTCAGGTCAACAATCGAACCCGACCCTCTTCCTCGAAAGGTGGGCACGCATCCAACGTTGGCCAGCACGATGTCCAGCTCCGCAAATGACTCCAACAGAATTTGACTTCTGGTGTTCGTCGATCGGCTTCCCCACTCCAGGGCCCACGCGTTGAAATCGCCCGCAATGATTTTAGGGCTGCGGTTTCTAGTGTCCAACACCAGACTGTCTAACATCTCCTCATATTGTGCTAAGATTGCACTAGGAGGAGCGTAGCAGCTGTAAATATGGACATCGTTGACCTTCGCCCTTATAAAACCGGCTGCCTGGGGGGCCATGACTTCCTGAATGGCCTGTCTTCCGGACGCCTAGATTGCGGCGTTGCCAAACGCATCCACCGCCCAAGTCGCACCGCCGTGGTTTCTGTACGGCTCGCAAATAACCGCGACATTCACATTCGACTCTCGAATGGTTTGCGAGAGCACGTCCTGAGCTGCCTCACAGTGATTGAGATTGATTTGTATCACTCCCATTTGCCTGTGCGGTTCAGCTCCCTCCTATCTGCTGCATCTGCTGCTTCCCGCAACATGCCGGTCGTCCACGCCCTCTTTCTCACTACATAGCATACACCGTGGATCTCCGGTGCAATCTTTGATGATTGATGATTGGGGATCCTCTTCCCCACACTTCCTACAACTCCTCGACCTATCATGCTGGCTAGCGCATGCCGCCGCAAAATGGCCGAAATCGAGGCATCTGAAGCATCTCTTTAGAGATATTTGCTTCCTGAGCCTGCACACGACCCACCCTACTCTTAATTTGCTCGCGGTGACTAACTTAATAGCTAATTCCGCCGGCAAACTAATAATAGCGGTCTGTGTGCCGCCATATGCCTTCTTCATCCTTTTTATGGCACTCTGGTCTATATCGCTGTGGTTGAACTGTTGCTTTAGCACAACACAGATGTCCTCCCGTGAGGTGACCTGATCTAGGTCCTTGCATTCAACCACTATCTCCTGTTTCCGAGCTCTTACCTCAGCTTCCTCTCCAAGTACACTTTCCACCTTCCCGCGGAAGTTATCGGCCGACTTGTCAGCGGATCTACTTAACTCCAGCATCAGATCCCCTCTCTGTGTTCGCCTGATACCGCTCACACTATCCCCCAAATCCTTCAAGTCCGGGTCTGATTTCACTTTCCGGATGATGTCGGCATAGGACATATTTTCCTTCTTGGAAATAATTATTATTTCCGGGCGGAGCTTCTTTTTGTCCTTTTTCCTCTTGTTGCTCACCTTAGTCCATTGTTCGGGTCTCCCGCCGTTGGTTTCTTCCACTTTTGTAGGTGTTGTGGCTGCAATCGTGAGATTACCGACTTTCGCGGGTACTCTCGCTGGCTCCGCCTTCTTTGGTGAAGAGGGTTTTTTCTTCTTCGGGACTTGCTGTGGTCCAAGAGGCTCGCTGGTACCGTCTCTAGCCCGTTTTCCTGTCTTCCCGCCTGCCTTATCATGGGGAGGCGTCACCTGCGTTTCCCTTGTGACCTTGCTACCTGACGCTTGGGAATTCTTTTCTTCGTGTGCCTTAATATAAGACAATTTAATGCTTCTTATCAAGGCCCGAATATTTTGGTGGATATTACGCCTCTCCTTGATGAACTCGCACAGTTCATTTATTCGTTCCCCGAGTGTAGCGAACGCGATTCCGGTATGTTCCCTTTGCTTTCGCGCCTTGCGCCACAAGGAATGATGTCGATCAAGGGACCATTCGTGTTTCTTTCAGAGTCCCGCGACGAATCTCGACTACCAAAAAGAACCATTGTTCTCGGTGGTGATCTCCCAAGCTTCGAACTACTCCTAAAAGGATCCGGTGTGGACCTAATTTCCACTCCACCATTATCTCTTGTAGCATTAGATGCCACAGTAGCCAAGTTTCCCACTACTGAGGCACTGCGGTCGTTGGATATCGACGGCCGGGAGCCCGCTTGCTCACTCCCAAAAACCGCCGAACTGAGTTTCCGAAGCCTTGCACCGTAAAAAAACTAATTTTCTCCTCTTTCATATTTGGTTCAATTTCTGGGTGTCCTTCCCATAGCCAATTTTGATCCACGGGTGGGCGTTTACTTCATATTTGGTTTAATTTCTGGGTGTCCTTCCCATAGCCAATTTTGATCCACGGGTGGGCGTTTACTTTCCACCTTCTCGGCCTGCGCATAAGCATGCCCATACACGCACATCTCCGGATGCGTGCATGTGCATGCCCATGACACATTCGCCGAGCATTCCCTTATTCGCACGAAGGAACGCGCCTGATGGGAGATTTGGCAACTCCGCACAGGCGCATGATGGTCTTATGCGCGGTGACTCCACCCATAGCCCAAAGAAGATTGCCTGGTGATCGCTGTGGGTGTGGTGCTTGCTGACGCACCAAGACATACCACGTGCCAGTGCAGGGCTCACAAAAGTTAGGTCTACGATTGAGGTACACCCCCCTTTCTGAAAGGTGTTTACATATCCTTCTTTGGCGAGAACGACATCCAACTGTGCAAAAGCGTCTAATAGACTGCGGCCTTTTGCATTTGTCTCTCTGCTACCCCACTCACGGGCCCAAGCTTTGAAGTCCCCAACAATCACCCTTGGACTATCACCCCATGCATAGAGAACAAGACTGTCAAACATTTCTTCGAATTCGGGCAGTGTCAGACTTGCTGGGGCGTAACAGCTGCACACATATAGCCGGTTTATTTTTGCCCACAAAAAGCCGCTGTATGTCTGATTCCCAGTACATTGTATGGCTTATCGGCCGCATGCCCATATCGCCGCTCCACCAGACAAATCTATAACCCACACGCCACCGTGACGGTTTCTATAGGGTTCGCTAATGATGGCAATTTCCACCTCGGATTCATAGACGGTCTGCTCGAGTAAATCTTGAACGACCTTACAATGATTGAGATTTATTTGAATAAACCCCATTTTTTCATTGAAGTCAGCGCCTTCCTAAATTGCGGGCATTTAGCACTCCCGGCAATACGCCGGCAATCCCGTCCCTCACTTCTTTCGCACAATAAGCAATTGGGGTCCCTACTGCGCGCTTTGGCAATATGGCCTTTCTCCCCACAGCTTCTGCATCGATCGGACCGATCAATGCCGCTTCTGCCCGTCTGGCTGTCTGCCTTTTTTTTCGGCGTTGGAAGGTCGAAAGGTTCAAAACCTATTGCTGGCTCCTGCCACGCAGTTATGTGAGACTTCTGCTCACTAAAACCACCTCCTTCTCATTCCACTCTCTCCACGGAACTCCTATAAAGTATTGCGTCGCTGGGCTGGATCAGCTTTTAACTGCGGACTGCGGCTCATTATGGTTCTCTCCTTCCTTGTTTTCGTCGTAGTTCTTCCTGCCTAAGCTGTTGGTAAATAGCTTGCAGTTCCCTTACAACCTGGTTCCAGGCATCCGTTGACTCCAGCATAAACTCCACAATGTTTTCGGGTGTTAAACACCTGTCTGCGATCGCTTCCATGCTTGTTCGGTGCGCGGTGAACCTGGGGCAATAAAATATGACATCCTCAGTCACGTTACCACATCTTGGGCAGCATGGTGATTCGTCGTGACCAAATCGATGTAAATAAGCACGATAACCTCCATGTCCACTTAAGAATAATTCCCCATGGTTTCGTTCAAACCATCTCCGAATATCCGGAATGATGCGGTATGTCCAATGACCAGTTTGGGACTCGTCCCATCGCTGTTGCCACCGTTCGATAGATTCCCACCATGCCAGCTGCCGTCGAAATGCGCTAGACTCTCCAGCTGAATACGTTTTGTCATAGAGTCGCCGACTTTCTTTCGCCAAGATATCTATGGGGAGCATCCCTGCTAGTACATATGCTGCTTCTCCTGATGTTGTCCGATATGCACTGCATACCCGGAGTGCACTTAACCGATACGCCATTCCCAATTTTCGGCAGTTCACTTTGTTATTCAGAGCAGTTGCCCAAACTGGAGCTGCGTAGAGTAGCACGGAGCTGACTACCCTGGAGAGCAGAAGACGTCGACCTTGTCTTGGCCCACCAATGTTCGGTAGTATCCTCGAGATCGTTGTAGCGATGGAAGACGCTTTAGTTGCGGCGTACTCAATGTGTTGAGTCTTCTGTCAATAATTACTCCCAGTATTTGAGCGATGGTTGGGAGTAAATTGTTTTTCCGCCAACTTTGATTTTCACAGTTGTGTTCTTTCTTCTCTTGCTAATGAGAACTACTTCTGTTTTATGCTCGGCAAGTGAAAGGCCAGAATTTCTCAACCAGGAATTGATCTCCCATATCGCTTCATTTGCATAGATCTCGATCTGGTCTTGGTGCTTTGCAACCACCGTTATTCCGATATCATCGGCGAAGCCAATAGTTGTCACGTTGTCCGGTAGGCGTAGCGTCAACACTCCATCGTACATAACTAACCACAGCAAGGGACCCAGGAGAGAGCCCTGTGGCACTCCGCAAGTTGTCGGGAATATTTTTAGCCCATCGTACGAGTCGCAGTAAAGTCTTCTCCCAAGGAGAAACTCGACCACAATGCGTACAATGTACTTCGGGGCCTGTATCTTGTCGAGTGCCCCGATGATTTTTTTCCATTTTGCACTATTGAACGCATTTTTTACGTCGAGGGTTATTACTGCACAGCATTTTCTTTCTTCTATTGCAGCCTGAGCCAAGCCAGTCAGCATGCTGATTGCGTCGACAGTTGATTTTGCCTTACGAAATTCCAATTGTTTGTCGGAAAGGCCTCCTTCCTTTTCCGCAACAGCGAGCAGTCTGTTATATATTACTCGTTCAAATAGTTTGCCGATGGTATTGACCAGACATATCGGCCTATATGAGGAGGGGTCACCCAATGGTTTACCTGCCTTCGGAATGAGTATTAGCTTTTGTACCTCCCATTGCTCGGGCAATTCTCCTTCCCTAAGGCATGCCGTGAAAACTTGGGCAACCATACCTGGTGCTGTCTTGGCGGCTACTTTCAGGACAATATTAGGGATTCCATCCGGTCCTGGAGTCTTTTTTCCAATCAATCTTTTTGCTGCGTCTAGAACCTCCTCATTTACCACTATCGGAACTTCGTCGAGATTTAAATGTACTGCAGGCAGACTTGTACCATTCAGATCCACTGGGAATAGAGTGTTCACTATATTCTACAACAACTCTGGGCAAGTAATCGGTGGGGAGCGCTCGCCTTTTAGTGATGACATCACCGACCTATATGCGCCACCCTTTAACTAAAATAGTCCATTTCTTTGCAAACTACAATTTTTAGGTACACCGGAACATAGACTAAGTTTTTACAATCAA